>NC_091790.1:134940000-135248750 GCF_041296235.1 Equus asinus | reverse complement strand
CTTCTTGGTCCAGTTTTGGAAGGTTGTATGTTTCTAAGAATTTATCCATTTCTTCTAGATTATCCAATTTGTTGGCATATAGCTTTCATAGTATTGTCTTACTATCTTTTGTATTTCTGAGGTGTCCATTGTAATTGCTCCTCTTTCATTTCTAATTTTATTTATTTGAGCCTTCTCTCTCTTTTTCTTGGTGAGTCTACCTAAGGGTTTGTCATGTTTGTTTATCTTTTCATAGAACCAGCTCTTGGTTTCATTAATTTTTTCTCTTGATTTTTTTTAGTCTCTATTTTGTTTATTTCTGCTCTGATTTTTGTTATTTCCTTCCTTCTCCTGACTTGGGACTTGTTTGTTCTTATTTTTCCAGTACCTTTAGATGCACTTTTAGATGGTCTATTTGGGATTTTTCTCCTTTGTTGAGGTAGGCCTGAATTGCTATAAACTTCCCTCTTAGAACCACTTTTGCTGTATCCCACAGATTTTGGCATGTCTTATTTTCATTTTCATTTGTCTCCAGGAATTGTTTGATTTCTCCTTTGATTTCTTCATTGACCCAATTGTTGTTCAATATCATTTTGTTTACTCTCCACATTTTTGTGGGTTTTCTGATTTTCTTCCTGTAGTTGATTTCTGGTTTCATACCTTTGTGGTCAGAAAAGATGCATGGTGTTATTTCAATCTTCTTAAATTTATTGAAACTTGTTTTATGGTCTAATATGTGATCAATCCTGGAGAATCTTCCATGTGCATTTGAAAGGAATGTGTATTCTGTGGTTTTTGGATGGAATGTTCTATACATATCTACTAAGTCCACCTGGTCTAATATGTCATTTAAGGGCAGTTGTTCCTTCTTGATCTTCTGTTTGGATGATCTATCCATTGGTCTAAGTGGAGTGTTAAATTCTCCTACTATTATTGTGTTCCTGTCTATTTCTCCTTTTATGTCTGTTAATAATTGCTTTATATATTTAGGTGCTCCTATGTTGGGTGCATAAGTATTCTCAAGTGTTGTATTTTCTTTTTGGATTGTTCCCTTTCTCATTATGTAGTGCCCTTCTTTGTCTCTTGTTAAAGTTTTTGTTTTAAAGTCTATTTTGTCTGATATAAGTATTGATACCCCTGCTTTCTTTTCTTTGCCATTTGCATGGAATATCTTTTTCCATCCTTTCACTTTCAGTTTGTGATTGTCTTTAGGTCTGAAATGTGTCTCTTGTATGCAGCATATACATGGGTCTTGTTTTTTTCTCCAAATTGGCCACCCTGTGGCATTTGGTTGGCACATTTAGGCCATTGACGTTTAAAGTAGCTATTGGTAAATATGCATTTGTTGCCATTTTGTTACTTTCTTTTTCTGGGTGTTTTAGTAGTTCTCTGTTCCTTTCTTTCTCTCTTGCTGTCTTCCCTTGTGGTTTGATGGCTTTCTTTAGTAATATGTTTGATTTCGTTTGTCTTACCTTTTTGCTTACTTATTATAGTTTTCTGATTTGTGATTACCTTGAGGATCCTATTTAATATGCTATGTACGTAACAGTCTATATTGAGTTGATAGTCTCTTTAGCTGGACCTCTTTCTAAAAGCTCCACTTTTTCACTCCCCTCCTTCCACAGTTTATGTTTTTGAAATCGTAGTCTCTTGTTTAGTGTGTGTCCATCCATTACCCTCTTATCATTGAAACAGGTGATTTTAGTACTTTTGTCTTTTAACCTTCGTATTATCTTCACAGGTAGTGATCTGTTACCTTTACTATATTTTTACCTTTACAAATGATTTTATTACCTGTTTTTTTTGGATAATTGTTTTTATCTCTATTTGTGGTCGTCACTTTCCCACTTAAATAAGTCCCTTCAGCATTTCTTATAGAACTGGTTTCTTGGTGATAAACTCCTTTCATTTTTGCTTGTCTGGAAGCTGTTTATCTCTCCTTCCATTCTGAGTGACAACCTTGATGGACAGAGTATTCTTGGCTGTCGGTTTTTTCCTTTTAGCACTTTAAATATGTAGTGCCATTCGCTTCTCACCTGTAGGGTCTCGGCTGAGAAGTCTGCTGATAGACTTATGGGCTTTTCTTTGTATCTCACTTGTGGCCTTTCTCTTGCTGCTTTTAGGATTCTCTATCTTTAATTTTGGACATTTTAATTATAATATGTCTTGGTGTGGGCCTCTTTGGGTTTATCTTGTTTGGAGCTCTCTGTGCTTCCTGTACTTGGATGTCTGATTTCTCCCTTATGTTAGGAAAATTTTCATCTGTTATTTCTTGAAATGAATTTTCTGCCCCTTTTTTCTCTCTCTCCTCCTTCTAGGACACCTATAATCTGAATGTTAGCACACTTGATATTGTCCCAGAGTTCCCTTAGACTGTTCTCATTCTGTCTAATTCTTTTTTCTTATTTCTATTCAGCTTGGTGATTTCCTCTACTCTTTCGTCTAGCTCACTGATCCATTCTTCTGCATCCTCTACTCTGCTATTAAATCCCTCCAGTGAATTTGTCATTTCCAGTATTGTATTCTTCATTTCTGATTGGTTCTTTTTTATATCTTTCAGTTCTTTGCTGTTGAGCTCACTGTGTTCATCCAGTCTTCTCCCAATATCTGTGAGCATCCTTATGATATTTTGTTTGAACTCTTTGTTGAGTAGGTCACTTATTTCTGTTTTCATTTAGTCCTTTTTCTGGGGTTTTGTCCTGTTCCCTTGCTTGGAAAGTATTACTTTGTCTCCTCATTATGCCTCTTCCTCTGTGCTTATTTCTATGTGTTAGGTGAGTCAGCTACATCTCCGTATCTTGGAAAAGTGGCCTTATATATGAGGTGCCTTATGGGGTCCAGCAGTGTACTTCCCTCTTGTCACCAGTCCAAATGATCCAGGAGTGACCCTTTTGTGGACTACTTATGTCTCTCTGCTGTGGCAGTGTTGCTGTTACTGCAGGTACCCAGGGAGTCTAGTCTTTCCTTCCTTGGCGTTCTGTTTTTAAATCCGGTTTGGGGAGCCCCAGCACCCTTGGCTCCAAAGTCTATCACCACACTCCTATTGCAGTTTTCCTCTTAATTGGGTTGGTACCCAGTGTAGCTGGTTGCTAGGCTCAGGGGCATACAGTTGTGATAGCCTCAGGCCTACACGGCTGTTGTCAGTTCTCTTAGGAGTGCAGCTGAGTGGGGCTGGCCCTAGTCACAGGAGCACTCAATTCTTTCAGGCTTTGGAAGGTGGGGCTGATCCTTTTTATGGCTATTTGTGAAGCCAGGTCTTCTGCCACTGATAAGCCTTATCCCCCACAGGACCACACACACCGTCAACAGAGTCCTGGTCCGTGCACACTTCCCACCCCCATGGAGTGTACCCCGATGTCACACTGCAGAGGTCCCCACCTCTCCACCAATGCCCCCCACAGTTCTCCTAGTCCTCACACAGGCCCTGCCCCACAGAGGTGGACACCCTCGCCTGCCTGTAGAGGATCGAGGCACCCAGTCAATGAAGGCTGAAAAGTAGCCTGAGGGCTTGGTGTTGGATAGCGCTGGTCCCTAGGGCAGGTTGCCTGCCCTGGCTGAACTGGATTAAATCTGTGCTCTAGTGAGTGTGGCAGACCCCTGGGCTAACAGGCCAAGGGGAGAACCTCAGTGGTGCCTATAGGGGTCTGTGTCAGCATGTCAGCATACCTGGACCAGGTCAGAACAATGGCCCCCACCAAGATGCCCCCAGAGCCTACCAGGTGAGTCTCATTTCACCAAAGGACTGTCAGCCTTCTCTCTGGTAATTTTAGGTTGCTGCAATGAGTAGGTTTGTGCCTGGGCCCTTTAAGATGTAGGTCTTTTGGGCTTTTGGCTGATAGCTTTTTTGGGGGTATCCTCGCTGCAGTTGATAGCCGGTGAAGCCAGAGAGTAAGACCCTTGTCTCAGTTAGGCTGAATCTGAAGGATGCTTATAGCAGTATTGGCCCCCACTCCGGACCTCACTCCTCCAGGGAGGGCTGTGTACCTTAGGGTGGCTCCCGCCTGGCCAGCTGACAAGCTCTGCTGCTCCCAAAGGTGGCTTTTTTCCTCTCCAGCAGGAATTTCTGCCTCTTCCACTTTAGTCAGGACTGTCCCTTGTTGTGGGGGTTCTTTTTATCCAGTTTTCACTCCAGGGTAATTTTTCCAAAAATAGTTGTATCCTGGTTGTGTTCATGGGAGGGGATGAGTTCATTCTGCTTATGCTGCCATCTTGATGAGATGTCTCGAGATGCATTTTTGACAAATTTAGTGTTCTTTTTTTTTTTTGAGGAAGATTAGCCCTGAGTGAACATCTGCCACCAATCTTCCTCTTTCTGCTGAGGAAGACTGGCCCTGAGCTAACATCCATGCCCATTTTCCTCTACTTTATATGTGGGACACCTGCCACAGCATGGCTTGACAAGCAGTGCATAGGTCCGCACCTGGGATCTGAACTGGCAAATCCTGTGTGGCCAAAGCGGAACATGTGAACTTAACTGCTGTGCCACTGGGCTGGCCCAAATTTAGTGTTCTATAGCTTGAGTGTTTGGTTCCTAATCAGGCTAGAGCTAAAAGAGTGCATTACAAAGGTGGATAAATCCTATGGCTTTTGCTTTAATAAGCCAGCAGGGTATCCTTTTGGGTACTAGGACTTGGTTTTGTGGCCAACATTGGGAAAGAGAAATGGGAGAGAAGAGTTCATGAGAAGTGTTTATGGTGGAACAGAAATTGTTAGGTCGGGAAGTAGGATCTAAGCATCTTGGAACAGAAGAGACTGAGTAAACCTTTCTGTTTACAGATGAGGCAGCTGAGGTTCTGAAAGAAACCCTGGAACTTCTGAGTGTTAATGAAAAACCACCTGAGTTGTTTGATAGGGCCATGGATTTGTTTTCCCTTCCCCTCAGTCTGAGGGGAATTCCATGGCCCTATTACTGCTCCCTAAGAGAGTATTGGGTTGTAGAGAAACCCAGAATTCTTTTTTTTTGAGGAAGATTAGCCCTGAGCTAACTACTGCCAGTCTTCCTCTTTTTGCTGAGGGGGCCTGGCCCTGAGCTAACATCCATGCCCATCTCCCTCTACTTTATATGTGGGACGCCTACCACAGCATGGCGTGTCAAGCAGTGCCATGTCCGCATCTGGGATCTGAACTGGAGAACCCCGGGCCGCCGAGAAGCGGAACATGTGAACTTAACTGCTGTGCCACTGGGCTGGCCCCAAACCCAGAATTCTGTCTGTCCCCTTTATTGAGGATATTACTGATCAGAAAGCCATGTATTTTCCTCTCTGGGGAAAGAGTCTCCTCAGACAACTTCTACAACCAATTTGGCTGCATTTTGCAAATAGAGATGGAGAAATAAAGACCCATGTTGTTGCCTCCCCAGCATCATCATTAACCAAACCAGCTGGGTGACAAGCCTGTGGCTATGGAAACCAACCTTACTGAGGAAAGATGGATTATAAAAATAAGCCTCTTTTCTTTTCAACTTGATTGACTGGAATGATGCCTTGGCCTTTTGAATTAGATCTTGCAGAAATATCAGATTGGATCATTTAATCTTCTCAGTCAATAGCTTATCATAGTTTTCTTAAATATCCTGTCCTATGTGACCTTTTTGGTTCTGTTGAAGACAATGATGAATACTGAACTTTCCTACACATGGAGGTTTTAAATTGTGAACTCATGATATCCTTTGCTTTTCACTTGTGGAAACTCAGAATTCCTGAGATGGAGAAAAAATAGCACGCGGTGCTGGGCACACCCTTGCTGCAGGGCTGCAGGATGAGAAAGGAACAGTAAGCTCGGAGCTTGAGGTATCGGCATCTATCTATATGTAAATATTAGTTTTCATCTCCAAAATATTTTTTTCTTCTTCATTGAGGTTTGGAGGAGAGATGATACATCTTATGTGCCACCAACTCTTATGTATGTTATGTATATACGTAAATGTCACACACACACACACACACACACACACACAGATGACAGAATTCCTTAACCACACTTGGAAACTCCATATGCAAGGATAATATACACTAGGGTTGCAGGGCAGGGGGAGGATATTTGTGACAAAAACATAGAAGGGTTTATTAAAAAAATTCTTTGGGTTACTTGAACTATTTTCCTCTGATCTTTTTTGTCCCACAGTACTGTACAGTTTTTACATCATTATTCTAGATAGCACTGAAAGGCCTGAGGTAGCCTATTTAGAAATGTTTCAACATATTAAACTGAACAGCAAGTAAATAATTTCAATTATAACTTGCAGCCGATAAAATCCTTCCAGAAACTGTCAGAATCTTAAAATCTTTGAAGTCTTCCTCTCCAACTGCAGAATTCTATAGGATACTGAAACCAAGTTCAGACTTTAGAGGGAAATTCTGTGATGGCAGAAGTGAGAAAACATCTCAAGACCTTTCAAAACCATAAATCTAGGCATAGTGTTATGTTTCAGTTATGGATGGAGAATTTGTCTTCACTTCTTCTTCTAAACTGAGACAGTTGTCAGAAGCTAACCAGAAACTGCCTTGCACAGAATGTTGAGAAACAGGAAATATCAAAGATAAAAGCAAGGAGATTAGAGCAAAGGGCACCAGTAAGGGACCCAAAGAGACTAGAGTGGGAGAACCAGCAATGGCCACACATGCAAAATGTTCATGGTATGTTAAAGAGGCCACGCCCTGTTTTAGAGCAAGACTTCTGCTCAGCTATTTTAAAGAGAGGCTTTTCTATTTTTGAGGCTTCTAAAGAAGGACCTATGGCCTCCATTGGTAACATCTTAAAATATTTAATAACTTCTGCCAGGATTTAGGTTCATCTGTTCTCTTGTAGCCAAGTCAAACTTGCTATGAGTTTAGATAAACTAGCCTGACACGCTTCCCTGGGGTGTAGACATTCTTATATGTGAGGATTATAGTTAGGTATTTACTTTTAGGAAACCATGATTCCTTTATCCTTAACTTTTATATTCCTTAATCATCTTGATTGCTTTTCTCTAAATTCTTCAAAGTTCTCTGAATACCAAAAATATGAGCTTGGTTCTTGCTATGATTATCTCAGGGTCAGACTTCTCATTTTGGACTCTGTAGGAAATGTAAAAACATTGAAGCAGTTTTCAACTTTTTTCCTTTGCAAAATAGGTGATGGATGATGTTCAAATGTGTACCAGAATATTAAAATGGATGTTTCTGCCGAGATCCAAAGATACAATTAATGCTGCATTCTAAAGGAGGAGGTAGTTCCTGTGCAGAATTTCCAAAGGAGTAAACTGAGAACTGGTTACATGATTCCTAAATCCCTCACCTACATGAAGGTCATCCATCCAGTATATCAGGCTGAGAGTGGAGAAGGAGTAGATCCCCAGATGAATGTTAGGGTCATGCCGGAGAAAGGGGGTTTAGGTGCCAGGTAGACCAGCTGTAAGTGTGTTACATACCTAGCATTTCTGCAGCTATTATGCATTTTTCCTTTTCTTAATTTTTTTTATGTGTGTGTGTGTGTGTATGTGTGTGAGAAGAGTAAAAAAAGAAAGGATTTAGGTCTATAGTGGGTGGTGAAATCTTTTCCAAGATTAAATGTGAGGCCAGCTCTAGAAAAAGTGAGATGAGAATGTTTCTGCTGAGGATTTGGAGCATTTAGTGGAGTCATACGAAAGCTGAGAAGTTAGGGAAGTACATGGTTCTGTACTTGGAAGACTTACAGCAAGGTTTTATTGTAAATCTTTGTGAATGAGCCGAATGGACATTTACAGCTCACACTGTCCCCAACATTTTCATGTTAACAAATAACCCTCAGAGAGTGCTTGATGTGTGCTACATATTTGAGCAAAAATGGTTCTTCATATAAATTAAGTCCTCCAATAATATTCTTTCATAGCACTCTGTATTTCCTTTCATAGTAGGAACATAATTTTCTACCATATATATTGGTGGGATTATTTATGTCTTTCACTAGGCTGTAAATTCCATGAGGGCAAGAGACATGTCCATTTTGCTCACCACTGGATCACCAGCATTTTGCAGAGTGCCTGCCACCTGGTTGATGTTCAGTAAATGTTTGCTGAATGGATGATTCAATAAAGATTGTCCTCTTAGACCCACAGCATGACTTGGGAAAAGAAGCACATGTTGCTATGTGGGGGCAGGGCATGCTTGCCTCACCAGCCAGTTTGCCTGCCAGATGACCCTCATATCTGATGTGGGTCAGGTTGTGCTGTTATTCAAAGCATTTACTCTAACTCTGTGTCAAGAGTCTGTTTTCAAGATATGGTTCATGGAGGAAAAGAACACTGCTTGGTGTGTAATACGTATTTGTAAATAAAGACATCCTAAAGGAGGGGGAGTTATTTATGATTAATAATCTGGACCCTTTGGTCATAGACAATAGTTACATTTATATACTATGTAAATTTTTGTGTTTTGATTTAAAAGCACCCATCTTAATCATAAGTATGCTACCATAAACTTTCTCCCTCCTGTAACATAATCTTTATAATCACCATTTAATGGCTATAAAATGTTTCAGTGAATAGATTGTCCATAAGATAATTAATCATACTCCTATTGCTGAACACTTAGTTGCTTCTAATTTTTTCAGTGTTGTAAATAATACAGGGAGCAACAACTCTGTGCATATAGCTTTTACCATCCCTTGAATATTTTTCTTTTTTAAAATTTTTAAATTTTCATTAATTTTACTTTTTTATTGCAGTAACATTGGTTTATAACATTATATAAATTTCAGGTATACATCATTATATTTCGATTTCTGTGTGGATTACATCATGTTCACCACTCAAAGACTACTTATAATCTATCACCACACACATGTGCCTAATTACCCCTTTTGACCTCCTGCCCCCCCTCTTCCCCTCTGGTAACCACCAATCCAATCTCTGTCTCTATGTGATTGTTGTTGTTTTTCTCTTGTATTTATGAGTGAGATCATACGGTATTTGACTTTCTCCCTCTGACTTATTTCACTTAGCATAATACCCTTAAGATCCATCCATTTTGTCACAAATGGCCAGATATCATCCTTTTTTATGGTTGAGTAGTGTTCTATTGTGTCTATATACCACATCTTCTTTATCTATTTGTCCCTGCTTCCAGTTCTTGACTATTGTGAATAATGCTGCAATGAACATAGGGGTGTATATACCTTTACATATTTATGTTTTCATGTTCTTTGGATAAAGACCCAGCAGTGGAATAGCTGGATTGTATGGTACTTCTATTAATTTTTTGAGGCATCTCCATACTGTTTTTCGTAGTGGCTGCACCAGTTTGCATTCCCACCAGCAGTGTACAAGTGTTCCTTTCTCTCCACATCCTCTCCAACACTTGTTGTTTCCTGTTTTGTTAATTATAGCCATTTTGATGGGCGTGAGGTGATATCTCATTGTAGTTTTGATTTGCATTTCCCTGATAGTTAGTGATGTTGAACATCTTTTCATGTGTCTGTTGGTCATCTGTATATATTCTGTGGAGAAATGTCTGTTCATCTCCTCTGCCCATTTTTTGATTGGGTTGTTTGTTTGTTTTTTTTGTTGAGTTGTATGAGTTCGATATATATTTTTGATATTAATCCCTTATCAGATATATGGTTTGCAAATATCTTCTCCCAATTGTTAGGTTGTCTTTTCGTTTTTTTGATGGTTTCCTTTGCTGTGCAGAAGCTTTTTAGTTTGATGTAGTCCCATTTGTTTAGTTTTTCTATTGTTTCCCTTGCCCAGTCAGACACGGTACTTGAAAATATGCTGCTAGGACTGATGTTGAAGAGTGTACTGCCTATGTTTTCTTCTAGAAGTTTCATGGTTTTGGGTCTTACATCCAAGTCTTTAATCCATTTTGAGTTAATTTTTGTGTGTGGTGTAAGATAGTTGTCTACTTTCATTCTTTTGCTTGTGGCTGTCCAGTTTTCCCAACACCATTTATTGAAGAGACTTTCCTTTCTCCATTGTATGTTCTTGGCTCCCTTGTCAAAAATTAGCTGTCTATAGATGTGTGGGTTTATATCTGGGCTCTTGATTTGGTTCCATTGATCTGTGTCTGTTTTGTGCCAGTACCATGCTGTTTTGATATAACTTTGTAGTATATTTTGAAATCAGGGAGTGTGATACTCCAGCTTTGTTCTTTTTTCTCGGGATTCCTTTGGCTATTTGGGGTCTTTTGTTATTCCGTATAAATTTTAGGATTCATTGTTCTGCTTCTGTGAAAAGTGTCATTGGAACTTTGATAGGGATTGCATTGAATCTGTAGATTGCTTTAGGAAGTATGGACATTTTAACGATGTTAATTCTTCCAATCCAAGAGCACGGAATATCTTCCGTTTCTTTGTGTCTTCTTTAATTTGTTTCAACAATGTTTTATAGTTTTCGGTGTACAGATCTTTCACCTCTTTGGTTAAGCTTATTCCTAGGTATTTTGTTCTTTTTGTTTCGATTGTAAATGGGATTGTATTCTTAATTTCTCTGTCTACTACTTTGTTGTTAGTGTATAGAAATGCAGCTGAGTTTTGTATGTCGATTTTGTATCCTGCAACTTTACCCTATTCATTTATTATTTCTAAAAGTCTTTTGGCGGATTGATTAGCATTTTCTATATAGAAAATCATCTCATCTGCAAATAGTGACAGCCTCACTTCTCCTTTCCAATTTGGATCCCTTTTATTTCTTTTTCTTGTCTGATTTCTCTGGCTAGGACTTCCAATACAGTGTTAAATAAGAGTGTTGAAAGTGGGGATCCTTGTCTGGTTCCTGTTTTAAGAGGGATAGCTTTCAGTTTTTCTCCTTTGAGAATGATATCAGCTGTGGGTTTGTCATATATGGCCTTTTTTATGTTGAGGTACTTTCCTTCCATACCCATTTTATGGAGAGTTTTTATCCTAAATGGATGCTTTATCTTGTCAAATACTTTCTCAGCATCTATTGAGATGACCATGTGATTTTTATTCTTCATTTTGTTAATGTGGTGCATCACACTGATTGATTTGTGGGTGTTCAACCATCCCTGCATCCCTAGAATAAATCCCACTTGATCATGGTGTATGATCTTTTTAATTATTGTTGTTTTCGATTTGCTAGTATTTTGTTGAGGATCTTTGCATTGATATTCATCAGTGATATTGGCCTGTAATTTTCATTTTTGTGTTCTTTCTGGTTTTGGTATCAGGGTAATGTTGGCTTCATAGAATGAGTTAGGAAGCTTCCCCTCCTCTTCAATTTTTGGAAGAGTTTGAGAAGGATAGGTATTAAGTCTTTGAATGTTTGGTAGACTTCACCAGGGAAGCTGTTTGGCCATAGACTTTTATTTTTTGGAAGGTTTTTGATTACTGTTTCAATCTCCTTACTGGTGATTTGTCTATTCAGATTCTCTGTTCCTTCTTGATTCAGTTTTGGAAGGCTGAATGATTCTAAGAATTTATCCATTTCTTCTAGATTATCTAATTTGTTGGGGTATATAGCTTTTAGCTTTTCACAGTATTCTCTTATAATCTTTTGTATTTCTGAGGTGTCTGTTGTAATTTCTCCTCTTTCATTTCTGATTTTATTTATTTGAGCCTTCTCTCTTTTTTTCTTGGTGAGTCTAGCTAAAGGTTTGTCAATTTTGTGTTTCTTTTCAAAGAACCATCTCTTAGTTTCATTGATTTTTTTCTGTTTTCTCTTTAGTCTCTCATTTGTTTCTGATCTGATTTTTGTTATTTCCTTCCTTCTACTGATTTTGGACTTTGTTTCTTCTTCTTTTTCTAGTGCACTGTTAGATTGTTTATTTGAGATTTTTCTTATTTGTTGAGGTAGGCCTATATTGCTATAAATTTCTCTCTTAGAACCATTTTTGCTGTATCCCATATATTTTGGCATGTCATATTTTCATTTTCATTTGTCTCCAGGTATTTTATATTTCTCCTTTGATTTCTTCATTGACCCACTGATTTCTCAGTAGCATTTTGTTTAATCTCTACATATTTATGGCTTTTCCAATTTTCTTCTGTAGTTGATTTCTAGTTTCATACTGTTGTATTCCAAAAAGATGCTTGCTCTTATTTTGATCTTCTAAAATTTTTTGAGGCTTGTTTTGTGACCTAATATTTGATCTCTCCTGGAGAAGGTTCCATGAGCATTGGAAAAGAATGTGTATTCTGCAGTTTTTATATGGAATGTTGTGTATATCTCCACCAAGTCTGTCTGGTCTAATCGGTCATTTGAGGCCAATGTTTCCTTATTGATCTTCTGTTTGGGTGATCTAACCATTGGTGTAAGTGGAGTGTTAAAATCTCCTACTATTATTGTGTTGCTATCTGTTTCTCCTTTTATGTCTGTTAATAATTGCTTTATATATTTAGGTGCTTCTAAGTTGGGTGCATAGATATTTACAAGTGTTATATCCTCTTGTTGGATTGTTCCCTTTATCATTATGTAGTACCCTTCTTTGTCTCTTGTTATAATTTTTGTTTTGAAGTCTATTTTTTCTGATATAGGTATTGCTACCCCAGCTTTCTTTTCATTGTCATTTGCATGGAGTATCTTTTTCCATCCCTTCCCTTTCAGTTTGTGAGGTTTAGGTTTGAAGTTTGTCTCTTGTAGGTGGCATATGTATGGGTCTTGTTGTTTTTATCCAGTTGGCCACCCTATGTCTTTTGATTGGAGCATTTAGTCCATTGACTTTTAAAGTAATTATTGATAAGAATGTACTTATTGCCATTTTGGTACTTTTTTTCTGGGTGTTTTAGAAGTTCTTCTCTGTTCCTTTCTTCTTCTCTTGCTATCTTCCCTTGTGGTTTGATGGCTTTCTTTAGTATTAGTCTTTAGTTTGGGTTCCTTTCTCTTAATTTTTTGTGTATTTATTATAGGTTTCTGGCTTTTGATTACCATAAGGTTCATATATAATAACCTACATATATAGCAATCTATATTAAACTGATGGTTTCTTTAGTTTGACCTCTTGCTAAAAGCTCTACTATTCAACTCCCCTCCTCCCACATTTTATGTTTTTGCTATCATATCTAATTTTTTTTTTCTGCATGTGTATCCATTACTCTCTTATCATGGAAAAAGATAATTTTAGTACTTTTGTCTTCTGAACTTCATTTTAGCTTCATAGGTTGTTGATCTGCTACCTTTGCTGTTTGTTTGCCTTTGCCAGTGATTTTATTGTGTTTTTTTTTTTTGATAATTTTCTTATTCCTATTTGTGGTCTTTTCTTTTCCATTTAAATAAGTCCCTTTAGCATTTCTTGTAAGGCTTGTTTCTGGGTGATAAACTCCTTTAGTTTGTGCTTGTCTGGGAAACTCTTTATCTCACCTTCCATTCTGAATGATCACCTTGCCAGGTAGAGTGTTCTTGGCTGTAGGTTTTTTCCCTTCAGCACTTTAAATGAATCATGTCCCTCCCTTCTAGCCTGTAAGGTTTCTTCTGAGAAGTTGGCTGATAGCCTTATGGGGTTGCCTTTGTATGTAACTTGTTGCCTTTCTCTTGTGGCAGTTAGGATTCTTTCTTTATCTTCAATTATTGACATTTTAAGTATAATGTGTCTTGGTGTGGGCCTCGTGGGTTTATCTTGTTTCGTGCTCTCTGTGCTTCCCGTACCTAGATATCTTTCCTTCCTTAGGTTAGGAAAGTTTTGAGCTATTATTTCTTCAAATAGATTCTCTGCCCCTTTGTCTCTCTCTTCTCCTTCTGGGACACCTATAATATGGATGTTAGTGCACTTGACATTGTCCCAGAGGTCCCTTAGACTGTCCTCATTAGTTTTAATTCTCTTTTCTTTTATCTGTTCAGCTTGGGTGATTTCCTGTAGTCTTTTGTCCAGCTTGCTGATCCATTCTTCTATATCATCTACTGTGCTTTTGAGTCCCTCTAGTGAATTTTTCATTTCCTGTATTGTATTCTTCATTTCTGATTTATTTTTTGATATTTTCCAATTCTTTGTTGAAGTTCTTGCTGAGTTTGTGCATTCTTCTCCCAAGATCAGTGAGCTTCCTTATGACTCTTAGTTTGTGCTCTTTGTTCAGTAGATTGTTTATCGCTGTTTTGTTTAGTTCTTTTTCTGGGGTTTTGTCCTGTTCCTTTACTTGGAATGTATTCCTTTGTCTCCTCATTTTGCCTTTTTCTTTGTGCTTATATCTATGTATCAGGTAGATCAGCTACATCTCCCGATCTTGGAGAGGTGACCTTATGTATGAGATGCCTTATGAGGTCCAGCAGTTTGCTTCCTCCTTGTCACCAGTTCCAAATTTCCAGGAGTATCCTCTGTGTGGGCTATGTGTGTCCTTCTGTTGTGGCAAGGTTGCTCCTGCTGCAGGTGCCTGAGGAGGCTAGGCTGTCCCTCTGGCCAGCTGGTTGTAATACTCAGTGCCTGTGGCTGCTATGGTCCCTTCAATCACTTTATTAGGCATAGGGAACCCCAGCACAGTTGGCTGCAAGGTCTCTTAGCACACTCCTCTTGCAGTTTTCCTGTTAAGTGAGTAGGTCCACAGTGTGGCTGGTTGCTAAGCTCAGGGGCTTACAATTGCTATAGGCCTCTGGCCTGCAAGGCTGTTGTCAGCTCTCTGTGTTGCAGCTGAGTGGGACCAGCCCCAGGCATGGATCCCCCACTTGTTTCAGGCTTTGGAATATGGGCCAATCCTCTATATGGCTGTTTGAGAAGCACAAGTCTGCTGCAGCTGACAAGCCCCACTACTATGGGACTACACACCTGTCAAAGCAGTCCTGCCCTGTATGTGGTCCCTGACCCACTTAAGTGGGCCCAGTCACCTCACTGCAGAGGCCCTACATAGTCCACCAACATGGGTCCACCCCTTGTGCATGCCCTGCCCCACAGGGGCAGACCCACTTGCCCCCTGCAGAGTTTCCAGGCACCCTGCCTATGCAGGCCCACAGGTTGCCCAAGGGCTTGTTGGGTGGGGCCAGTCCCTAGGGCAGACTGCCTGTCCTAACTGAGCTGGATTAAATCAGTGGTCTAGTGGGTGGGGCAGACCCCTGGGCTAATAGGCCAGAGGAAGAAGTCCCATGGTGTCTGCCAGCGTCTGTATCAGCATGCCTGTGCTAGATCATAGTAATGGCTGCCGCTAATGTCTCAGTCCCTGGGGAGGTCTCACCTCTTGCTGAGATGTGTGCAGAACCTATCAAATGAGTCTCTTTTCACCAAAGGACTGTGCACATTTCTTTCTGGGGATTTTAGGTTGCTTTCCAAAATGGGTGAATTTGTGTGTGGGCCGTTTAAGATCAGGCTTTTTCCCCCTTATGTCTGATGGCTTTCCTGGGGTATTCCCTGTTGTACTTAATAGCCAGCAAAGCCAGGTATTATGACCCTTGTCTCGGTTGTACTGAATCCAAAAGCTGCTTATTGTGGTACCACTCCCTTGCTCAGATCCTCTACTCCTCCAAGGAAGGCTTGTACCTTAGGATTGCTCTTGGCTGGCTGTGAAGCACTGTGGCTTGAAGATGGCTTTTTTTTCCTCCAGAAAGGCATTTCTGCCTCTTTCACCTTAGTCAGCACCATCCCTTGTTGTGGGGTTCTTTTTATCTAGTTTTCAGTTCTCTCTCAGGGGTAATTGTTCAAAGAGTAGCTGTAAATTTGTTGCATCCATGAGAGGAGGTAAGTCCAGAGTCTGCTTATGCCACCATCTTGACACTGTCCTACCCCCGTGGATATTTGTCTAGGAAGGTTTCCCTTGGATATTATTCCAGACTGCTGGCTTAGAGAATGAGGAGTTAAACTGATTTTTAACATGGGGTATTTTTTCAGATATTTGGAGCTGAGTCTGTGTTCTGGCACTGAGGATCCTACTGCAGGTGAAGTCCCATAGCAGGAGTCCCTGAAACATCAAGGTGCCTGGGCACCTACTCCAAAGCTGTGAAGAGTCTTTGCCAATATAAGGATAGGAAATTAGAGGGTTTGAGTTACCTAATTTTTTTTTCATTTCCATTAACATGTTTATTTTAGGATTTGTGTTTTTTAAATATAAAAATTATTTTTAAGAATAGTTTTAGAATTACAGAAAAATTATGAAGATACTACAGAAAGTTTCCATATACCCCACACCCAGTTTGCATGATCATTATCATCTTATATGAGTATGGTACATTTATTATGACTAAGGAACCAACATTGATATAATATAGTATAATTAGATTTGTCTACTTTTGTTTATTTTTCAAAGTTGAAATTATAAGGCTTTTATTCCATACACCAGCACTCAAGTAATCCTAAAGTTAAAGAAATGAGGGGCTGGCCCGCTGGTGCAGCAGTTAAGTGCGTGCGTTCCGCTTTTCAGTGGCCCAGGGTTTGCTGGTTTGGATCCTGGGTGTGGACGTGGCACCACTTGGCACACCATGCTGTGGTAGGCATCCCACCTATAAAGTAGAGGAAGATGGGCATGGATGTTAGCTCAGGGCCAGTCTTCCTCAGCAAAAAAAGAGGAGGATTGGCAGTAGTTAGCTCAGGGCTAATCTTCCTCAAAAAAAAAAAAAAAAAAGAAATTAAAAGAGAAAGGAAAAAAGGAAGACCAAGATCATAGTCACAGATGCTCCTTGAGAAGACAGGAATGTGGCCCTTGCCCTTATTTCTACTTAAAAAAAAAATCAATGTAGGATAATATACAAGATGGGAAAATTTGGAAGCATTCTATTTTTAAGAAATTTCCATTAGTAATTGCTTGCTGTATTTTTCAGTGTTATTGCTGAGAACTGACTAGTGTGTTTTCCAAAATATTATTGTTCTTTTCTTCCTGTATGTTTACTCCAATTCTGCTAAAAGTCTTATTTTTTAGAAAATTAATTTTGAATTAAAAATATTAAAAAAAAACTTGTTTTAATCTTTTTTTTTCCTGCTATAATCTTTAGAAGTTATTGTTAGACTGACTTGCAATCCTTCTTGGGGTATCCTTTTCTGTGTCAGAACTAGTTTCCTAATTACCTCTCTTGAGGGTAATTGTCCGACTGTCTGAAGGATACTGTTTAGGACTGCTATCCTAAAAAAGTTGAGAAGATGAAGATTGCCTTTCTCACTTTTCCTTTTGACTTTCACTTTTACTTTTTTTCTTCTTTGGTTTCTTCAATCCCCAAGTGTGGTCTGTAGTCTCTGTGATGCACCCAATGATCCCTGCCTCCCCTTTTGTGTGATTTCCACCCCTTAAGTAACTTGCTTCTAACCAATAGGATATAGAAACATTGAGGAGATATCATTTCCATGATTAAGTTATAAAAGATTGTGACTTCCTGGCAGACTTTGTCTTTCTTGCTAGGTTTGATGAAGTAAATTGCAATGGTGAAGAGGCCCATGTGGCAAGGAGCTGAGGGTGGCCTCTGATCAACAGTCAGTGATAATCAAGTCCCTCAGAACAACACTCAAGGAACTGACTTCTGCCAATAACCACGTAAGTGAGCTTGGAATTGAATCCTTCCCTGGTAGAGCCTTCAGTTGAGACCACAGCCCTAACTGTCTTGATTACAGCCTCATGAGAGACTATGAAGCAGACCCAGCTAATCCTGTCTGGATTCCTGACCCACAGAAATGGTGTTGCTTTAAGTTGCTAAATTTTGGGGCAAGTTTATACACAGTAATAGATAACTAACATACCAAGGTTCCCTCCACTCCAAAGAATGTGATGAATCACAAAGAAGTCACCTTTGAATATATATTATATTTCTCAAGATAATAGGAATGATGCTTTATTATAAAAATTATATGACCTTTGAATAGGAGAGATATTTTTAGAGATTTCTTAGAGTGTTAAAGTAGTAAGAAATCTCACAGGTGATCTGGTTAATGTTTCTCTAGGGATGTTCCACAGAAAACAGAACTCTTGAATTTTCTTCTACAATTGGTTTCATTTGCACCCTCTTTTATTTTATGAAAGATATCCCCTGGCACTTAACTGATAAGTCTGAAAGACCAGGAATTTAGCAGTCAGCCTTGATTCCCTTCTCTTGTAGCCACCCTTCCACCCATATAACCAATCACCACCAAGCCTATTAATTCTGTCTTCAAAATATACCTTAAATCTGTTTACCTTTTCCATTGCCATCACACTGGTCTAATTTGCCTTATCTCTCACTTGGAACCGCTACCACCGCTTTTGTGGTAGGCAAAATAATGCCTTTCCTCCTATACCCCCAAAGATGTGCACTCTGTAATTCCTGGAATCTGTGAACATGTTACCTTACACAGCAAAAGGGACTTTGCCAGTGTGATTAAGGGTATAGGCCTTCAGATGGTGAGATTATCCTGGATTAGCTGAGTGGGCCCAACCTAATCACATGCATTCTTAAAAGTAAGGAATATTTCTTGGCTGAGTCAGAGAGATGAAATGGAAGAAGAAGGAGGAGAGATTTTAAGTATGAGAAAGACTTGACCCACCATTGCTGGCTTTGAAGAGAGAAGAAGGAGGCCACAAGCCAAGGATTGTGAGTGGCTTCTAGAAGCTGAGAATGGCCCAAGCTTGCAGCCAGCAAGAAAACAGGGACCTCAGTTCTACAACCATAGGGAACTGAATTCTGCCAACAACCCAAATAAGCAAGAAATTGATTCTTCTCTAGAGCCTCCAGAAAGGAATGCAGACCTGCAGATTTTAGCTCAGTGAGACCCATGTCAGACATCAGACCTACAGACCTGGATGATATAAATTTGTATTGTTTCAGCCACAAGGTTGTGGTAATTTATTACAGCAGCAGTTGAAAACTAATGCCGCCTTTTATTATTCTTCCTAAGTATTCTTCCTGGTGCTTCAAACTGTGCTTGACTGGACAGCCAGAGTGACCTTTTAAAAAACAAATTCTATCAGAGCACTTCCCTGTTTAAACTCCTTTCCATTGTGCTTAGAATAAAACCCAAGCTGTTTTCTGTGACCCAGAAGTCCTGCAGGATCAGGCCCCTTTCAATCTCTCCAGTCTCTCCTGAAGTCATTCCTCCTCTCTCACCTCACTGGCCTTTCAATTCTCTGAGCTTGTTAAGCAGTTTCACACCACGGGTTTTCACAGATGCTGGTCTTTTGCCTGGAATGCCTTCCTCTGCTCTTTACATGTAGTCCACTTCTCATTCGTCAAATATCATCTTAAATGATACTAATTATATGAATATCTCATAGATTATATTAGTATTATTTAAGATACTATGATATCTTGATATATTACGCTGTTAGAGACTTTTTCGTATTATCTTATCTAAATATGCCCCCTTTGTCATTATTTTATATTAAAAAACCTATTTATTTCCTTCATAGCACTTTTTTCAACTTGGAATCATATATTTATTTGTTGCTTATTTATTGCCTATCTTCCCAACTAAACTCTAGGCTTTAGGAGAACAGGGATTGTTTATTCTTGTATCCCCAATACCCAGTGCACTGTCTGGCATATAAGAGATGATCAATAAACAGTTTTTTGAGTGAATGAATGGATACTACTTTCATGGGATGTTTGTAGACATTTTTCCAGGGAAATGGTTTTATGGTCAAATAAGTTTGAGAAATTAGGAACTAAACAAAGTTACACAGATTTCTTTACTGCAGGACTTTGCTGAGGCTTTAATTTCCTAACACATTATCCGTTGCTAGTGAATCCTGAGTCTCTAAATGCGGCTATTGTTTGTAGCTTTCCTCCCTGTCATTTGACATGGAACTTCTTTTTCGAGGGAGGTATCTCTTAGGACTGGTGGATGCCAATGTAATTCAAGGTCCTCATTTTCTAGACAAGGAAACTGTAGCCCAGGAAGATTCACTGACTTGCATAGGGTTATACTGTGAGTTTTGGTAGCAGTCAGGTCTTTCATGAAAGTCTAAACATTTAAGAATGTCTATACCATCTTTAAATGATTAGCCCAACCAATAGGGAAAGTTATGTTTAGAGTAAAATTATAGATGAGAGCTTAGAGCAGACTATATCAAGGAATTTGGCCTCCTTTGGAAATTGCCATTTTGGATAAAAATACCACAACTGAGAAAAAGTTATTCAGACCCCATAATTTAAAAATTTACCACACCCCTTCACCCATGCTCAGATCAAAACAAAAATTCGTACAATTTAGTTGGCCCCAGCTGCCTGGAATAGGAAGGAATTAGGCAAGAGGCATAAGGGAAAGTCTGGATTTTATTTACTTACCTGATTACTATGTTTTTGTGGAAATTTTTTTGTGGGAATTCTAAGAGGATCTGAGAGTGGAATCCATATGTTCACTTTCAACATAGGGAATCAGTTGAGTGTATGATTAAGTACCTGGCTTTGGAGTCCTACAGCTGTGGGTTAGAGACCTTGCTCCATCACTTACCACCTGTGTGACATTTAGCATATTATACCAAACCTCTCTAGCCTTTGTTTTCTCATCTGCAAATAGGAGTAATATCAATTCCACCTCATAGGGTCGTGGAGATGAAATGACACATGTAAAGAGCTCAGTACCAACAAACATTGTAAAAGTTAGTATTTTTAGAGAAAGGAGTTTAGGTGTGCCATTGATGAACATCTGAGGGATTGGTGAAAATACTGAGATAGGTTTTAAGGTTCCTCAGTGAGCTCCATTGATTGATTTAGAATCTCCTTGTCAGACTGTGCTGACTTTGCAAACTGTGCCTTCTACCTTGGTTTTGAAAAATACCAAATAAGAAAAAACAGAGTCCACATATAATTTCCATTAGGCTCACTTCTTGAGCCTTTAGGATTTTGCCTGTAGATCTGGAATAGTAAGATTGTCTGACCTAATGCAGCATAAACACACACTGGCCATGATTTAACAACAGCAGCATAGTCAACACCTTTTATTACTAAGAGGTTTACGTGGTGTGCTTGGAAAAACAGCCGTTAGTCTGATATTTTGAGGCCTGTTTTTCAGCTTTGTTAGGGTAGATGGAGAGTACCTTTACCAGAGCTAGAGTGGTCTTCTTCCTAAGGCATGGTCTTTCTAGGGTCTGTTGAATGCTTGGGGTGTTTAGTGAGGTCTGTCTACTTTGGCTGGTTGAAACCCGAACAATTCCAAATCCTGTGGAGGCTCTGGCAGTTGCTCAGCCCCAAGCTCCCCTGTAGTTGTTCTTTGTCTGGCTTTGAGGAGTATTGTTCTGTGGATCTATTGCCTAGTATCCAGCCAAAGACTCAAGGGGGCCCCTGTGCAGATTTCTGGAACTCCTATTTATTCCTTTATAGCACTTTTCTCAACTTGGAATTATGTATTTGTACAAACAAATTACACAGCCCCTTTCTCTCTGGTAGCATGCCCCATCAATTCCAGCTGCCTCAGTGGCCCTGAATTCTGATCTGTTTCCTCAGCACCCTACACTGAGATCTGTAACGTACTTCCGGGATCACCTTGTTTATTTCCCTTCTCTCAAGGATGAGATTTTACCTGTTATCCAGCATGGGCAAACAGTTATTTCATATGTCTTGTCAAGTTTTATCATTGTTTAAGAGGAAAGGTTTCTCTGTTGTGGTCAGAAGTGGAAGTCCTTCCCCTCTTTTAGGCTTCACTACTTTACCATAGGGCCTGTACCTTGAAGAATCTCCCCCTCAGTTCTGTAGTGGTGAGGGATTTGCTCTTATACTATACGCTCTTGCCAAGTTTCTCTTATGACTAAGGGTCTGAGTAGGACAGATGGCGGGTATGGATCAGAGAATCAGTCTATCATCAGAGGGCAGAACAAAATTAACTCATCAGTAACTAAAACAGTATTTGTAGCTGTGTGCTTGATATATTTAAGAATCTAGAATGTACAAACGATGGCATGTTGGCTTATGTGATGGGTTTATTTCTGAACTCATTTCTAATCAAGCTTGATTTTAAACAACTTATTAGTGTTTAAATTGGTTATGATTGAAATCATTGGAATCTATGCTCATTTCTATATTCTTAAGCTGGAAAGACCTGACTGTATTAGAAAAGGACATGGCTTTCCTAGGTGCAAAGACTCCTTCTAGGCTCAGGGTCATGCAAGAACGCTTATTTTCTTTAGTCACCATGCACACGTTAATTATGATAATATAAGCTAATAAGCTATTTCTATACCAATTTCTTCAATATAATTTGAGGTAAGAAGTAATCACATATTGATATCTTTCATAAATAAGTACTGACAAGATTGGGCTCTTTCTTCTCATAACATGAGTAGGTGAAGAAAAATGCAATAAAATATGATTTAAAGGACCCAAAGGCTTTCAGTCATCTTTTTGCTTATTATATAAAAGATAATATAAAAATAGAAAAAAGTTCAAGAAAAATAATTAGTTTGTTTTTCTTCTTGGTAGGTGGTAGGGAGCCACTGGTGAGAAGATGTTCGTTAGTAAGTTTTTGCTACAAAGAATGTTTGCTGGCATCAGTGAAGAATGTCTATCTTTGCTTGCAAATGATATTGCCTGTATCATGAATAACTATGAGGAGAACACAAAAGGAAAATTCCAAAATTTAAATTTGCACATTTATTGCAGTTCCATGTTTCAAGTGTCTAATGCCTATTAATTCAGATGCCATGATTTTCTTTTCTTCTCCATGATCATTTTGACTTGGATAACTTTGGAAAAGCACTTGAAAGAAGATAAAATGTCTGTTTTATGACTACTCTGTAGATTTAGTGACTCCAGCCTTCTTTAGGGCCTTGAACTTTGATAATTTCCTATCCATTCGTAACTTTAAATAACCTTAGAAAATGAACTACTCTGATGTTTCCTTTTCATTCTTTTGAGTGTGTAACTTTATCATGCTAATTGTGTATATAATAATATTGTACAATTGTCTTATGAAGACAATTGAGTGGTTGATATTATCCTGCTTTTATGGAGGAGAAATAAGAGCTGTGGAAGGATTTTATGATTTGCCAAGTGTCACCTATGGACAATTAAGTGCCATGGCCAGAACTGGGACTAAAGACTACAGTCTAGTAGAATGAGCTCAGGTTGACTAGGGGGAGGGACTTAATTGTGCTTCCAACCCTGTCCTTGATTTAGGCTCATTCCTTCTCTGAGTCTCATTTTCCTCATTTGTAAAGTGCTAGGGGTAGAAGAGGTGAGTTCTCACATCCTTCCAGCTCTGAAATTTTATGGTC
The DNA here is from genome assembly GCF_041296235.1 of Equus asinus. Taxonomy (NCBI): domain Eukaryota; kingdom Metazoa; phylum Chordata; class Mammalia; order Perissodactyla; family Equidae; genus Equus; species Equus asinus. Next base: position 135,225,773 of record NC_091790.1, on the reverse strand, counting down.
ATTTGATTCCCTTTGGCTTTTCTCCTAGAGTGCATTGCTTCCTTTAACTTTTATCTGGATATACCTGAATTACATTTGGTTTGCATTTCTCCACTTCTGCTTGTGCCCTGAGATGTATTATTTTGCCTTTAAGTAGTTTTTCTGAAGAAATTCTAAAAAAAAAAAATTTAGCCACCTAGAATACTCAGTGATTTAGAAACAGCCTGGTTGACTTTCTCATTGCTCTCTTAATATTTTATTATTGTGTTATATGGTACCGTTATTACAAATTTACCTATGCTTATGTAGTACAACTAACATGCGGAAAAAGCCATCACTATATTTTCAAATAAGGTGGTTTTCATGTCCCCAAATACTCACCATTGTTTGGCTTCATTACTAATCACTTGTGTGATTTTGGGTCTCATACTAGACTTAGTATAATGTAATGAGGGAGGGTTATCAATAACTTACCTTCCTCACAAAGATGTGGTGATCAAACAGAAAACTAGATAATAGTTACTCCCATGATTATTTTCCATTCCTGAATTTAAGGACATTAAGGTTGAAGCATTTCAAGATAAAATATGTGCTTCAAAGTCTTCAATATAATTTAAAAACAGAATTTCAATAAAGTGAGGAAATGCAAAGACTATGGACCTTTCAACTGAGTTGTGAAATGCATACCAACGTTTGGACTTTTTGGAGCCCACTTCCGGACTTTTCCATGACTAAGTCTATAATTTGCTATTAAAATGTTGTGATTTCAGTTTCAGACAGTTGAGCTATAAATTGCTGAGATCTGGGATAAGTGGCCAATTATATTAGAACAAATGTCTATTGTTTTATTTGGGGAGGGGGAGAGTTCACTGTACTTCTAACTTATAGTGGTTATTTCAAATTTTCCCCCAGAAGAAAAAGTCCATTGCCACATTTGTGGAAATGGTTAAGTGACCACAGGAACGAAGAATTCGGGGATGATTTACTGCAGATCATCATGCAGGCTTCCCAGCATGTGCATTTTAAACAGTACTGTGTTGTCTCCAAGTTTGCTAAGGTGTAATCTGTGAGCAATTGAGGCAAAATCAAAATCAGAAACTTAGGAGAGTAACGTTGTTTTGGAATTGTCAAGCAAAAGACCTTGGTTTGGGTTGTTACGTCTGGAACCAAAATGTCACATGTGGCATACATCATTTGAAGTTTATTATTTTAACCTTAGACCTCCTTGTTGAAAATTTATGCTATTCAGTGCCTTGCATCCCCGTATAAGCATTTCTAGTCTATTATACGTGAGTCTGTGCCAGCTACATGGTGGGCATGGTGAAAGCATAGCTTGGATGGCTGGAAGGCCCCCTCCATGGTTTCAGTCTTGTTGGAGCTGCCAAACCCAATGGGTTCAAGGGGGTGCTCAAAAATTGAGGCATGGCACCAGGTAATTGAAACCATTCCCTACACATCTGGAAAAAACCCCAATCTACTCACACTGTCTGCTGCAAAAGAAATTATCCCATGCTATTGCCAGGAGTTGCAGGAGAGTAAAAGTGGTATCATTTTATGTTACAGAAGCGTTTAGCATTTTCACAGACAGATTCAAAAGCTTGTGGTCACAAAGTGTGAAATTGTTATTAAAATTCCTCATGAAATCAACAGAACACCTATCTAGTGATTGTTGCAAGGCCTCCTTTCCTTCCATTTGTACGTTGTAGCAATGATCCCACTGATCCATTCTATTCTCCATAACAAACATATTTATTCCACTTTTCCATTCATTGATTAACTTGCCCTGGCCAGGAAATTTTTAATCATTTGTCATTCCAAGTAAGTTCACCCTCAGTGCTATGGCCTTCTTAATGCTGGCATGAGACAAATTGTCCTCTGGGATTAAGATGTAGTGAACTTGGGCTTGCTGTGGCCCCGATAAAAGAGATAGGGGTGATCACAGGGAGTGTGTATTTTTGCTTTTAAATATAAACAAAGATTTATAAATTGAGTATTTGATATCATTCCTTGTGCAGAATTTGAATCTTCCACACACAGTTCAAAATTTACTTGCCAGCAATGGATTTATGTGTCCTTCAAAGTTTTATATCCCTTTTGGTGGTAATAATAATAATACAGTGTTCTACTGTTTCTGAAGTGCTTTCATTGTCATGTTTATTCTTGCAGTATTAGCTTATGAGGCAGATAGGGTAAGAATTAGGCTCAGAGAAGTTAAGTGGCTTACCCAAGGTCACATGGCTTGTAAGAATAGGGCTAGCTCTTGAACAAGTCTTCTGACTCCAAATCCTGTCTTCTTTTCATTAGAGTTTGGTGCCTCTTATGTTTCTTATGTCTTCTTCTCACCAAAGAAAATTTTATTTTGGACAAGTGTTCAAAGCAGTTTTGATGGAATGCATTCAAATGCTGTTTACATGGAGCTGACAGCATGGAAATGTGCAGCTTCTCAATCAAGGCAGTGCTTGTTATCTTGGAATCCTGGGACTGCCGAAGATCAGTATGAAGTGGTTTCATCCTTCTCTACTTTTCTAAGCACAGCAATTTGCTTGTACTTCTGCTATAGTATATATTTCTGTCTTATATTATAGGTAGTTATTTACATGTATATTTCTAAATCTCAACTGTAAGCTCCTACCCAGTTACCATGATATTCATTGTTGTATGCTCCACTGCACTTTGTCCAATGTGTTGCGGGAATTAAATGCTCAATGAATGTTTATTAAAAGGAATTAAAGATGATATAGGAGGGTTTGAAGAGTTCAGATGTACTTCTCTATACTATCTATATCAGTGTTGTGTGAAATAACTTTCTGCAATGATGGAAATGCTTCATATTTGGTCTGTCTACCACAAAAGCCTCTAGTGGCTAGTGTGACTAGGGAGTGGAATTTTCAATTTTATTCAATTTAAAGTAATTTAAATTTAAATAGCTGCATGTTGTTGATGGTTACCATATTAGACAGCACAGCTCTAAATTTTCATATATTTGAACTTTGTCAGATCCCTAAAATCTGATTGTATTTAGGTCCTTCCATACACTGATGGTTCTCGCTATGTTTTTGATGAGGTTGCACAGCCAACCTCGGGCAAGGTGATGAAGGGATGCGCAGAGACTTTCTCTTGCAGATAAGGGAGGAGGCCCTCTCTGCTCCTTGAGCCTCTGGGGAGGAGGGTGCCTGTTCCGGAGTGTTTTCTGGGAAGCAGAAGTGTGCCTTGTCTTTTGGAGTTGCAAAGCATTGGGTGGGGGGGGAGGGGGAGCTCTAGAAGGTGACACAGTGGAAGATTTCTCAGTTCTTGAGGCTCAATGATATTCAGTCTGGGCCTGTAGGAAAGAAAAGTTTCATCATTTCCTAAGAAAAGCAAATCTGCAGTCACAAGAAAGAGGAGGACAGGCAACTAACATTTGTTAAATAGATTTCCTCACACAGTCTGATAGGTGTTCCACTGGGTAAGAATCTTTAGGCTCTGTGTCTCTCCTTAACACAGAAGGCTGTATACATCACCCATAATGTAAATTATGCATTTCTTCTAGTGGTGAAACTTCTAAATTCCTACTCTGAATTTGTCAGCTTGGAGTTAATAAAAAATTTCTCTCTCTCCTCCTTTCCCCCCCAGATAGCAGTAGCAGAAACTGCCCAGTGTCGACAAAAATAATCCATAACCAATATATAAATGAAAATTTGGGAGAGTTTATTCTGAGCTAAAATCTGAGGACCATGGCCCAGGGCCTTTCTTCCCGAAGGAAGAAAGGGCACCAAAGAAGTGAAGTGTACAGAGTGGTTATATACCCCCAAACAGGTTGTTTCACATATGATTGAAATGTTCCTCCCACAGTAGTCACAAGATTGCCCTGTCGGCACAGCACTCGATGGACACAGCAGGTAGTGGGTCTGTTATCTCGGAGGGCGTAGCAGGAGGCAAGTGTATTGTCTCGAGCTGGGTGGTCACAGGTGAGCGCAATCGGTTCTCAGCCTAAGAAAAGATGCTAAATCCTTAAGGAAATGCCGAGGTTGGGAGGGGGAGGGAAGTTGCACCTTTATTTCAAAGGCCTTTGTTCTTGCCATAGGGAATATCTAAAGCAGATATACAATGCATGCTCAACGGCCTCTGTCAGGCCCTTTTGGAAAGACAAGGTCAGGCTGAATTAGGTTTACACCGAATGGCTTCCTCATATACTCCAATATAGCCTATTACTTGCCATTTTTATTTGTCACCAGGAAAAGAGAAATGCTGTTCATGCAGTGAGGACCCCTCTGACCTCAGCAGCTTCTAAGAACCCCCATTCCTTATACTGTAGCTTCTGCTAATTCCTCTGGGGAAGGCAAAAAGTTAAACAGAGAGAGAGGCAGGAGTGAAATGGCAGCCAAATGGGAGAGTCCAAGTGGGTCCTTGAATAGATGTCTATGTGTTATTATGTGATGCTGGGCACAAGTCCTTTCTTAGGATGTAAACAATGTTATAAAAGCAGATTTTTGAGATCCTTGTGCTCTACTAGAGGTAAAACAAATATTTAGAAATGAAAATGGGTGCATTATTAACATTGATGTACTCATGGGTAACTGTAAAAGCTACTATAAATGAATCCTAAATTTCAGCATTGTAGAGTGAAGGATTGGCATCATTATGTGAAGGGACTCAAGAGTATCTATTGTGATTCAAAGAGCAGGATCTGCCCCAAGGAGCTCACTCTCTAAGGCTGACAAAAACAGTAGATATTAATATTCTGTATTGTATATGAAACTAACACTTAAAAATATGTTCTTCCTCTTTAAAAAATATGTTAAGATTAACATTTTAACTTTCTTTCCTTTTCTGGGAGAGGTGAGAGGTAAGAATTATTCGTCTCCTTAGGCATAAGACAAAAGGAAAGTGCAGAGAGAGAAGTGACCTGGCTAAGCTTACAGAGCAATCATGTCTCTATCTACTTTGGCATTTCAATAGGGAACTTCAAAGTAGGAGCCACCAAACTGGCCTTTCTCCTCAGGAGTAAGACGACAGCTCCAATCTCTTAGTAGGTGTAAGGAAACTTGTGTATATAAAATACATATGTGTGCAAAGGATGAAAAGAGACCCCAGTCTGGTAAGGCTGATGGAGAGAAGACAAATGACTTGTGACCTGATTCTGATTCCCTGAACTATTTTTTTTTAAATAATTTTTTTGTTTTGGCATAATTTTAAGTGTATGGAAAAGTTGTAAGGATAGTTCCCAGATAATCTTCATCCATTTTCCCTTGATATTAACCTTTTATAGTTGATTTCTTGAATTTTGCAATAATTTTATATGCATGAGTGCCCTTAAACAGTGCCTTGTCTACAAGTGGGTTTCATGAGGATTTTTAGGCTGCTTAATTTTAAAACGGCTTATGATGAGGATTTTTAGGCTGGTTAGTTTTAAAACTACAGATGAGATTCAGGCTCCAAGGAGTGAAATTTGCTTGTCCTTTTGTTGGGAAAGATTTACATTTCTAAGGAAAACCTCTATCTGTGAAGATGCTTCCCTCTCTGTACCAGGAAGAAGAAGAGAGATGACCTTATCCCTAGAAACTGTTAATGGGGAAGGCAAGAACTTAAGTTGGTTGCTGTCTGGCAATCTCATGTAACTGATTTAGGGTGGTGGCTTCTGACCTTTACTTAATCCGATTTGATTCTTGTCTAAAAGTCATGGGATCACCCAACGACCAGACCCCACCTGCACTGATACCATTTTAACTTTTATTCATGTTCTTTCCTTTGTCTTGTAAAGAAATGACTCACATACCCATGCCTTATAAAATTAGCCCTAACCCTCAACTCGGGGCAGCAGCAGGAGCTCTGTCTGCCCATGGGTCCTGTCCCCACGCACCAGCTCTGCCTGCCCATGGGTCCTGTCCCCATGCCAGTGGCGGCAGCAGCAGCGGCTCTGCCTGCCCATGGGCCCTGTCCCCATGCCAGCGGAGGCAGCAGCAGCAGCGGCAGCAGAAGCAGCAGCAGAGGCAGCAGAAGTGGCAGCAGCAACATGCCAGCAGCAGCCCTGCCTGCCCATGGGTCCTGTCCTCCTGCCAGTGGCGGTGGCAGCAGCTCCCCATGCCAGCAGCATCTCTGACTGCCCGGGCCCTGTCCCCACGCAGAAGCTCTGACTGCCCATGGATCCTGTCCCCTTGCAGGCAGCAGAAGCTCTGACTGCCCATGGGTCCTGTCCCCATGCTATTCTATTCTCTAAATAAAAGAGCATTACTGCCAGATCTTAAGAGTCTAAGAAATCTTTCTTTCGACTCCTTGGCTCACCGACCCCGCATCAGGTTTGTTTCTATCACTTTCCTAAAATGTTTTCCACCACTTTGCTGCTAAGGTAGAATAATCTACATATCTAATAAGGATTTGACAGTTCAGCACTGAAAATTTCAGTTATAAAGTCAGTGGAGAATTTAGCCACAGCTACCATTGCTGGAGAAAAGGGAAGGAAGAATATTTGATAAGTGTGACAAGAGAAATAACTTTGAAATAAGGGAGAGCCTTATCAGGTAGCTCTCAGGCTGGAAGGTACTTTTTCTTCTCAGGAACCATTGATTCTTTGTAGTGATACTGAGATGACAGAATTTTACAAACAGCACTTTATAAAATAAGCATTGAAGGAGAGCTGCATTTCCCCAAATTCTTGGATTTATTCAGTAGTAAATAGGAACAGAATTAACTAGGACTACAAAAATTTAATCGATAATGATGCTCAACTTTAAAGTTGGAACTTTGAGCAATTGCAGACTGAGTGAGAAATTTCTGCAGTGCTTACAAGGAAGTGAATCATAGGTTAGTGGAGGATACGGAAGTACATGGGGCCCATGAAGATCAGTATGCCACAGAGAAGTGCCGTTGATGAAGAGCACTTGGTAAGGACTAAGCCAGGTTTCTCCAGTCATTCAGTGAGGAGGGATTGACATTTAATATTGGACTAATACTACAGTTATATTTGTTTATTATTTGAGTTTGTTAAATTTGCATTTATGGTTAAGTATACTATAGAAGGAACTATATGAAATTTCCAATATTTGACTATTTTTGATCCACAAAAATGGCACTTTCATGTCATACCTAATACTAGCAAACTGTATGTGGTTAATTCCAAAAATTTTCACTTGGTTTCACCTTATATATATTTTTTTTTTGAGGAAGATTAGCTCTGAGTTAACATTTGCCACCAATTCTCCTTTTTTTTTTGCTGAGGAAGACTGGCCCTGAGCTAACATCCATGCCCATCTTCCTCTATTTCACGTGGGATGCCTGCCACAGCATGGCATGACAAGTTGTGTGTAGGTCCACGCCCAGGATCCAAACCAGTGAACCCCGGGCCACTGAAGTGGGACATGTGAACTTAACTGCTGCACCACTGGGACGGCCCCTCACCTTATATTTTTCTTCTTTTTTTGAACTTGGAAGTGAAGAACAGCTATTTGAACCAGGAAAACCTGACTGACATTTGCTATGAAAATGCCTAGAATGTGCAGAAAGATGAGCAGAACTCTTGACAAAATGCACCTGTCCTGTGTGCCAGATATTGCATAATTGCATTGTAACTGTGTTATACTTTCTTCCCAGGATTAAGTTGGTTCTGTGTATTTAGATCTGTGATTTTTACAGATTTAGCAGTACATACTCACCATTTTCCCCCCCCAGGTCTCTAAGAAGGTATAGCTGAAAATGATTGTTTATCATCATATTTAATTTTCAACCATAAGGTGGCATCATATCACATTTTATGCCAAAGCAGCAGGCTGTTTTTCTGTTCAGTGAAATGACTAATGCTCTGCGCATGTCTTTAAGTTAGTGTAACACATTATTGAATTTTGAAGTTTATAAACAAATATTAGAAGCTGGCATCTTCGTACAGGGGTTTGACATTTTTTTCTTATATTTGATCTTTTTGTATTATGGCTGAGAAGTTAGTAATAGAGTAGTCTATTTCTATATTAACTGACACTATGTTTTACCTCATTAAAATATGTAAGGCAGTTTCTTGCATATATAGAAGCTTCTCAAAAATATTCATTGCATGATAAAATTAAAATATTCCTTTAATGGGCCTTACCCTCAGGAATTCATTTTCTCTTTTGTCAAGTTGAATTTACAGCACACTTTTATTGCTATGACCCATTTCTTCCCAGAATAAGAAGCTTATTTTCAAGAAGTTAAACCCAACTGAACACATTTAATTTCCCTACTACCCTTTAAAAATACGTTATTATTATTATTTTTTTAGCATGCCACTTTTCTTTGCTTGATTAGAAATGTCCAGGACTTGCAAGTTACATAAATGTGCTGGTTTACTTTCTCTAGTTGCTTGATTGAAAATTCTGGTTTATTTTTGAAAAGCTGAGTAAAAATTTTGCTTCATTTTTCTCTGCAGAAACATTTTGTACCTTTGTAGAAAACATAGTAAACGTTTTCCATATAAAACCTCCCTTTCTTCAGATGAAGTGATTTTGTCGTTGGAACTCTTTGTTTATAGTTATGTGGGAAGTTGGTGCCACTTGGCCTACAGGGAACACTCCCGCAAGGTGTGTTGCAGGGCACCTTAGAGTCCAGTTAGGAATTTGGAGATTGCAATATTAAGAATTTGGTCTCAACATTTCTCTAGTTGTGGACCACTTGGAGCACTTAATTCTCCTACTGACTGGCTATGAGGCCAAAGCAACAGATTAAAAAGTGAAAAATTATTAACCATTAAAAAGCAACAACTCTATATTGTATCACTAGCTAGAATGATGTTTGTATTAAATTCTTAAAATGATTTCATGAATTGAGGTTTGGCTGTAATCTAGATATTGAATCTCCTTTTTTTTTCCCCCCCTGGGTGGACCTTTGCTTTAAAAATAAATGAATTGTATTTTTCTCTGCTATAAATAACGTAGGCTTTTTATCCTTAATATTTTCCTCTCAGTGCCAAAGTGAAAAGTCAAGGTTAAATAAAGTGAAAAGTTGAAGTGGAACAAGCAGGGTGGTGTGAAATAGAGTAAGGGGGTAGTCCAAGGAAGAAGGTTCAGGAAGGCATGTCTGAGAAGATGATCTTGGTTTAAGTTGAAGCATGAGTCAGAGCCAGCCCTCTAAATTTGGCCTTGATTTGAGCGGGTAGAGGATGGGATGGTAGTGACCACAGAGAACATTTCAGAAAGTGACTAGCCTATGTAAAGGCTCTATATTGGGAAGGAGCTTAGCATGTAAGAGAGAGATGAGGACTGTGTGGCTAGAGCATAGGGGCAGGGAGAGGGTGCTGGGACTGTGGTAAGGTGAAGTAGAGAGGTAGGCTAGTGCCATGGTAAGGACTTTGGATCCTTTAAAAGCAGTGGGAAGCAAGTGAAGAGTTTTAACTAGGGAAATTACCTGAGCTTATTTACATTTTAAAAAGATCACTCTGGTTCAACAATAGTGGAATAGATAAATAAGTTGTGGTATATTCATACAATGGAATGTTCTATAGCATGGAGAATGGATGATTTGTTGCTACACACAATACCATGAAACAACCTGCCAACTCAAATATGGTATTGAGTGAGAAAAGCCAAATGCAAAAAAGGACGTATTGTATGAGTCCATTTATGTGAATATTCTGTTTCTCAAACTGGGCATTGATTACATGGATATGTTCAGTTTGTGAAAATTCATCAAGTTGTACATTCATGATTTGTGCACTTTTGTGTATGTATGTTAAATTTAAATAAAAAGTTAAAAAATGGTTACTTTGGCTGCAGAAGAAAGAATCAGTTATAGAAGAGAGTGGAAGCAGGGGTACCAGTTAGAAGGCTATTGAAATTTTCCAGGTGAAAGATGATGATTTCAACTAGGGTGGCGGTAGAAATGGGGAGAAGTGGGTAGGTTCTGGGTCTAATATGTATTATAGTACAGTTTTAAGTATTATATGGAAACATGAAATTGTTAATATTTGACCACTTTTGGTCTTCAAAAGTGACAATCTTTCCTTGTGATGTTAAGATAAAAACTTAGGGTTTTACTTGAGAACAGATACTGAGTTAGAGTGATTCCCTTCCATTCAAATAACTATATTACTTTCTCTATAATGAATTATTTATAGTTTTTTTCTACTTTACCTATACTAAAATTCATGTATCAAAACTAGGAGTAATTCTTAATGTAACTGACTATTTAATTAACATACTGGTATTATGTCCTACTTTGCTGTAAAGATTGTGAAAACAGGTAAAACCTGTTTTGTTTTCAAAGTCGAGAGTTAAGTGTTTGTGCCTTCATATACAGTATAAATTGCATTTTAGCATATGGATGTTAAACAGCAGGTTTATCAGCTTCTTTTCCTCCCAGAACTAAGGTAGTTTTTGTGTCTATTTAGGAAGCCTTTTGTGGGTTGTCAGATTTCTGAAGCGAAGCATGGGATCAAGAGGCCCCTTACTGGTGTAGCAGGGGTTCTTTACATTGTGAGCACTGAGGGTCTTAACTAGGCTGCTGAGATGTACAAAGAAAGCTGTACAGTGAATTCTAACCCTGTAGCCCTTTCTATTGTAACTGAATCTTCAGATTCATATCCATCAAATTGACATGTGATAGTCTAAGGAGAAAACAACCTTGGAAATGGTCTATTAAAAGTAATTTACTCTCTCATCTATCACATTCTCAAATGGTCTACATTTGAGCAAAGCAGTGGGAGTATAATACCCATATTCTGAAAGCTGAGAGGGTCTAGGGAAAGGTATTTTAATTTTATTCTTTTTCTCTCAACATGCATATTTTGTCACACAAACATATATAAAGTAAAAGTGGAAGAGGCAGATGACATTTGATATATATATATATATATATATATATTTTTAACAGCTTTGAATTCATTTCCTCATATCAGAAAAGCAGCCTCCTGGTTATTATTAGATTTTCAGAATGTACAGATGGAAAATAGTTAACGGAAATCACCCCAACTAGATTTATTTTACATGGTGCTTCACTGAGTATGGAAGTCATCTAGAAGGTTCTAATTTTTTCCCTGGAGACCATCACAAAACACTGCTCCCAGAAGAGGGGTAGGATGGGTGGAGGAAACAATCTGCAAATGTTTGCTTGAAAGATGACCTTTCCTGCCTAGTTATGGAATGAAATCGATACTGACCTCCAGATTTGTTGACCTGTTCATGAGATGGAAACTAAAATGTGAAAAAAATGAAAGTTTTTCCTGATGATAGATTTTTTTTCCTCCTTCAGATGCAGCTAGTGTGAATAATCTAGTGACTAGAAAGATCTTCAGACCTCTATATAGTGCTGAAGAATATCAAGTTGAGAAAGGGCATGCTTTCTCTATATCATTGTGCCTTAATCTTCTTAGATTTTTCTACAAAGAAATCATATTAATCAAATCTCCTTTCTGCTATGTGAAAGGTGCAGGCTGACTAATGCTTGACTTTGGGTGAAATTGGATATGGAAGAAAATCCTGACTTGAAACAATACCAGACTTTCCATAATCCTGTGTTGCTGGAGTCTTAGTTCAGGACTGTAATTTCCAGCTCAGGTTCTGTGAAATCCCAGAGTCCTGCCAGTGAGCTCAAGAAGTACTGCACACTTTTTAGAGGCAAAACAAAATCAAAAACCCCCCAAAACAAAAACCAATGTAAAACAAAAGCAAAACACCAATTTATTTATTTATTTATTTATTTATTGCGGTAACATTGGTTTATAACATATAAATTTCAGGTGTACATTGTTATATATTTTGATTTCTATGTGGATTACATCATGTTCACTACCCAAAGACTAATTACAATCCATCACCAAACACGTGTACTTTTGCCTTCCTCCCTCCCCCCTTCTTCCCCTCTGGTAACCACCAATCTAATCTCTGTTTCTATGTGATTGTTTGTCATTGTTTTTACCTTCTGCTTCTGAGTGAGATCATATGGTATTTGACTTTCTCCCTCTGACTTATTTCATTTAACATAATACCCTCAAGGTCCATCCATGTTGTCACAAATGGCCAGATTTCATCATTTCTTATGGCTGAGTAGTATTCCATTGTGTATATACCACTTCTTCTTTATCCATTCATCCCTTGATGGCCACCAGGTTGCTTCCAAGTTTTGGCTATTGTGAATAATGCTATGATGAACATAGGGGTGCATGTATCTTTATGCATTCGTGTTCTCATGTTCTTTGAATAAATACCCAGCAGTGGGATAGCTGGATCATTTAAATGTATTTAAACATAGGAAGAAATATTTGCTTTGAAAATGTTTAGGAGTAGGTTTTACATATGTATCTTCAAATCAAAGAGCAGCAATTCTATGTTGCAAGGACAAAAAGGCAGAAACTGCTATTCATCTGGTTCATAAACTTTGCTGGTTATAATAATAAAATGTGTCTAAAATGTAAGCTGATTTTTAAAAAACTTAATTCAGAATGTATATATCTAAAATATGGTTGCTTTTTCAAAATGCTTTTCTTGGGAAGCTATCTACTTATTTCAAAATTTCCTCTGTTAAAATATTTTTGGAACGCCTTGGAAACTTTTTACTTTTGAGTCTGCAGCATATCTCTTTGAATATCTTTTGGGTGGAGGCTGAATTTTTGGAAAAATATGAAGTTGTTAAGAATAGAGAGCCCAGAAATAAACCCATACATATATGGTCAACTGATCTTAGACAAGGCTGCCAAGCATACAGAGTGGGGAAAGGATAGTCTCTTCAATAAACGGTATTAGGAAAAGTGAAATCCACATGCAAAAGAATGAAATTGCATTCTTATTTTACACAATACACAAAAGTTAATTCAAAATGGATTAAAGACTTAAATGTAAGACCTAAAGCCATAAAACCCCTAGAAGAAAACGTAGGAGAAAAGTTTCTTGACACTGGTCTTGGCAATAATTTTTTGGATATGATGCCAAAAGCATAGGCAACAAAAGCAAAAATAGACAAGTGGGACTACTTCAAACTGAAAAGCTTCTGTACAGCAAAGGAAACAATCAACAAAACAAAAAGGTAATCTTTCAAATGGGAGAAAATATTTGCAAACCGTCTATCTGGTAAAAGGTTAATATTTAAAAAATATAAGCAACTCATACAACTCAATAATAAAAAAACAAGTAACCCAAATTAAAAATTGGGCATAAGAACTGAATAAACATTTTTCCAAAGAAGACATACAAATGGCCAACAGATATATGAAAAAATGCTCAACATCACTAATCATCAGGGAAATGCAAATCAAAACCACAGTGAAATACTACCTTACATTTGTTAGAATGGCTTCATTAAGAAGACAAGAAATAACAAGTGTTGAAGATATGGAGAAAAGGGAAATCTTAAACACTGTTGGTGGGAAGGTAAATTGGTGTAACCACTATTGGAAAAGAGTATGAAGTTTCCTCAAAAAAAATAAAAAAGAGAGCTAACATATGATCCAGCGATTTGACTTGTGGGTATATATTCAAAGGAATTGAAATCAGGATCTTGAAGAGCTATCTCACTCTCATGTTCATTGCAGCATTATTTAATATGCCAAGACATAGAAGCAACTTAAATGTTCATCAACCAATGAATAGAGAAGACGTGATGTAAATAGGCAAACAAATAAAGGAGTAGTATTCAGCCACGAGAAAGAAGAATATCCTGCTATTTGCAACAAGATGGATGAACCTGGAGGATATTATGCTAAGTGAAATAAGCCAGACACAGAAGGATAAATACTACATGATACCACTTATTTGAGGAATCTAACATAGTCAAACTCATAGAAGCATTTAGTTGTAGTGTCTCCTTAGTCTCTTCTAATCTAGGAAGTTCCTCACACTTTTTTTTTTTGGCCTTTCATGATCATGACACTTTTTAAGAGTATTGACCAATTATTTCATTGAATGTCCTTAAATTTGGTTTTGTCTGATATTTCTCTATGACTAAACTCAGTTTTGCATTTTTTACCAAAAAACTATAGAAATGATATTGTGTTCTCCTCAGTGCATCATATCAGAGGCACATGATTTTAATTTGTTTATCACGGATGATGTTAACTCTGATCATTTTGTTAAGGTGGTATCTGCCAGGTTTCTCCACTGCAAATATACCATTTTTGCCTTTGACATTTGAAAATTTAGTTAAAAAAATGTACTGAACAAGGGGCTGGCCTGGTTGCATAGTGGTTTAGTTCATGTGCTCCTCTCTGGCAGCCTGGGGTTCATGGTTTGGATCCCAGGCATGGACCTAGCACCACTCATCAAGCCATGCTGTGGTGGTATCTCATATAAAATAGAGGAAGATTGACACAGATGTTAGCTCAGAGCCAATCTTCTTCACACACACACACACACACACAAAAGTACTGAACAAGAGTAAGTATATACAGTCTCTCAAAACAAGGTTGCAGGACCACTCACTGGCTGTAGAGTTTTATTTACTAAAGAAGTCTCATTTATTTGCTGTCAAATGACATTTTGAGACAATATAAATTTCCTATTTCTCATCATACTTTTGCCCTGAATTTTAGCATCTATTAATGATACTTGCCTGAAACAGTTATAACAGCAATGTTTACTGTATGGTGATTTTCTATTTCCACCATTTCTTCTAAATTATTAGTGGAATTCTAATGCAAGGAAGAGCTGTCATTATTTATTTCAGTAGAGACTGCATGATTTCTTATTTTAGTCTATGGGTTATAATCTATTACTATAATTATTTCTTTTCTTGCCCAAATATACCCCAAATTGGCTACTGGGAGACCCTTTAAGTTTAGAGCTTACATCCTTAACCACAACTGTAAACTCCTTCTTGATAGTTGTACCCATTTATTTCAGGGAGACCCCATGCATTCTTGTTTTAATAGGTTCTCATTCACATGGATATAGGGGGCTTATCTTGGCTTCTGAATAAGATAGTATGTCCTTCTTAAAAAAAAAAAAAAGAAGCAATTCCTAATCTGTCGTACCCCAGTTCATTTGCCACTCTCTCACAATTTTTGCTACAAACTTTCCATATGGACATTTTTCAACTGCAGAGACTATTCATGATAAATATCCTAATCAGGCAGGAGGGATTCAACTATTTTCAGTACTTTTAATTATCTTCAATTTGATTTAATTCAACAAACATTTATTTCAAGGCACATTGGAGGAAAAAAAGTAGAATGAAACCTACTCTCTGATCTCAACCAACTTGCTATCCAGTGGGGGAGACCAGACATATATGCAATTATGATATAGCTATAGCAGGGTGTGGTAAGTATTTGAACAAAATGTTATGGGAACATAAAGAAGGATGAGTTTCATTCCAACTTGGGGTGGGGTAGGGTGATAGAGAGGGACAAGGCAGGGAAGAGGGGGTATGTGAAATCTTCTTTGAGGCTTACCAAACAAGGACAAAGGTATGACTGTAATCTGAAGAAAATGTTTGCTGGACAACTCATTTCTTTGCCATTTGCTTTTTATCTTCATTCTTTTGAGACTAAGTTTTCTTTTTCATTTCAAAAATCATGAAAACCAAAGGTCAGAGAGGGTTACATTTTTACAACTAATTGCTGAGACATGGAACCGATGGTGACCTAGAGGTGATAACCTAGAAGTGTAATGAGAATGGATTAAGTGCATATCGCTTTACGTTGTAGTGTAGTTCAGTCTTGAGAATGGAGAATCAGAGCAAGCCTGGGTTGGGAATGTCTTATATAATCTCCCGTTCCCTGTTGCTTTTCATTTCTCTCGGCAAAAGTAAAACCAACTCTCCATGTTATCTAACTGGGTTCAGAAAAAGCTCCTGTCATGATGTCCCTTTTGGAGTTATCTAAGCAAGGAAGAGGATGATGACTTCCAGGACAGTGATTGCATACTTGAGCAATAAGCAAATATTAAGAGACAGTTTTTGGAAGGTGATGGTGGTGGCAGTGAGGGACTGTCACTGTGCTTCATGTAAAATGTTGCTCTTTTTTGAAGTGGCTTTTCTCTTTTAGCATGCAATGCAACTGCTGCTGGAATCTCTCTTTCTCTGCTGCTTTTGGTAGCCAAGGCATTTGTAGCATCTGAGCAGTAGGGTTGAGGCCATTTGGCTCCTAGAGGTTCTCTGCTAAAGTTTTTGATGCCTTGAAATTCTTTGGGCCTGAGGCCTGCCAGAGAGGAGGACAGAAAACATAGTAGACTGAATGAATGATTACTCGTGTGAGCTTCAGAAGGAGTGAGATCTTCATAATCTGTTGGAGAGTAAGACAGAGAAAATGCCATGTACTTTTGTGCAGAAAATAAGAGTGAAACCAGTTAGCATCACAGAGAACTTTTCTTGGTACGTAGGTATAAGGTTCCTAATTTAAAACTGAATGAAAGGTGAACTTAATGCACATAAAATACTTGGAAAAGGATTGGTTCTGAAAAACTTCTGAAAGTTATTTATCTATTACTAAATGATTTCAATGCTGCTAACACCCGGAGATATGGGTATGTCCCTTCTTATAGTCTTCTTATGAGGAACAGAAACACCCAGAAATATGCATATATATGTATATAATGGCTTTTCTATGCGTATGCTCACATGTATAATTTATATTCCAACCAGGAGTGTTTGTCTGGATGGCTTATTTGTGATTTGATATATGTGAGAAATCTTAAAAATATTTTTTAAGAGAATTTATTCTCATCCTCTACTATTTGCCTTCTTTCATCTAAGCTTATTCAAGAAACATGGAGAATTAAATATATACTTGATTTGTGGAACAAAAGAAATCAAAGACAAAGTTTCTCTCAAACTTTCCATCACGAGTTTTAAAAATTGTCATCGATTATAAGTTCTGAATTGAACTTCTTTTATTATCCATATGTGGGTATATGTACACACACACATATACAAATATACACTAACCCTAAAGGTGAGATGGAAATGAGCCTACAAGAAAATAACAACTCAAAAGTGACAACATTATGACTATCGAAAATAGTGTTGCATGTGTAGAGTAGTTTTGCATTCTATTTATATCACAATCACCTTTGGGAAGTCCTTGTTAATTGGGGGTTACATCTAGAGCAAGAGGTTGCTCAACTCTTGGTTCCTTAGAGAGTTAGACTGTTTGGCCTGAGTTATGGAAAAGGAATTGTGTCACAAGCAGAGTTATGGTTTCAGGACTGCTTCCAAATATTCTTTCTTTGGTTATAGGGGTAAAGAGCTGAGGATTCTTGAAGCAGTCTTTTTGGTCAAACAATTTAACAGGCAATGGGTCTGGTGCCAGTGATTCCATTTCTACAGGATTTTTTTTTGAAGTGTTTGTCCCTCAATATGTTTTTCAAGCCAAGCATATGCCTGTGATTTGAAATCAGCTTAAGAATTTTCTTTCACACTTTAGTGTTCATGTTTAGTTTACTGGCATTAAAAGATGCAAAATAAACTTGTCTGGCTCCTCAGTCCCCTATAGTGATTTTGCCACTAAGGGTAATTCTCATGGGTGGAATTTAGTTATCTCTGACTCTAGATAAACACTTGAAAATTATTCTTTCAATAGATTTATTTCTGGGAAAGGGTTAAAAGAAAATTTGCTCAATCTTGCATATTCTTTGCATCTTCTCTCTGAAGTTTATTAGAAAATTATTTCTTATTTGTTAATGATTGTCTCAGTAGTTTAAAGTTTTTACTCTCCTAAGGATATAGGTGTTATTCTCGACCAGCATTATGTTTGGCTGGTGGCTCGAAACTCTGTTCACTATACAGTAGTTCCCCTTGAGAATTCATTGAACATGTGGGAGCAAAAGATTGAAAACACTGAGATCTGTATGTTTTTTGCCTTGTTCTAGAGAGATAAGACTTGCATTTGATAAGACATTGTGTCCAGAGTGGGTAAATTGCCTTTGTTTCTGTTGATTTTGTGAACAGCCCTTGGGATTCAAATGTTGCAGGCTGGAGAAGGAGGCCAAAGTGAGAGTATTAGCTCATTAGAATAAATGTGATGGGATCTCTTGGGAAGGAACTAGGGGGAGTGGTATGTTCTACACCCTTGGCTTCAAAAGTAGGTCTTTTCTCTTCCAGGGAAGTGGTTTTCAGATCCTGAAGGACCAATTTTGACCAATAGAGATCTTTCTAAAGCCCTTCTTTTTTGATGACCACATATGGAAAATTCTTTAATTTAGTCACTCACTGCTATGGACTGAATGTGTCACCCCCCTCCCCCCCCAATTCAAATGTTGAAGCTCTAATCCTCCATGTGATGGTATTTGGAGGTGGGGCTTTGGTAGGTAATTAGGTCATGAGGGTGGAGCCCTCATGAATGAGATTAATGCCTTTATAAGAAGAGACAGGAGAGAAATGATCTCTCTCTGCCATGTGAGGATTCAGCAAGAAGGTGGCATCTGCAAACCAGGAAGAGGGCTCTCATCAGATACTCAATCTGTTAGCACCTTGATTGTTGACTTCCCAGTCTCCAGAACTGTGAGAAATAAGTATTTATTGTTTAAGCCACCTAGTCTGTGGTGTTTTGTTACAGCAGTCTGATTTCAGATGAATTCAATCCTCAAATAACAAAAGCACCAATCAGTCAGAATTTACAGATAAAAAAAGGTTATGAGTTGTTTGGGTACTACATGTTTTGAAATCCAGACCTGATTGTTTTAGTTGGTGCTGTTTCTTGGATTAAGGTGACTTCTCAGCATACCTCTTTGTCCAGGTTCTTTTTTTACACTCACCTAAATGAGGTGATTGTGATGCCTTGTGGTTCTCATGATAGGTGGCACCTTGTTTCTTCCCTGCCATGAAATCTCCATTGGTCTTGTGAATGGTGATTTGGATTCAAATGCTGGAAGCTGGAGAAAGAGGCCAAGGCAGGAGCAGGTACTTCTCACCCAGGAGACTGACTTATCTTGAGAAGTCTTTTAGGCTTTCATTTCCCCTCAGTGGATCCTCACTGTGCTCAGTGGGCCCATTGACGTATGAAACCCAGATGAGAAATGGACTATTATGGATTCCTCTAGTTCATCACACCTGTTGGCTCAAATTAGTAGCTCTGTCCACTTCTCCAGGCCCAAGCCTGGAAGGCCAGGATTTCAGAGTTATCACATACATGATGGGTATTAAACATGCAGTGTGTGTCTGCACATATGAGTTTCATTAAGTTGTAAAGCTGATATTTGAGAAAAAAATGGTATTTGTTTTCTCCATTTTCTTCTTTTTTGATTTCACATTATCTCAACTTTCTTTTCAGCTAAATCAGATCTCCACTCCAACTACCCTCTTTTCAAAAGACAGACAGTTGCCATGATTGTCAAATTTGGTGTAGAGGCTCCTTCTACAAGAGGTTGTCTTCATTTATGACCTTCGTTCATTCAACACACTCATTTTTGATAACTTGTGTGCTAAGCTTTGTGTGAAGAGGTAATCAGATAATGATAAATATGTTATGCATTTTGCCCTCAGATAGCTCATGATCTAGGCACGTGGCATATTAATAATTAACTAATATAATATATAAAATCATATATTGATAGCACAAATAAAATGCTACCGGGGCACAGAGGAGCTTTATTCTGCTGGGAGACTAGAACTGGGCACCACTACCCACAGGAAACAACATATGAAGCGTATCCAGACTGTGGTATGTCACTATGGTAACTATAGTCTCAACTGTCAAAGAACAAAGGTTAGTCCTTCCTGGTGAATGTGACCCATCCTGGTAAGTATATTTTTGTTCTCTGTCTACTAATTGCAACCTCAGAGTCACTATGTGGCGTTATATTATAATAGTAATGGAAGTATTATATTGTATCTTTGTATTGCATGGTATTGTATTGTATCACATCCAAAGAAGAAAATAGGAAGGAAAGAAGATATTAATTGAGGTTTAAGGGTGTGGCCACTAAACAAATTAAACTAACTTTTCCTTTCTCTACTAATACCTACCTCTTTATAGCAGAGATTTTGAGGAAAACTAGTTATGGTTTTCTATTTGGAATGATAAAATTTTGAGAAAGATGGAGATGAAGAAAGAAAAGAAATAGGACATTATAGTTCCAGAATTTCCATATAGGACATGCTTGGGGTGGCTGTCAGAAAAGAGGAACAGGGGAATTTCCTGTAGTATTTGAGCAATGAACCCAGTGATTTTACTTAGGATTGTATGTTGATTTGGGGAGGCTTGGAAGAGGCTCTTAGACATTGGAAGGGGAAGCTCTCAAGTCATTCCTTGGTATTTCCACTGGTAATAGGGTGCTCAGAAAAAAATGCAAACATTTTTATTGGTAGGTAATTTATGAAAAAGCGTTTTCATACAAGGGAACTTTTCCCAATTTTAGAATTGAAGCCCTGGATGTTCTGACATGAAGATTTGTCAAAAGGAACTTCTCTAGACTCCAAAAGAATACAATTTCTTATCCTTGATGTAACTTAAATTGATGAGTTTATGTAGTCCAAGGAAACAATTTCTCTAACCTCAGGGGAACAAAATAAGGTAGTGCCCGAATAACAGCACAATTGTTGTCTTGTCTTAGTAGCCTACTCCCTGCTCCATGCTTTTTGTCTCAGTACCTACAGTGCTGGGGGAAAAAAAAACCTATTCAAGTGTGCTAGGGGCCGGTGCCTTTAGAACCCTCCTGAAAGCCCACTGGTTGGATGAGTCATTAAATATCTCTCCACTCAGTCTGTTCAGCACTGCTTTGCCTGGATCATATCCACATTCCTACCTTTGACTCTAAACCAAAGTTAGGACTTGCTTATTCCTTTTGGCACATTTTCATATCATGAGCACATTTTGTGATATGTCCATCTGCACAGCTATCTAAATAAGCACAGACTTATGGGGAGTGTGGCTGAGAGTTCACTTAAGATCATTTACAGGCTCCTGCCTGCCTCTTCTAGATTGGCAGCCGCAAATGAGGTTAATCATGACTGTGTTAAATACTGTAGAGTGGTCTGGTCATATGTTACACCTGAGAGTGTTGAGTCTGTCTCTGAATTGAATGCCTAGTACTCTTTTGGTTACTTGGGCTTTGAGCTGTGTTGACTTGTCAGGGGGACAAGTCAATAAATCTTAGCTAGATAGTTTGTGATATATTATTAGGAATGTTAGATAAGGCAGTTCCATGTAACTCCTATCATTGTGCATTCTTGGATTGAAAATAAGTCAGTCTCTCAACAGTTTGGAGAGGAAGCCTTAGAACTGGCCCTTTGAACACCATGAGAAATGAAAATGATATGTGCAGACACTTTGAAGAGCAACTCTGTATCCTCTGAGTTGCTAATGTACAAAATATGAAGGATCTAGATGCTTGCTATGAAAATACAAATAGGAAATAAACCACCGTTCCTAACAACTGAAGAACTTTCTGCCATTTTGCAGATGGTTACCTAAGTAACTGAAATCATAACTGCTTTAATTTGATGCATTAATGTATACTGTGTAAGCCATTATGGAACCATGACATTCTCAGTCTGCAATCAATAGCAATATTAAGAAAGGAGAAAACAAGGATTAATTATTAGCATTGGTAAACATTTAATTAATGCCCATAAAAAAGCAAATGCTTGCATGGACATGATTCATTATTGGATTTTCAGAGGGCAAATCTCCAGAGAACCACATGTCAGTTACAAACTAAACTTAGAAAGTTTTCCAAGGACCAGTCATCTATTTAATATCTTGCATAAAAGCAATGATGATTTCATTTGAACTGTTGGAGAACACAAAATGATGTGTTATAAGTAATCTTAATCCTTACTTAATAATGAAAGGGTAACAGTCAAATGGTTTAGCTCTTATTCAACTATTATGATATCGCCAGTTAATTGCAACTTACAAACAGAGGTAAAATTTTCAGCCTTAAGTTATGGATGACGTTGAAATGTGGCTTCATTGTTTAATTCTGGTCACTGTTATGCTTTGCCAGCAGCAGAGCTCAACTTTGAGTTCCCAAGGAAGAGCAAACATACCCATTATGCAGTGCCACGTTTTGGAGGTTTTTGGATGCAGGTTTTTGCAAATTCTATTCTTAAGTTTTCAAGTGCTGGCTGATATGTCTACTCACATGGTAAGGGTTAGTTGTTTGGCTTTACTTCATGGGAATGGGAATTTGGTTATCAAGCACATCCTTATGGTTTATAATTTTGTTCCACAACAGAAAGAGATAGATAAGCAGGTTGTATATTTCACTTGATGGTGTGTATTTACCCTTTGGAGGTAGATCTATTCATAGGAGAATAATTTCACTTTAGTAACAAAAAGTAAATGGCCTTCTCTCCAATAACTGGATAATTAACAATAATGGGATACCCCAAAGCACTTCTCATTTTTACATTTTACTTCTTTTTGGGAATTTGTATACCTCCAGGTGTTGTCCAGGTGGAATCTTGTAATAAGAAATTTCTACCATGCTTCTAATCAAGCTTCCTCAGAATTTAGGAGTATATGATACTATTTGGACATGGTTTTGCCTTCCCAGAAAGACAACCATTGAGACTTAAATGAGACTTCGTGCTTGAAGTATCTCTCCTCTCCCTACTCCTGTAGAATCTATTTTGTAATCCAATATGTGATATGAAATTCACTATCATAACCTCAGAACATTGGAATGGCTCGTCAAGGGAGATTGTGGAGAAATTCAAGAGCTTAGATAACTTTTGGTCCTAGATGACTTAGATGTTCAGTTGCTTAAAAGCAGATGATCTCTCGAGATTCTTTCTTGTGCAATGATATTAACATTATACATGAAGCTATTCTTCAGAGATAAGAAAAGTTAAGATAATTAACTAAAATATTATAGTATTGCTCAACAACACTCAGATTCTCCCTAGCCCTGAAATATTTTATCCACTTTCTTGATCATTCTGTTTCTGGATTGTGTTAAGCTGAACTGTTATTTTCATTGCTGAATTCCCCGCTGGCACCCTGGTTTTAGACAATGACATACACCAGAGCATTCTATCTAATATTGTAACATTTTTTTTGGAAGGGTAGTTCAGAGTGGGAAGGGAAGTCAGCAAAAAAATGTGTAGATTTTTCTAATTGAAAACGTAATATATATTGATTGTATAAGACTTCAAAAAGATAAAAAAGTATTAGTAAGAAAAAGACTTTCACTTCTAAAACTTGTGTATGGCTAGATTTCTCTTAGACAAAATTGTCTGAAATGTATGGACAATCTCTGACTTAGCTCACATTATGAGTGTTGCATTACATATATATTTTAACCTAGGTATCACCTCAGTTGGGTGGCCCTGGGGAGATAGAATATACTCTTTCCTCTCCTAATTCTTGGGTTACCCTTCTATTCCTTATCTTCTTCCTTCTCTTTGTTCATGAAGTCACAGACTTAACTGTTGCTTTTGCAATTATCCCTTCCCAAGCCTGCTCCTGTCTGGCATGGCAGGTAGGGACTATTAGCTAGTGCTTTGGGCAGAGTCTGTGGAAGAAGAATTGGTGGGGTGGAGAGGCAAGTGGAATGAAAAGAGGGGAGTACAACCTCTTTAGATACTCTTTTCCATTACCTTCCATTCTTATATTCCTTTTTAGCTACATTTTCAATTAGTACCTCTAGTGAATGTCTCTCAGACCTGTATTTTTATCTCTAATCTCTCTGAAACTTCCAGTTGTCTTCTGGGCATTTCCACTAAATACCCAAGCTCCTTAAATAGAGTATGCAATATTTTCTCCTCCTTGCCAACCCCAGCTTCTCCTCTCAACTTCCCACTTGTGTCAATAATAGCACAGTTAAATTAGTTACTGACCTTGAAGTCTGGAAGCCATTTTTTTACTGGCCATTTTCTCTTGCTTGTCCATATCCAAATATTTCTTAAATCATGTCTATTCTTCCTTATCAATATCTCTTTAAATTGTTCTCTTCTATCTGTTCCTGTTGTGACCCCTCAAGGTTTGGGTCTTTACTATATCTTTCAGTAGCTTTCCAATTAGTCTCTCCATTTCTAATTTCTCTTCCCTCTAAATGATCTGGCACACTGCCACAAAGCTCATTGTATGATTCATTTAGTGGTTCTTCATTACCTGTTCAATAAAGTGTTTACCCTTTAGCCTAGCACTCATGATTGTCTAAAGTCTGACCCACACCCATAGTATCAATGTAATTTTCCTATACTGGAGACTGATAGTGAAACAAAGACTTCCAAAAAGAAAAACAAACTCAGAGAATTCGTAATTTGTATCTGTACAATAAAAAACACAAGAAGGAAAATGATCCATGATGAAACACAAAATTATAGGAAGGAATTAAGATCACCAGAATAAGTAAATATAAAGAATACTGACCAGGGGTTGGCCCAGTGGCGCAGCAGTTAAGTGTGTACCATTCTGCTTTGGCAGCCTGGGGTTCACTGGTTCTGATCCTGAGTGTGGACATGGCACCGCTTGGCAAAAGCCATGCTGTGGTAGACATCCCACGTATAAAGTAGAGGAAGATGGGCATGGATGTAAGCTCAGGGCCAGTCTTCCTCAGCAAAACGAGGAGGATTCGTAGTGGTTAGCTCAGGGCTAATCTTCCTCAAAAAAAAAAAAAAAAGAATACTGACCATTTAAAGTAATGATAATAAATATGTTTCTTGGGTTTTATAACATGTAAAAGTAAAATATATGGCAAGAGTAGCACAAAGGGCAGGAAAAAGGAAAGGAGTTAAACTATTCTAATGTTGGTGTGTTATTAAGAAAATAGTAAAAATATGAATTTAACTCATAATAATTCAAGAATTCTGAAGATTATGTCCAGAAGGCTGATGTATCTTCTATAGCACAGGGAGTTAACGATGAAGACTCCTTAGGACTGCTTTTACTTCAGGTATTGGATGGTTTCCTGTTTGTAGTGAATCATGATGGAAACATTGTATCTGTGTTAGAAAATGTCACACAGTAGCTACAATATAAGCAAGAGGACCTGGTTAATTAAGTGTCTACAATATCTTGCATGAAGAAGACAGAAAGGATTTTCTTAAAAACTTATCGAAATCTACAGTTAATGGTGTTGCCTGGACCAGTGAGACCCAGAGACAAAAAAGCTGTACATTTAATTGCTGTATGTTGGTGAAAACATCATGTGATATTCTGGAAGACATAAACACTAGTCCTGAAATGCTCCAGAGATCTGAAACCATGCAGTGCTTTGCCCTATCTCAGCCCTGAGCTATGATAGAGGAAGGGGAAGAGGTATTGCAATCTCTAGGGCAACCAGAATAATACGTAAAGCCAATAGAGGAGCTAAATGTGGAATGATAAAAAATACTCGATTAATCCAAAAGGAGGCAGAAGAAAGGATCAAAAAAAGATGGGACAAATATGGGAAAAAAACATCAAAAGATAGCTTAACCCTAGTATATCAATAATTATATTAAATGTAATTGAACTAAACGCTCCAACTAAAAGGCAAATATTGTCAGATTAGACCCAATTATGTCCTATTTATAGGAGCCATTCATTAAATAAAAGGTCACAGACAGGTTGAAAGTAAAATGATGGAAAAGATATGCCATGTAAGTAAGCACTAACCAAAAGCTGGCTATTGTGGCAATAATATCAAAGTAGACTTTAAGGCAAAAAGTATTACTGGACATAAAAAGAGATATTTCTTAATGCTGAAAGGGCCAATTCAACAGGAAGAATACAGTCACACATAATACAACTTCAAAATACATGAAGCAAAAATTGACAAGATTAAATCAACAAATAGACTTTAATATCCTCTCCCAGTAACTGATTGGCCATTCACAAAAAACTAGTAAGAGTATAGAAGATTTGAACAACACCGTTAAACAACTTGACCTAATTGACATTCACAGAACACTGTCTACAACAACTGCACAACGCTTATTCTTTTCAAATGCCCATGGAGTATTTAAAAAATAAAAAATACTCCATAAAAATATTTATGCTGGGACATAAAGCAAATTTCAACAAATTTCAAAGGATTAAAACACTACAGAATATTCTTTCACCACAGTGGAATTAAAATAAATTTTAATAATAGAAGAATAACTAGAAAATCCTCAAATGTTTGGACATTAAGTGGTACACTTCTAGATAAATCTTGGATCAAAGAAGAAATTGCAATGGATACAAGAAAACATTTTGAGTGGAATTATAACAAAAAAACTACCAAAACTTGTGGGATGCAGCTAAAATAGTGCTTAGAGGAAAATTTATAATTTTAGTGCATATGTTAGGAAAATAGAAAAATTGACAATCCATTTTCTAAGCATTCATCTCAGAGATCTAGGGAGAAAAAGAGCAAATTAAACCCAAAGAAAGTAGGAGGAAGAAAATAATAAAGATAAGAGCAGAAATCATTGAAATAGAAAGCATTTACTTATTGCACAATTTGCTTAAGTTTCCTCACCTATAAAATAGGAATAAAAATGGAACCTACATCTTTGGATTATTGTGAGGATAGATGAACTAATAAAGGTAAAATCTTTAAAATGGTGCTTGTCATATAGTAAGCACTTAAATATTAGCTGCTGCTCCTCCTCCTACTGCTGTGGCTACCATTATTACAGAATGAACTGTTACGCATATATTCTTATTTTTAATAAAATATGGTAATCGCATGGGCCATGAGGGGTCTAGAGGTTCTAAAACAACCGGTGCCTAGCTTGCCAGGTTACACAGGGACACTCCTATGCCGTGGGAGATGGTATATGGTGGAGCACCCTTTTCAGTATAAATCACATCCTGTCGCTCCTCCTCTGCTGAAAGCCTTCCTCTTGCATTTAAGGCAAAATCTAAACTTCTTATCATGGTCAACAGGGATGCTTTATCTGACCTCCAAGCACATCTTTAACCTTACCTCCTTCGCTTTCCACACAATGCTCCAGATACTTACCCTCACAGAGTCTTTGCACTGGCTGTTTTCCTCAGCAACTTGCATGGCAAATTTCTTCTTTTTTCAGGAGTCAGGAAATGTCGCCTTTCCAGAGAGGACTTACCTGACCACCCTATCTGTAGTTGGATTTCCTCTGCCCTGTGTTATTCTCTATCCCAGCATCTGTTGATTTCCTTCATAGACTATCTTCCTTTATAGGAAGGAAGACTTCCTTCATAGACCTCACAGACTATCAAAATCTGTAATTATTCATGTGTTTACTTGTGCTTGTCTCACTCATTAGACTGTTATCTTCATGAGGTTAGGGTCCTTGCCTATTTTGTTCAGAATGCATTGATAGAGTCTGATATAGTGGCTGTACATAGTAGGTACTCAAAATATTTGTTGAATGAATGACTGAATCTGTTAGGGTTGCTCTCTCTCTCTTTTTTTCGCTGAGTAAGACTTGCCATGAACTATCATCTGTGCCAATCTTCCTC
The DNA here is from genome assembly GCF_041296235.1 of Equus asinus. Classification (NCBI taxonomy): domain Eukaryota; kingdom Metazoa; phylum Chordata; class Mammalia; order Perissodactyla; family Equidae; genus Equus; species Equus asinus. The sequence continues at coordinate 135,198,568 of NC_091790.1, read as the reverse complement.
GATTTTGTATGTGAGCTGCCATCACAGCATGGCCACTGATAGATGAGTAGTGTAGGTCCTCACCCAGGAACCGAATCTGGGCCACCAAAGTGGAGCACACCAAACTTAACCACTAGGCCACTGGGGCAGGCTCTAGGGTTGCTGTCTTGAGTGGGAAGTTGTACTCAGTGTCATCTGCTGTTTTATTTTTACTCTAAGACCCTGAATCTGTGCTGCAACTACTCCAAGTTGCTTGACCTAGGGAGAAAAGTGGTAAACTCCAGTAAGAATTAGGCAAGTTCCTCCACATGGGTGAATTTGTGATGCCGTAGGATCCCCTTCTTAGTGGTGCGGTGGGATAAATAACATGCAATCATTTTCCTTGAACACTTACTGTGATTCTTTGATTCCTCTCCCCAGCTCCTTGAGTTTACCCTACCTAATGCTACACTAGCCAGCACTGGTGGTCTAGTGGTTACGATTCAGTGCTCTCACTGCCATGGCTCAGGTTCATTTCCCAGTCAAGGAGTCACATCACCCATCTGTCCTTTGTCATATTGTGGCAGCTGCATGTTGCTGTGATGCTGAAAGCTATGCCACAAGTATTTCAAATACCAGCAGGGTCACCCATGGTGGACAGATCTCAGCAGAGCTTCCAGACTAAGACAGACTAGGAGAAAGGATCTGGTCATCCACTTCCAGAAAAATTGGCCGTGAACCCTATGAATAGCAGCAGAACATTGTCTATTATAATGCTGGGAGGTGAGAGGATGGCGCAAAAAGACCAGGCAGGGTTGTGCTTTGCTGTACACAGGGTCACTAGGAGTTGGAATCAACTTGACCACACTAAGTATGACATGCTACACTAAAGGAGTTTTAGCGGGCCCAAGATAAAAACAATGCATTAATTAAAATGATGCTCTCGCTCGCATTTTAACTTTGGCAAATAACAGACTTATGGTTGTCACTAAGCAACATTGTTAGCACTAAACTAGATGTCTGTTATGGTTGTTCAGGCAAGTTGTTTCATTGATCTTAGCAGTGGTTCTGGAAAATAGAAATCATTGCTGAGAAAGATGGTGTTTCTTTTATAAATCCTCCTGATACCAGCCTCAGGCTGTGAGATGTGGACAGAGAATTGTGCTCTTCCAGCAGAGATCTCTTCCTCCTGTTGTGCCTGAGGTTTTCACACCCCACCAGCCTTGTCATCCTCATCAAGCACAGACACTTCTGGATAAGTGTACCCTGTGGTACCTGACTCTTATTTTGGTGATTCAATCTCCTTTTTTGTAAAGGAGGACTCCATATAACTGTTTGAGCTTGGGTAGATGCTTTAATCTCTATGGGAACATATACTTTGCTAATACCAGGGCATTCCTTTTTAGAGCAACGTTACCTTCAGGAGTCATATTTATGATGACTGATTTAAAACAGATGCTTGTTTACCCAGGAGAGGTTTAGATACTATTAAAATCTGGTCTGTATCAGGTATGATACCTGTTAGTCAGTTTGAGTGAGCAAAGGAAAGCAAAGTGAAATTTTTGGGGCCACAAAATAGTATGCCTTATGCATTCGGATAAATAGAGGTCAACACTGGTTTAAAATTAGGCAAGCTACTTAATATATTTCTCGTCTCCAGACTTCCTCAGTCCCCTAGCTGCATTGATCTGGTATTTGAAGGTAAGTGATCCTGACACTTGTGGAAAAGACTGTCTTGCTTACATTGTGCAGTGAGTCCTGGGGCCTTCCCACATTGTTTTATTGAGGGCAGCCGTTCCTCTGGCTGCTTCCTCCTGCCAAAAGTAGCTTTAGATTAGGGAAATTGAAAATAGGATCGACTCAGGTCCAGAAAGTCCTATGATTTTTAGAATACCCTTAATTATTAAATAAGCATGAAGGTAAATTCCATATTTGAAGAAATTAATTTTATTCTATAGCACTGAGCTCCAAATGTAGGAGAAACAAATTCAAAAGGAAACAGCAACTTTTGTTTGAAAACGATTCTTATGAATCTGCTTGTGAACTCATTAAAAACTATGAATCTCATTTCTGGAAGGAGACCATCTCTTTCACATATCACTCAGGATGTGATTGCCTATCAGCTTTTAGACGTGCATCTGCTCATGTTTCTGATTTTATTAATTGCAATTTTGATTCATCAATTAATCTTAAAAAATCTTCCCAACAGAAACTGCCTCTTTGTAGTTGGTTTCCATCCTTAAGAGAGAATGTGATTCTGAGGGAAGCTTTATTACTGTTCTGTCAGTGAGAGTTCGTATAGGAAAGATCTATAGAGAGGTGTCCATGCATGACCCTCCCAGTCGTGTGACAGATAGAATGGAGAGCACAAAGCCTTGCCCTTGCAGAAGAAGGAGAAGTAGTCCTGCACCTCGCTTCTCTTACCGAAGTGCGCATGGCTTTCCCGGAACTGCAGCGAGGCGGCTGGGTTTGTAGCTAGGACGCGTGAGTTCAAGTCTTGACTGTGCTATTGACCAGCTCTGTGGTTTGGGTCAACTCACCAAGTTGCCCTAAGTTTCAGTGTCATTACTGTGAAATTTTTTACTATTAACCACCTCACAAGGTTGTTTTGAGCATTAGATGAGACCGTGCATAAAAGATTGATGCAAATGAAAGTGATTATTACTACACGCTCTTAATAGCGTTAGTTGGTTTTCTACCTCAGGTTCAATGTTGTTGGATATTAGTTGTCTTCCCTTATTTTGCTGGTGGTAGCAGAAATAGTCAATGGATGAGCAGGTCTTCAATTACAGTCTTTTCTTGGGACTAACCCAAACCTAAATCCCTGCAATATATCTCTACACTACAGGCATTAGAAAAGATATAAAAAATGCTACCCATAAACCACAGCATCCCCTGGCATGTATAACCCTTGGTGTGCCGAATCTAGACTTAGGACTCTGAATAACATTCCTTTTAGACTTAAAGAATAGACAAATCTAAAAGAAAAAATAGAATTCTGTCAGTTGGAGCCTATGTTGAATCAGTTCTTTATTTTATAAAAATGTTTTCTTTTTCAAGTTATTTCTAAAAAGAGGCAAGTGATAATAAAGCTTCCCACTCTTGCTCAATAACTTAGCTACAGGTCCAGGTCTGTGACTATAATCTTTAATTGATGGATGTTTGGTTTCCATCTATCAATAGCTTGTCTAAGGGAAATTATATTTAGGAACAATTATCTAAGAGGCATGCTCCCTGCCTACCCACTTGGGTATTTTATCTTTGGATTTAGTTAGATGACTAAAGGCATATGTTACTTTAGCTTCTAAAGAATGAATGCCCTTCCCTGAAGTGTACTAATACATTGTGTCCTCAGCTGTTTTTTTTTTTTAAGTTGTTGCAAGGAAAAGCATATGAAATCAACTTTTGATTTTAGTTAAAATGCTCTTGAGGCCATTGTCCATGTTAGTGTCCCCAATATAAAGTCATACATGAGAGATATCTTTGAGAATTTGATTCCAGAAAAAACTGTCTTCCCCAAGGTACTCTCCCCCCCATTTTTTTTTGCTGAGGAAGATTTGCCCCTAGCTAACATCCGTGCCAATCTTCCTCTGTTTTTTAGTATGTTGGCCCCCAGCACAGCATGGCCGCTAACAGAGCAGTGTAGGTCTGTGCCCAGGAATTGAACCCTGGCTGCTGAAGCAGAGCATGCCTAACTCAACCACTAGGCCACTGGGGCTGGCCCCCCAAAGTACCCTTTTTAAAAATGAGATCTATGTAATTGCTTGGTGTGCTTGTTTGTCATTCCAGCTTCAAAGAAGTTTGGAGCAAAATTTGAAGCTCACTTGTGCCATTAATGTTTACTTTAATAGCTAGCCTGTTTACATACCACTTTATTTTAACCTTGTTAGATTGTTATTCATATCTTTTGTTGTTGGCCGTATCAAATGATTTTTGGAAAGAAGCATGATATAAAGAGAAACAAAATAGTACCTGTTAATAATAATAGAACTTACAGAAGAAAAAGAGGAGAAGAGGAGGGAAAAGAACCATCATCCTCATCATCGTTATCATAGAGGGGAGTTTAAGTACTTATTAATGCAGGAAAAGAAACTAAGAGTTATTTTTACTTGTATTAAAATGCTTTTTAAAAATTATGAACCATTTTAAACATTAGAAAAATACAGAGAAAAATATAACATGCACCTCTGTACCTGTTACCTAAATGGAACAAATATCAATATTTGTCATATTTTCTTTAAAAAAATCTTAAAGTAATAAAAGTTACAGATACAATCAAAGCCCTGCTTTTAGCCTTCGTATTCCTTCCATCTCCTCCCTGTCTTGAGATTATCCTTACTCTGAAGTGAACTTTCCTCTCTGGGTGTTTATACATTACTGCATGTTATCTGTCTGCAATTTGTTTTTTCTTCCAGCAAAGGTTTTGATTTTTATCCATGCAAATCAATTTAATGCATGTTAATTGCTAAATTCCCTTGTAGGATCACACTTCAATGTATTTCGTTCTTTTACTGAGGACATTTAGGATTTTTCCAGTTTTCTTTCTATGGCAAACAATACTGCGTGCTCATGTTTCTGTCTACACAAGTGAGAGAATTTCTCTAGGGGACATGCTTAGAAGAGGAATGCTGGATCATAGGTCTTCATTAATTAATTAATTCAGCAAATAAGCCAGCGCCTATTACGTGTCACATACCATTCTAGGCAACTGAAGATGCTGCAATGAGTAAAACGGTCAAAATTCCTGTTTTCTTGGAGCTTACATTCTGGAGGTGCAGTGCGGGAAAAGATAGACAATAAACATAATAAGTAAATGAAATACAAGTATGTTAGACAGTGACAAGTGCTCTGCAGAAATAGGTGATAGGAAGTATGTTTGTGAAGAGGTTTACAATTTTATATAAGATGGTGAAGGGTATCTCATTATGGTTTTAATTTTCATATCTCACGAGTGATGAGGAGCATTTTTTCATATGCTTAAAACTGTTCATATTTTGTGCACCCTTTAAAAATTCCTGTATTGTCCATTGTCGATTTAAATCCTTTTTTTTTTTTGAGGAAGATAAGCCCTGAGCTAACTACTGCCAATCCTCCTCTTTTTGCTGAGGAAGACTGGCCCTGAGCTAACATCTGTGCCCATCTTCCTCTTCTTTATACATGGGATGCCTAGCACAGCATGGCTTTTGCCAAGCGGTGCAATGTCCACACCTGGGATCTGAACTGGCGAACCCAGACCGCCGAGAAGCAGAACGTGCGAACTTAACCGCTGCACCACTGGGCTGGCCCGATTTAAACTCTTTAAATTCTAATGCTCCTTAAATATCTACAAACTAAAACTAGGCATAAACTACATAGCTTGTAGTTCTTATCAAAAAAAGGTACAAGTTACATACAACCCTCTCCTCTGCAAAACCAATAAACTTTAAGAATTAGCACAAGTAATTTAATGTGACACACCGTGTTAGCAACTGTGGCTCAGGTTCTTTTGGGTTTGGTCTGCCTTTCCCATTGGGTGCCACAAGATGATGCAATTCTCTCACCACTCTTCTTTCTAAAGCACTTGAAACACCTTTGTTCCTCCAGTACACTGTGAAGTCATCTGGCCCACACTTGGTGCAAAAGCCTCATTTACCTCTGAAGTCTACTTCTGTTCCTTGCTAATTAGCTAGAGACACTTAAAGTGGGACTACTTGGCACCAATCTGATTGCAAACACAAAGACGATCGGTCTGTGAGGCAGCATTTGGTTATCGGATGTTCACTCAGACAATTGAGAATATACTTACTTTAGATTATCAGTCAAATTAGAAAAATTCTCAATAATATATTCCAATTGAGAATATGCAAATCTCCCGACATGGATCAGCCTATCCCAGTTTGAGAAACTCTGATCTAAACACAGATTTAGAGCCCAAGGTGGATCATGAGCACGAACATGGTTTCTGGAATAGACTGATTTTTTTAGGGCAAATAGTTTCCCAGATGGCTGAGCCACATGTATTAGAATTCTTTGGAGTCTGTTTCCTTGGTTTTCCTAGTTTGGAATTATGCATTGTGTGAACGTCCCAATGGGCTGCTCTTTGTTATGGAGAAGATTAGGCAAAGTTTGCTGTGCTATCCTTCATTTGATGCTCACTTCATTGCTAGACTTCCTTGTACTTCTCTTCTCTCTGAGTCCAGATGCAACGGTAGTCTTTTTTATTTTATTTTATTTTATTTTATTTTAGGTTCATTAGCTGAAACTCTCATATCTGTTTGTGCTTTTGTCATGTGGGTGACATTCAGTGGAGAGATGACTCAAGACTTCCAATTTCTTTCATTCCTGATTACTGGTAGATTTAGGTGTGGATTTTTAGAGGTGAAGGGCTAATGCAACTGCCCATCCAAATATGAATCAAAGTCTTTGTTTCATTATTCATAACTTGAATCATCAAATATTCTTTTTGGCAAGTCAGGGTCATTACATAGGTACTGAGAACAGACTTTATAGTAATACATATTAATATTGTTGATAGAAATGGCTTTATTGAGAATTTATTACTTGCCTGCTTAATGTTAATACAACTAAAAATTAGCACAGTTATGTAATTTTGCTCAAATAAAGTTGAGAAGTTTTACACTGAACATACACATGTATGTATGTTTGTGTGTGCTCACGCACATGTGTATGTATATGATCGAATCATGTGAAATTGCAGCTAAGTCAAAAATGAATATAAGCAATATCATGTGGTTCATATATGTATTTATATATATTTGAGATTTCAGCTGCCTTACCAAAGCAGTAACAAAAATAATAATGTCTAGTTTTCTTTGCTTAAAAACAGCAATCAAGCCATTTAGTTGGGTCCTAAAACCAAATATTCTTTACAGAAAATATTTAGTCTTGGGGCGTGAGGTGGGCAAAACACTGCAATAAGAATGTCCTGTCTTACAGAAAACTTGGAATGCCTTTGTCCTTAATCTAGCTAAATTCATCCAGGGCCCGGGGCTAATCTTCCTATAAAGGCTGCAATCACCATTCTAGCCCACAGTGAAGGTTCTTTCCTGAACTCAGTGATTTTTCCTTTGCTACCGTTATTTTAGTAAACAATTCTGTATTACCTTTTTTCTATGAATGAATTGTAAACTCCTTGAGGACAGAGACCATGCCTTGACTTTCTATGGCCCCATGCTATCTGTTGATTTGGCTGAGCATTTGACTTGGAGAGCATTCTGAACAGGATTTTATTAAAGTTGGTGGAGTAACAAGGAAATACTTTCAGAGGACTGGGAATGTTGCCTCTTGGGAAATCAATCAGAGATTGTCCTTCTTTTAAGGAATTTACAGTCTCCTTTGGGAGACAGTGCAGAAACACATGAAGGGTTTAATGAGGCAAAAATCATCTGTGTTTTTGATTCTCTCAACTGTTCTATTCCAAGCAGAATAGTAAAAGGAAGCTTAATCCAACAATTGGATCTGTGTTGGCTAAATTGAGCATGGAGATCTTCACATATTGATTTTAGTATGGCAGTGATATACATTCAGCTGGTAAATAATTAAAGTCAGCCAGTTATCTGCTTTGTGCACTTATATTGATAATAGGGTGGCATTTTCCTCAATGGAAGAATTTAAACATATGTGAATAACCTACAAGTGTAAAAATCTGATTTTTAATATGTCCCAATGTTCACCACCACCATCTTCAACAAAAATGCCCCCATATCTCAAAAGTCAATAGCAATTTTTATCACAGGTCAGAAAAAACCTTCAGGTAATTAATGACAACACTTCAGATAACAATTATTTCCCTTTTGTCTTTTTTATCTTTGTAAGAGAATCTAGTGCCCTAAAGGAGAAGAAAAGATAATGGTATACAATCAATGCTCATGGACCAGACACTTAATCCTAACTTAACCAAAAAGTCAATATTTAGCTGTACTTTGTCAGTGTGGAAATGTCAAGCATAGGAAGAGACATAAAAAAATTTCCAACTGATTTCTCATTCCTGTCCTTTGGTGTTCAAAGCTGTGTGGAAGAGTTTCAACATCAGATAAGACAAAATGGCCTTTGGGGAAAAAAAGACAACAAATGACAATGCTTGCAGCTGTTGAGACCACAGTTTATGAGAGGAAAACAGACACAGGAGATGCATTCTAATCTTTCGTAGCACATTCTCTTGGTCACCTTCCCACCTGGGTGATGCTAGCACTTGATCATTGCTCACAGCAGGCAGCCTTTAGGAGGCAGCAACTTGCTGAGGAAAGTCATAATTTGTTGCCATCCAAGACAATTAACACAAATTGTTTGCATTTGAAATTTGCCATGACTGGAAGAAGATGCATCAAGCTTAACTAGATGGGCTGTGGGTCTTCAAACCAGGAGTTCCACTAGGGCTGCCTTGAAATTACAGCCAATTAGTATAAAGAACAAAGGTTTTCAGTCTTTTAAGAACTTCAGAACCCTTTCAGGACTCCATCTCACTCCACAGAACTCCAGCTCACCTCACCCATGTAATTGCTGTTAAAAGTTGTATTTTGTTAAAAAACAAGGTTACGTTGGAAAAACCTGTAATGATACATTTAATGAGATGGTTGGCCTGTCTGTCAGCATTGAAGCATTTGGTTAGGGAGAAAAGGAAATAGTCTAAGAAAGAAAGATTATGACTTAAATGGCTAAATATGCAATGTTACTGAGTTTTTAAGGAATTGTGAGTGAGCGTGGCATTTCGTGGAACATGCAGATCTGTAAATTGCTGATAGGGAAAACATCATTTCATTTAGAAATCCAACTAGAAAGAACCGGCATGAACTAGATTCACAGAATAATGAGGCCTAAGTTCTGCACCAAGTGCAGGGACCAACCATTCCAAACTATTCATAAGACAAGAGTCACCTAGGTGCTTGTTAAAAATACAGATTCCCATGACTTTCCACCTAAAGATTCGAATTCAGGGAGACTGTAGTGAGACCTGGGAACCTGTATTTTTTTTTTTTTTGCAGGGAAGGATTTGCTCTGAGCTAACATCTGTTGCCAATCTTCCCCCTTTTTAATTTTTTTTCTCCCCAAAGCCCCAGTATATGGTGGTATATCCTAGTTGTAAGTCCTTCTATGTGAGGCGCCACCACAGCATGGCAACTGACAAATGGGTGGTGTGGTTCTGCAACCGGGAAATGAACCCGGGCTGCCAAAGCAGTAAGAGCGCTGAACTTTAACTGCCAGAACATCAAGGCTGGCTCAGGAACCTGTATTTTAACAAGAGTTCAGGGAGATTTTATCATCAGACATATCTGGAAACATTGCTCTACAATGTCCTAGCAAAATGCAGGTTACAGAGTACGTATCAATAATGGAAAGAACAAATGAAGGAAAGAAACTGTAATGAGCATGCTGGAAAAGCAGTCTCAGCCCCTGATTTTGCTGCATGCTCAAACAGTGTGCTGGGGCTCCTGGCCTTGCACAACTAACTCCCAGTATTGGAAAGAATGACCTTCAGAGGCAGCTGATAAAGGTTAGGTTTTTGAATGTCACATGGAATCGTACTCCTGTTCCCCTGTTTTTTGTTGCAATGCCATAGTGATGCGCACACAAAAAGACTATGTCCTAAAGAAGGAATAAATGCTAAGTGTTATAAACAGAAAGAAACTTGTTTAGGTCCCTCTTAGGAAGAAATCTTTTTCCTGAGTGTTTCCTGCCATAATAGGTCCTACCAGGCATAAACCATCCTCCCTCTTTAACCTGTGCATACAGGCACAAAGGAGAAGTGGTATCGAGAGCAGTATTCTGGTTTCCATGTAAACAATGCAGCTAATAATTTCTGTGCTATCCAACAGCAGCCTAGTTCTTCCTGTTCTGAAGCTGCATGTCGCATTAGCTTTACTCCAGTCCCCAGGGGAAACACTTGTAAACTCCATGGCAAATAGGGAGGATCTCCCTCCACACAATTTATAATACCTTGTTATAATAAAAGCCTCAAAAATATGGGAGCTGAGGACATGCACTAGAAGTTAGAGAAGGAAGGTGGAACCTGTGCCTTTATTCCACTGTGGGGACCTCTGGCAGAGCTTGGGCATGCAGAAGGTTGTGGGACTGGACTGAGAAGACCCAATCATTCCTTTTGTTCAATTTCTATGGCTGCTTCTCATCATCATGGGGCTAATTTAGGCTCATCTAATTTCTATTAAGGCGGGGATAGACAACACACAGGACAAAAAGAGCTCCAGTGAATTTGTTGAAACGTCATGCTCTATCTTTGTGACCGAAAGATTTAGTGAGTGTTGTTGGGTCAAAAGGCAACAAGGCAGAATTAACAAAGTTTGCAGGATGGTCTAGTAGTGGTTCCTAAACTTTGCTGCATATTAGAATCACTTGGGCAGTTTAAAAAATTCAAGTACCTAGGTCTTACCCCATACCAATTCAAGGTTTCTGGGGGTGTGACTCAGGTATCACTTAAAAAGAAAATTTCTTAGGTAATTCCAACGTGCAGCCCAATTCGAGAAATAGTGATTTCTAGACTAAGCGTATACTCTATATCTTTTCTAGTTATGGTATTCCCTCTGCCTGGAATGGCCCTGCATCCCTTCTTCTGGGGAAGACCTGCTCATCTTTAAAAATTCACTAAAAATATACCTTCCATTGAAAGGATTAGTTTATTCATTTATTCAACAAATATTTATTGAAATTCTTCCTCCTCCATGGCAATCACACTCAGTGACACCACTTAGTACATTTTGCTTATTTTAATTATTTATTATTATTTTTTTCCTCCACAGACTTTGAGTTCTTTGAAGCCAGGGATTACAAACTATTCATCTTTAACTTTTGTAACACATTTCCCTTTATTTCCTCCATTTCCCCAGATTCCCAGCTGAGTGATGCTTGTCCCACAGACACTCAATGTTGAATAATGGTTTTTGGAAGGTATGGTTACTACATCCAGTGGATTCAAAATTGCTATAGTTCAACTTTTAAAATTAAAATTTTTGTTTTGGTAATGCTCAGATTTGCTTGTAATGCTCTTCTCAAAGATGCCCATTATTTTGTGAGTCTTTTGCTTGCAGTAGCATTGCGTGATGCTTTCATGGAATGATTATGTGATGACTCCAAGATCCAGTTCCCAGGCAATATTTGGCATCATGAAATTTTATATTTTACAAACTTTTTTTTACTCTTAATCATTCTCAAGTTCACCTGCCTCATTTTTAGTTGACTTGCTCCTGTACCTACATTTAAGGCCCCCTAGACTCTGGCTCCTAACTAACCTTCATCTGCCCACATCAATCTTGCAGGCTAGTCAGGCTGGTCTCCTCAATGTTCCCCAAGTGTGTCAGGGTCATTTTCCTTCCTGCCTACTATTATTCTGAATTGTTCTGGTCTTCCAAGGCTCACTTCCTCCAGAGTTTTTAGCTGACTTCTCCAGCTTTTTCATGAAATCTGGACCATAAAATTTAGCACTAGTCTTTATTCAGTTTTTTCTATTTTTTTGTTGCCTAGTCTTTTCCCTCACAGATGACCTGTCTCCTTACCTGACTGTAGGGATTGTGTCACGTGCATCTTTCATAGGACCTGTGACACCTAACTCAAGAAAGGCCATACTCTGGGTACTTAATAAATATTTGATTCTTTAGGGATTTAATTGAATCATATCTGCCATCTGGTAAAACAAATGTGTTTAACAGACAATTTAGAAGGTTTGGAAAGATTTTCTGTGCAACGATTTTCTATAGGATGTAATCTGAGAAAAGTGCAACCCCAGATCTGGAGCCCTGTTATGGGCTGAACTGTGTCCCCTCAAAATTCCTGTGTTGAAGTCCTTACTCCTGTTCCCCCTCCTAGTACCTCTGAATGTGACTGTATTTGGTGACAGATCCTTTAAAGAGGTGATTAAGTTAAAATGAGGCCATTAGGGCGGGCCCTAATCCAATCTGACTGGTGTCTTATAAGAAGAGGAAATTTGGACACACAAAGAGATACCACACACCAAGGAAAGAACATGTGAGCACACAGCAAGAAGGTGGTCATCTGCAAGCCAAAGAGAGAGGCTGCAGAAACCAAACCTGATGGCACCTTGATCTTGAACTTCTAGCCTCAAGGACTGTGAGGAAATACACTTCTGTTGTCTCAGCTGTGCCGTCTGTGGTATTGCGTTATGGCGGTCTGTGCACACTAACACAGATCCTGTGTGCTACCTGTTCAGAGTGACTAGGAGCCTCTCAGGGATAGATTTTCCAGTCCCTCTTCTTCTGCCTCACTTGAGGCATTCTAGATCACGCCTCCCTGAGAGAGAGGATAAAACTGAGAAGCAAAGAGAGAGATTCCTCCTTCTCTCCCTTTACCTTCCCTGACAAACTCAAGTTCGGTTCTGTGCAAAGGGATCCTGACCAGAAATGTTTTTCTTTTCTTTAGCTGTGGACTCAAGTTCCTTCTCAAGTGACGAAGCTGGGTAAAGGTAAGGTCCTTAAGCCTCTGAAATTAGGTTTTTTTCCCCTTCAAAATTCTTTGCTTTCTTGTGCTTAAATATAGTGGGTTAATTTGTATTTGAGAGAATTCTTATCTGAAAGAAGGTGTTTTAGTTTGGGTTTTCTCTAAATCGGATCCTGAAACAAGGATTTGGGGGCAGGTAGTTTATTTTTGAAGTGGTCCCAGGAAGCACCTTGAGGGAGTAAGATATGAAACAAAGATGGGAGGAAGATGAGTAGAGAAAGCTTTCAGGAGTGGTTACCTTGTGGGCACCTGGGACTCAATCTTGCCAGGGACCCTCTAAGAGACTATGTAGTCTCAGCAAAGGGCAAGGAAGCTTGGGCATTTATGCACCATCCTCTGCCACTCATGGTGCAGGGTTCGTCCTGGAGGAATGAACTCCCCGCCACTTTTGGCTTACGCTGAGAGTGGGCAGAGCATGCTCCTGCAGGCAGGGGAAGTCCGCAGGCAAAGGGGCACAGATTCTTGAGGTAGGAACCCATTGGCTCGTGAAGGGAACTGTCCGTCAATGATATAGGCAACCAAACTGTATACTGCACAAGTCTGTAGTTTTCAGATTTGAGAAAGCTGAATTTATGTTCTCTAAAGTATAACTCACTCTGTTAGGTACCATAAAAACAGATCTTTAGTGCTTTGGGCTTTTTGTGGCTAATTCCTGCTTGTCCTCCAAATTCCCATTTTAGGGCCACTCTACCAGAACTTAATTTATTCTTGCAGTTCTACAGCAGCTGTTCTTGGGTTGACCCTGATCATTGTCTCCTGGTGGCCTACTAGGAGTGTACTTGAAAGCACACTCTATCTTGCCAGTCCCCCAAATCTCCCAAATAAGCCATGTCAGAAAGCAGGGATAATTTTTATCCCTTTAGCATCCCTACCTCCACTCCCACCTCAAGGTACTTATGTTCCAGTAGGGGATGTGTGTGTGTGTGTGTAGAGGGGAGGGAGTGTGTTTGAACATGGCCATGAGCCTACACAGTGGCTACCATTGAAGTTCAGCCATGTCCTGAGCATGTTAAAATTACTGGTGGGCAGGGCCTGTCAGAGTCGTTTTTTAAAACGTCTGAAGAGCATCCTGGGAGATAATTATTACAAGGGATAAGAAAGCCAGGGGTGATAGCTTGATCCAATAACAAGCCTTAAGTCATCAGAGGAGAGGGGCCATTCTGAGAATGGTGTGGTGTCTATGACTCAAATTTATCTCTAGTCCTGGCCTCCTTTTAGATCATGTCTCAGTCCTTCAGAGAGTTGAGGTGAAAGCTATAAATGAAAATAAAAAGAGTGTTTTGCTAAAACTCTGTTGGACACTGGAGGTACAAGCAAGATTACCTAGGGACCCCTTTAACAGAATGTAATACGGTCAAGAGAGAGGGCTTCTTGTCCAGTTCCAACAGTGTCCATGGGGAGGACTGGAAAGGGGCAGCAAGAATTAGAAGCCACATGGTATCTGGCAAGGCTTGTTCCTTAGCACAGGTAAGGTGCCCCCAGGGATTTACAAGAGTTAATTGGGCAGTGCTTGATTGATAGATGTGTCCTGGTGAGTTGAGGAGGGAAGCCATGAAATCTGGGTTAGCTGATTAATGCAACCCCATTTGTTTCCATTGACTTACAGGGACAGAGCAAACTCCATTTGCAGATGAAACATTCTGGTTGATAGGGATAAATTCTTTCATTTCTTTCTACAACCAAATTTAAGATAGTCATGTACTGCCTGGTCCATTGTAGGTGCTCAATAATTTTCATTGAATGAATGAAGTTTACGCACATATAAATATCAAGTGAGCAAGAATTGGGAAACTTATCCATGACAAATTTCTAAGCCCCTTGGAGTGAGGAAGCCACTGATTTCTTATTTTCTATGTCTTACAGAAATAAATACATGTGATAAGAAAACATTTATAGATGTCTAAATGACTTTGTCACTGTGAAAACTTCAGAGAAATCAAGTTACTGCTGAATAGTACTTTAACCAATTACCCTCAGTTTAGCATCATTTGCTAGCAGTGTGTCTTTGGGCAAGTTATTTAATATCTCTGAGCCTTGGTTATTCTATAAAATTGAGATAATATTAGCTACCTAGTGATGCTCTTGAGAGTATTGGAGAAGATAATGCTCATGAAATGTTTAGTACAGTGCCTGGGACAAGGCAAGCATGCAATAATAATAGTTATCATTATGATCATATTTTAGATAATCTATGACTATGCTAAATAATATCCATCTAAGGAATTGCATCTACTATGTTCTTTGTTTTTTAGTTGGTTTTCCAAGACCACATATTTAATGTAACCTTTATAACTTAACTTTTTAAATAAAGCCTTTGGTGTGGACTCTTGTAAAAAGTTTCTGGAAGTTTGCATATATTCTCTGTGTCCAGTGGTTTTGTCTTATCCATTTTTGACTCCCTCAAAGAGTATAAACAGATTAATGAGGCCTCATTTCCTCTTATATCAACTGAATTGTCTTTTCTGATTTTAGGCATCAGCTTTTGCTTGTTTATGTTTCTTTCAGCTAAACCTGTACCTAAAACTAGGGTCTCTGTGTCCTTCTCCTAGGATCTCCTTTGTAAGCTGCTTGAAGAAGGTTTGCTGGAGCCGTGTGAAAGTGCTTACTGTCTAGAAGACAGAGCTATTTTTAGCTTGAAGGTAGAGCTGTGTTTTTCCTTCTTGGCAAGTTCCTTTTCTTTTGATGAAAGCCAAAACTTGAAGCTAGTGGTGACAGGTCAGGGTCCTAATTGCTGTGCTGTTGGAAATAAGGAGAGATATTTATTGCTAATCAAGTAAATACCAAACCAAATTTCATCAGTGAGAAAGATGAGCCCACTTAGTGGGCTGGTCTTATACAACCCTTTTTTTAGTGAGCCTGGGAAATATTGTGAAGTGGTAATAATAAAAACAGCATATGGTCTTTGCAAGAACTTTGTCATACATAAGCAATGTGCTGTGGGTGTGGTAATGAACATCAGGTGTATTTGGTGCAAGACTTCAAACTTGAGGAAGAAGAATTTTGCTTTTTTGCACACACTGGAATGTGTTTTTGCATTTCTAGTATTTAAAAAAAATAAAAACTACATGATTTTTTTATTCCTTATTTGAAAGCTATACTGGTCAGCATAAGAAAATAACTTAAGATCTTCAAAGGCATGCTGTAGAGGTTTGGAAAGCATTTGGTTTGGCTTGAAGCGAGTTTGGCTAGTGAAGTGACGGCACACAAGAAAGAAGAACAGGTGAAAAAATGTGGAGTTACTTTTATCTTTCAAAAGATTTTCTTGATGAATTGAAACAGCCATGAAAATAAGCACTGGCCTTCTTGCCCAATGGCCTAAAAGTACTTAGAGTGGGCCAAATCAGAATCAGGCAGGGGCCTAATGAAAATCAGGCAACAAGCCTAGGCCTAATTAAATATGTGCTCCCTCCTCCCACTTTTTTATTCCCTTTGGCTCAATTTTTAGCAAAAAAATCTGGTTTTGTGGTGGAGAGATATTTCTCTTCTTCGACTCAGATAGAGCTGGTAATTATTAGCAAAGGCAAACAGTGGCATTAGTTACTCAGCAGAACCTATGAAAATGTTTTTTGGCTAAATAGATTTTCTTGCTGGCCTATTTCGTTTTAGAACTGCTTATAAAAATTAACTAGTATATTTCTGTACTAAAGTAAATAATATCTCTTGAAGTGATTGAATGCAAGTAAGAGACAAAATTTTTCATTTCGTTTGGGAAAAATATTACATTTGCTTGTAGTGTTCTAGGACAACTTTTAAAGATGCTGGTTGAGCTTCAGCAGTTTCTCAAACTTGTTTAAAGGAGTCTTTGGGATCTATGAGTCATGAATAATTTTCTGATTAGGATCACAAGACAGATGTCTCCATAGACTTCTGCAGAACTTTAAAACATCTTTGAACAATGTGAAATTGACATAAGAGTAGATCATTTTCTCCAATGTCCTAGTTTTATAGAGTGGGTACACAGAGGACCCAGGACTGGATCACAGACACCCAGACTCTCAATCGGAGACTTCTTCCTTGCCAGTACCTCCCATGAAGAAGTTGCTGCTTAGTTTAGCGTTTGAATACGAATAAAACTTGTACGTGACTCAGGGAGATAACATCCTTAATTTATTACAGCATGTTTATGAAATCCTAGGAGATGCCTGAATTATAATAATTGGTGAGTCTGTTTTGTGTCTTTCTCCAAAGCCTTTGTTTAGGGAGCAACTTTTGAAGTCGATGATGATGCCAGATTTGGAAGAATTTTGGAGGCCTGTGTTTGGGGAGCAGCGCAGATGAGAATCAGATTGGATCTGCAGACGGTGGGACGTTACAAATATGTATTGAGCACACGTTATATAGAAGGACGACGAGACAGTGGAATCCTGTGACAAATCACTCCTTTTAAAGAGAAATATAAATACAGTAAGTACTCAGCCACCGTCAAAGGCTAGTCACAAACAACAGCAACAAACCATACAGCTTCAAAAGAAGGCTGGTACCCTATTTTCCTTTGGAAATGCTTAATGAAAAGCTGCATGAAAAATTTTTGTGGATTTGAAGATTTTGGAATAAGCAAGAGGCAGAAACAGAAGTCCACGTGTTCTTGCTTTAGTGGCTTTAATTGTTTTGGTTTCAAGCTTAACAGCAAAATGTTCTTGCCAAGTAACTATGCATGTGCATGGGGTCTTTCCTGCTTCGCTTCACTCAGGCGTCCGTTGGAAGAAAGGCCCTGGTTTGTATCAGTCAGACATCATTTTAATGTAAGAGAAAACACGTCCCTTGGAACCATTAAGGGATTGCAACTTATCATTAGAGTGAATAATAGGCTGCAATGTCTGTTTAGAATAGGATTTGAGAAATTAATTACTGGGGTAGGTCACAAAATGCTTCACTGTTTTCTAATGATCATAAACTGCAATTTCACAATCAGATGGTGAAAAATTTGTCAGAGCAATATATTTATCATTTATCACTTTAGAAAGAGGTCAGCAAACTTTCTCTGTAAAGAGCCAGACAGTAGATAGTTTAGGATTTGTGCCTTTGTAGCGTGAAAGCAGCCATAGACAATAAGTAAATGAATGAGCATACCTGTATGCCAAGAAAACTTTAAGTATTATATTTCATATAATTTTAATGTGTCTTAATACCTTATTCTTCCTTTGATTTTTTTTTCAACCATTTAAAAATGCAAAAGCCATTTTTAGCCCTGGGTTGTACTAAACCGGGCAGAGAATCAAATTTAGCCTAAAGGCTGTAGTTTGCTGACTCGCTTTAGAAGAAAAGACCCTTTTATTATTTACACTGAGATGTCTGAGTATTATTTTAAAAAGCAATGCATTTTTTTTCAACTCACAATTTTTATATGTTTCTGGTCCAATGATTATTGTTTTTGAAATGCATTGAAAGGTCAGTTTGAGGACTACAGTATGAGGGCTAGCTCAGTGGCACAAGGTTTGACAAATTAAACTCTGACTGTGTTCCTCTCATTATGTTCCAATTCTGTTCATCAGTAAAAGGAACTTCTGTCGTTGCCTCACTTGTTGCAATGAATAAATCTGTATATTTTTACAAAAGAACAACTGTGTGGATTCTTTTGCTGCC
Organism: Equus asinus; assembly: GCF_041296235.1. Classification (NCBI taxonomy): domain Eukaryota; kingdom Metazoa; phylum Chordata; class Mammalia; order Perissodactyla; family Equidae; genus Equus; species Equus asinus. Next base: position 135,180,565 of record NC_091790.1, on the reverse strand, counting down.
AGATGACTTGAGTGTTGGGCTCCTCTTTATAAAAGTTTCCATGACAGTCTGGCCTGAGAGAATGACAGGTTTGCCCTCATGGGGAATTTCTCATTAAGGAAGCTTTTCTTTCACCAGGAAGCTTTATGGGGCCTTAATAATGGCTCAAACAGAAACCACCAAATAGAACCCTTTCATAAACCATACCTTATACCCACCCTGGCCTGAAAGAAACTTGTTTCCTCCTGTGAGTGGTGATAGGGTGATGTTCAGAAGCTGAGAGGTTAGAGAGGACCACCATGCTACCCTGGGGTCATTGCTTCCTAGTGGTAACCAAGAGACACAGACACAAGCATGTACTTTTAAATATAAGCTAAGCCAGGAATTACAGTCCTCTAGCTTTCTTTATTTTATTTTATTTTTTGGAGGAAAATTAGCCCTGAGCTAACATCTGCTGCCAGTCCTCTTTTTGCTGAGGAAGATTGGCCCTGAGCTAACATCCGTGCCCATCTTCCTGTATTTTATATGTGGGATGCCTGCCACAGCGTGGCTTGATGAGCGGTGCTAGGTCTGTGCCTGGGATCGGAACTGGTGAATGCCAGGCTGCCAAAGTGGAGCCCACGAACTTAACTGCTATGCCACCAGACCGGCCCCCTGGCTTTCTCTTTTGAAAGGCAGTATGTGGAATGGTGAGGCGAGTGAGCTCTGAGCTCTACTATCTGAGTCTTTAACCTGGTTTTGCCATTTGCTAGCTGTGTGACTTTTACCTCTCTGTGCCTCAGTTCCCTCCTCTGAAAAAGGGGCATGATAAACATGTCTATCTCATAGAGTTCTTGTGGGGATTAGGTAGATTAATATATGTAACACATTTTCAAACAGCACCTGGCATGTGGTAGTGAATAATAGATGATAGCTGTTGTGATGATTTTCTTTCTTTTTAGCCTTGAAAGCAATGCAACATTTGCAAACTCTTATTTAAAGGGAGATTCCTTCCCTCAGGCATAATCACTATGACAATATCCTTTAATCTCTACTTTTTTCTTTCTCATGAGTTATCACTCCTACGTTCTACTGATCTATACCTTCCAAACACCTCAGCCACCCTCTCCTAATACCTGTTTTGGATCTGGTCCTTTATTTTCTTCCCACCCACTGTGCTTGTTATAAACTCAGTGATCTCCTGGACCTAAACAGTGAAACACATGGCTCATATATAAGAGGGAAGTTTAGTTCATCAGGTGTAACCTAATATATTGCCGTGTAGTTGTAGGACAGCCCAGTCTGGATTTGATTGGAAATCTATAGGTTTTGAGGCAGGTTTGTAGTAAGCTGCTCACCACGTGCCTAGAGCTGAGGAGTTGAAGAGATAGCGCCCAATGGAGGGAAACTGGGAGTGTTCTGAACGTGGGCTTCATTCTTTGATGGGGTCCTCCAGTGGCCTAGTAGAATGTTCTGTGTTTAAGGACCTTCACTAAATACTTTGTGCTTGGCTATAATATTGGGTTTGCTTTCCTTTTCCTGACAATTCTTTTCTGGGCTGGAGAAAGAAGAAGGCTTAAACGTTGCTGTGCACTATTTTCAATCCAGCTTGAGCTTTGCTATCTTTGCTCTTGGCCCTGTTTTGCCTGTGCTCTGGAGCAGGGTAGGTGCAGACAGTTGTTGAGGGAAGCTTTTATTTTGGTTAATTATTATCCTAGATTGTCTATTCCTGTTTTCTTGGAGTAAAAATGAGATGCTATTTTTTTGGACGACTCAATATACAGATAGTAGATTTATTTTTTTCCTAGAGAGCATGCATTTATAAGTTATGGACAAAGCAATTCTGAAACATTTTAATAGGCTTGCATAAGGAAAAACTACATTGCATAAGGGTTACATAAGGTCTTTGGGTTTTGCTCTTTTGACAACTCTAAAAAAGCAGTTCTCAGCCTTATGAGAAACAATGTCTGCATTAAAATATCTGCACATCCCTTTAAAAAACCAATACAGGCCTAGTTTTTTCCTCATATTTCTTTACTCCCTAGGTATCTCATCCATATGAGATACTCTTCCTGACTTCAAACAGCACTTTCTATATGCAAGAAATACCCAGAGAGTCAAAGAGAATGAGACTATGCCCCATCCATATTTTTATTTGATTGAAACAATTTATCGGATCAACATTCGCTGTTGTGTTAATCGCTTATGCTCTAGGCTCATGTAGAGTTTACATTCATCTGTTGATGCATCTTTCTCCAGCATGCTTGGTTTCTACTCTTTGAAAAGGGCAAAACCAAATAACGTATTTGGGTGAAAAGGCAAGCAATTCCTGTTTCTGTCGTTCATTTCAAAGGCAAAATATTCTCTAGTATTTTTACTGTAGATTTTCTGGAGGACAACCAGTGGTGTTCATGATGATTCTGTGTTTATTTTTCTAAGGAAAAGAGAAAGACGAAAACTAGCGTTCTTGGTGCTTACTACATGCCAGGCATTGTACACACATGATTTCATTTAATGCTTGCATTAACCCTTCAGCAGAGGTATTATTATTCTTTTACTAGAGATGAGAAAACTGAGGTTTGGAGAGTAAGTCACTTACCTGAAGCCACAAAGCTGGTAGGTTGTAGAAAGCTAGGATTCATAACTAGGTATATCTCTTTTCCCTAACTCCAACTGCCTCCCTTCAAGCAGAGATGGTCTTTGTTGATCACCTGGCAGAAAATGCTCACTTGGAATATTGAAAAGTATCCTCCAAACAGATTTAACTTTAAAAAACTGTTATAGAATTAGGTGGAAAAAATATGTTGCTTTTCCAGATTTTAAAAGGTAAAAGTTTGAAGCTTAAATTACTGAAAAGTGGGCACAATTACATGGTTAAAATGAACTGGATATATAGGTCTATACTCAGAAGATTAAACATTTAGAATTATTATTCCACGTAACTAATCAAATCCACAATTTTTGTCAGAGTAAGATATTAGTTTAATAAGAATAATATAGACCAAGAAAATGAACAGCTGCTTGTTTGGTTCTAAATATAACAGTAATGATCATATTTTAAAATATTTTTTAATTATAAAAGAATTGCCAACAAAGGAATAAGAACTCAGAGGTTCTTGCAAATGCTTAAAAGCAGCCACATGTTCTTGCTACAAAGCAGAGACAAAACAGTCTTCATTTTTGTGCCAGAATTTCCTTTTGGCTCAGATGACCAGATCTACAAAAGAGAGAATGGGGAGATTTTGCTATTCGAAAAAGGTTTCCTGATATACTTGGGGGAAAAGTTGTAAAAGACATATGAATTCTTCTAAAATAGGTTATCTGTGGGTTATCCATCTTATTACTGTACAAAATGCGTTCACTTTTGTCAGTCATGGTTTCTATTTTTGTCTACAAATGGTAACAACTTCTCTGTCTAGGTTTTGAGAAGGTCAAATGATATGTAAAAGTACTTTGGAATGGTTAAAGTGTTATTTGTATGGAATAGTAAATGCATGCAGACAGTATTTTTCAGAATTATCTAATATATTTTCCCCTTGTTGTAATACAGTTTCCTCCTCTATCACCTTCCCTCCGTTATTGTCCCAGGGAAGAACAGGGAGAATGTCACATAGATGCTGGGGAGGCTCAGAAAGGGAGACAAGTCTCGTCAGTCAAAAGGGAGAAGTTGAAAACACTTCAAATTCTTGGAGGCACAGGGAGAAGAAACAGAAAGGAAGGAAAGGGGAGAAGGAGGGAGGGAGAAGGGCAAGAACTCAGCTCCTGTGTACTGGCTCCATGCATGAAAACTCCCATAGGGTGGGTAGAAACATCCAGAAAGATTTTAGGAGAACTCAGAATTCCCTTCTCTCCTGAGAGGAGAATGAAAGCCTTTTAGAGAAGTTCTGAGATCAGCGTAGCCCTCCATGATGGGGAAACAGTAGAGCAGGATTGTGAGAGAAAAGCCTACATAGATGGTCCTGAGGTAGTATTTCTGGTTGCCCAAGGCCTGTGCAAGGCATGCACAGGATCCAGAAGTCCTCAACCAAAGAGAGAAGATTCAAACATTTGAGAGAAGCAGTGGACTAGATTGGTCCAAAACACTCTAACACCCATTAGACAGACGAACATCAGAACGTCCAATAATACCAAGTATTGGTGAGGGAGTTGGGAAACCCTCTTGTACTGTTAGTGGAAGTCTAACCTGGTACAGCTATCTTGGGGAGTTCTCTAGCAGTGCTTAGAGAAATCTGGTCATATACATATACTAAAGATTCCCACTCCAGGGTGTATATTCTAGAGCCACTCTCACATAGGCCTATAAGGGAACATGTTTGAACATGTTTATTGATGCTCTATTTGGGAAGACAGAAAGTTGGAGGCAATTGAGGTGTCCACTGCTAGGGGAACAAATTAGTCAATTGCAGAATATACATATGTGGTGAAATTCTATGTACCACTCAAAATTAATTATCTAGATGTGCATAAAGCAACATGAATAGATCTTAAAAACATATGTTGAATGAAAAAACAAAAAAGTTTCATAGCACAATTACATGTATATAAGTTAAACACATACAAGAACACAAACAGCATTACGTATTTCTCAAAGATACAAACATACCTAAATACATTTATGTTTTGTAAACATTAGTGTGGATACCTTTAGCAGAGAGGAGAATGGAAGTTAGGATGAGAGGTTAAGAGAAAAACAATAAAATTAGTAAAACATGATATAGGCCTTATGAGTTTGGATGACGGTGTACCCTGAGCTAAGAGAGATGATTAACTCAACTCAGAACCTTAGGTTAAAAAGAAAAAAGCTGAAGTTTGCATATCTGAATCATGATGAAAAAATATGGTGTTATATTGTGACATTTATATTCAGGAGAGGTGGTCCTTCAGGGAGTGACCAGCCTCTATGAGTAAGCTACTGATCCATATCACATAAACAGATGATTTCAGGACCAGGAGAAGGAATTTAGTAAATTGCTTGTTATTTAGTTCTCCGATGCCCTGGAAGATGAAACATTTACCCCCTGAGACTAATTTTTCACTGACTGATCAAACTCAATGTACTGTTTATGTTCTCTGTAACAGGAATTTTAAAGTACATAAATTTTTAAGCAATAGTCTGATATCCAAAAAGATACATTACTTTCATCTGAAGTAATTTGAAGTTCAACTGGGTGAAATACTGCTACCATTTAAGCTCCTTATTTATTAAATATGGATCCAGTTAATCAGATTTATAGTGTGAAGTTGGAACTCTCTCTGATGGCTGGAGAAGGAAGTCTGATGTTCTTAAAATATTATCCTCTGTGGTCTTCATTATTCACTAGCTGCGTGTTGGCTATCACTTTACCTTTCTAGATCTCGGCTTCCTCATCTGTGAAGTGAGTGGACCAGTTCATTACTCCCTGCATATGCGATGATTTCACAATGACAAAACTAAAAAAGGCGATTGAAATTCTACTGAACAGAAAGACCTCCCTGCCGTATTACCGACAGTCTGTCAGGGGTTGCCTCAGGGCCAGAAGTTGAGAAGCACTAACTCCAAAGGTAGGGGTGAGTCAAAGTCCATTTCCACACTGTTGCCTTTGAATTACTCAGTGCTTTTCAGAATCAGGCATTTTTAAAATGCCAGTGGATTCTTCTTTTTTTTTTTTTTTGTGCTGAGGAAGATTCACCCTGAGCTAACATCTGCTGCCAATCTTCCTCTTTTTGTATGTGAACCACTGCCACAGCATGGCCACTGACTGACAAATTGGTGTAGGTCTGCACCCTGGCCTGGGCCACTAAAGTGGAGTGCACCAAACTTAACCACTAGGCAACTGGGGCTGGCCTCCAGTGAATTATTCTTTGAATTATTCTTAAAAGTAGAATTGGAGCAATAGATTTATATGCAAGTGCCTCATTTATATCCCATTATCAGAGTCCATGATTCTGGATGGTGTTAGAAGTAAAATTATTACTATAAGTTTCTTTGGATTCTTCTAGTATAAAAATATCTTGGATGGTGTGCAAGATGGTCCTGTAATATAATAGCAATAATACCTAATATTTTGTAACCCTTGCACAGACACTGTGCTTAAGTGCTTTCCACTTAGCACAACTAACTCAATTCATTTTCACAACAACCATGTGAGATAACTACAATTATTATCCCCTTTTATGGAGGAGGAAAATGAGGCACTGAGACGTTAAGTAGGTTGCTTACAGTTTCACAGCCAGAAAGAGGGAGAGATGGGATTTGAACCCAGGCTGTTTAGCTTAAGAGTTCATACTTTTAACCACTAGGCTTACTGTCTCTCTAACATGCAGTGAAGTTCCAGTTCACATCAAACTTTTGATATTATACTAGGGATTTTTCTGGACTGTATGTTTTGAATAACGTTCCCATGACTCCAGCAGTGGTCAATTCTTGAGGAAGATAATCAGAAAAAAATCCATTGGATTGGCTTCTTTACTCTGATTCTTCCTTCAGCCCTATCTCGTACAATAAGTGTGTATCTAATATTTGTTCAGTTCCTCCTCCATACCAGATTAAGTGCTTTATGTTTATTAATGTGTTCATTCCTCATGACCCATATGAGATTTGCATGATTATTAGCTCCATTTTACTGATGAGCAAGCTGAGGCTTATAGAGGTTATGCGTTTTTCTTGTGGTCATAAGTCTAGCTAGGATCCAAAGGAGCAGCCTCTGGCACTAGTGCTAAGCCCTTTGTAGGATTGCTTCTAAGGATGCTTATCATTTGTAGGCCTGGGTTTCTCCATCCCTAAACAGAGAGTCGTTCAGATGTCTCCTAATGTAATGTCCAGCTTTAATTCTTTAGGAGTCTATTATTCATATGGGTCATGGCTCCCCACTTAGTACTGGCTAAAGTAGAATTTCAAACCAGGCTCAAAAATTGGCACCCTCGTCTCTTGTGGGCTTTGGAAAATCACAAATCTTGAGCATATTAACCAACAAAACAAAATATTACACGGAAAACTATATTTTTATTTATTTGCCCAGAAACTATTTTAAATCGAGCATTGTTAGTATTTATATTATGCAGGCTTTCCTTTAATTAATGAAGCGTTTTTTTAAATAATAAAATTTTCTTTAAAAAAGACAATATTTGGGGGCTGGCCCAGTGGCACAGTGGTTAAGTTCGTGTGCTCTACTTCAGTGGCCCAGGATTCGGAAGTTCAGATCCCCGGTGTGGACGCAGCACTGCTTGTCAAGCCACACTGTGTCAGCATCTCACATAAAATAGAGGAAGATTGCACAGATATTAGCTCAGTGACAATCTTCCTCAAGCAAAAAGAGGAAGATTGGCAACAGATGTTAGCTCAGGGTCAATCTTCCTTACACACACACACAAAAAAAGACAATATTTTTTTTTAAAGGTATGTTTTTCTTAGCGAGGAAGATTGGCCCTGAGCTAAAGTCTGTTGCCAATCTTCCTCTTTTTTTTCCTCCCCAAAGCCCCAGTACGTAGTTGCATATCCTAGTTGTAGGTCATTCTAGTTCTTCTATGTGGGATGCCACCACAGCATGGCCTGATAAACGATGTGTAGGTCTGTGCCCAGGATCTGAACCAGTGAACCCTGGGCCACCAAAGTGGAGCATGCAAACTCAACCACTTGGCTATGGCGCTGGCCCACAAAAAGACAATATTTTATCTTAATGGAGGAATTGTTGCATTAAAGCAAATGCAGTTTTGCTGGCATTCACATGTTTAAAAAAATCTTCCAAATGTTGACCATAAATTTGTAAAGCCCTTGAAGCAAACTTTCTTAGTAAAAACTAGCAAGAGAGAGACTGAAGTAGAAAAGAAGTCATGACTAATTGCCTGGGAATGTTTCCTCACTCTTGAAAAGAGGTGGAAGAGTGGGATGAGGAAGTGGGGTGGTGTGACCTTGTGATCCTGGATGTCTTGTTTATGTTTCCTTATCATGAATCTTCTTGCTAAAAGTAAAGTGTCGGTAAAGTGGCTTTAGTCTGCCAGAGAGACTCTTGGCCTTGGTCCAAACTTAACTGAAATATTATCAGAAATACATTCTTTACCATGTATAGCACTTGCAAGTTCTTCTAATGAGGTCCACACGTGGTCGCCAAGTAGGCAGGATAATCCAGTGCCTTGGGCAGGGAAGAGCGTGCCCTCTCACTATCTGTCATGTAGGAGTTATCCACCGTATGTGGCTTTGCCTGGCATGTCCAGGGGACTGATGCCAAAGGGTTGTTATGTGGGATAGAAGTAAGTAGCATTATGTATTCGAGAGCCTCAAAGAGACCATCTAGTTTTTAGACTTTTATTCCAGAAAAAAAAAGAAATTTAAAGCTCATTTTATTCTGGGACAAAACTATAATCTACTTAGAATTAAATATCTAAATTACTTAAGGATAAATGATAAGGATAAATGTTCTAAATGGCTACAAGGAAAACCTTATGGAGTATGCCTCTGGAAGGAGGCTATACATGGCAATTTTAGGAGAGATAAGGTAATGGATAGTTAATAGGGCAGGAAGACAGGGTTAGTGGAGGTGACAGAGTGCAGGTAACAAGTTCATGACACATAAGAAGCTCACAATATACACACATTCAAAGAATGTTTAGAATCAAGGTGGCAAAATACACAAGGTCCAGAATATACTTTAAAACATCAGTTGTTCTATGCCTTTTATTTACAATACTTAACTCTAAAGAGCTCTAAAGAACTCTAAGAATTTTACTTAGATTAGCCTATACAAAAGCCAAATTGGTTAGGAAATCAAAATTTCTATTTAGAAGTGAGGAAGTTAGGATATGGAGGGTTTTCATAATTTGCTCAAAATCGCTTTGTGTGGATTATGACCCAGGTCTTCTCTGACTTAGCAACTGAGCAGGTGACGTTCTTCCTCTCCACCATCAGAAGTTACCACGTTCCAGCTGAGTGCTGCCCTTTGGCTTGGAATCATAAAGCTGTAGGTTCTGAAAAGATGTCATCTCATTGAACCCTAGAGCCTTTTGCTTGAATCTGTTCCATATAAACTTTCTCACCATATTTCTCAAATTAAATATCTCCAATGATGACATAATTGAGTAGTAGCACTTCTTTATCCCCTCTCCCCCCCAAAAAAAGCAGCTGGAGAGAAAGCCAAGGATTGCCCAAAGTGACTCTCTTAGTTAAAGATAATCGCAGCAAAACCCTTCCCTCAACTGCTTTACATTGGTGGTGAATAAAAATGGTACCACTTTAGCCACATCTAATGTTCAGACAGTGTGATTTTTGGCTAAGGTTAAAGCTCTTAGACAATTATGGCTCCCTTTTTTTGTTTTTTTTTGAGGAAGATTGCCGCTGAGCCAACATCTGTGCCAATCTTCCTCTATTTTGTATGTGGGATGCCACCACAGCATGGCTGGATGAGCGGTGTGTAAGTCTGTGCCCAGGATCCAAATCCATGAACCCCGGACGGAAGGAGCAGAGCACATGAGCTTAACCACTACGTCACTGGGCCCACCCTGCTCCCATTTTTTTAAAATTGAAATATAATTGACACACAATATCCTGTTAGTTTCAGGTGTACATTACAGTGTTTGATATTTATATGCATTATGAAATCATCACCATAGTAAGTCTAGTTACTGTACAAAGTTGCTGCAATATTAATGATTATATTCTCTGTGCTGCACATTTACATTCCCGTAACTTATTTGTTTTATAACTGGAAGTTTGTACCTCTTAATCCCCTTCACCTATTTCACAGCCCACCCCCAAACCTGATCCCACTTTGGTAACAACTAGTTTGTTTCCTGTATCTATGTCTGTTTCAGTTTTGTTTTGTTTGTTCATTTGTTTTGTTTTTTAGATTCCACATATAAGTGAAATCATATGGTATTTGTCTTTCTCTGTCTGACTTATTTCACTTAGCATAATACCCTCTAGAGGCCTTCTCTGAATGGCTGAGTTAATGTGCCATTCAGGCAAGATTCAGGATTAGGATCTGGAATTCCATAATCTCAAACTGACTATTTAACATTGTTTTTCTAATTATAAAAATAATTTACACAATTATCAAAAATATAAGAAAATAAAAATCACTCATATTTCTGTGATTAAGAGATACTGTTAAAATTTTGGAGTATTTCCTTCCATTATTAACTCTATGCATTAGTAATTTACTTTACAACGTAGGGATCACACTATATATGTTTTAAAAATTCTGTTTCTTTTACTTATCACTAAATCAGAAATGTTTTCTTGTGCTATTAAATATTATTTAAATTGTGCTATTTACTAATTGCATATATTTCATTGCGAGGATATATTATAACATATTTAAGTGATCCTTTATGGTGATGGCTTAAATTACCTTGGCCTTTCGTGCACCTGCCTTCTGCTGATGTGCCGTTAACTTTTATGAGAGTTGCTGTTAAAAACATAGGCTTATTGTGATAGTTAATTTAATGTGTCAACTTGGCTAGGCTGTGGTGCCAGTTGTTTCGTCAACTAGTCTAGATGTTGCTGTGAAGATATTTTGTAGATGTGATTGACATTTATAAGAGTTGAGTGTAAGTAAAGGAGATTACCCCGCATGTAATGTGTGTGGGCTAATCCAATCAGTTGAAGGCCTTATAAGCAAAAAATGAAGTTTCCTGGAAAAGAAAGAAATCTGCCCCAAAACTGTAAAAGAAATTCTGTCTTGAATTTCTAGCCTGTTGACCTGCCCTACAGATTTCAGACTTAGAAACCTCCACAATCCCATGAGCCAATCCTTGAAATGTATCTTCTATTAGATCTGCTTTTTTTCTGGAGAGCCCCAACTGATAGACCTGTGAAATCTATTGCCACATTTGTCTTGAGAGTGCCATCAGAGACCTTACCTACCACATAAATTAGAGTGCCCACAGAGGTCTCACATAAAATTTTCTTAAAAATTTGTAGAAGGAAAGTATCGCTTCTATTGAATACTAGTATATTTCCTATCTCTGACAGGAGAATTTCTCTACTATCCTACTCCTCTTTTGGTTTAGTTGAAAGAGGCATGGAGCTCAGCCATGGTGGGTCAATTTATATTCTTTCTTCTTGGTCATAACTTAGCACTTCACTTGACTTTTCCTCCATACTTTTCTTTACTTGTATCTGTATGATGTCTCAATTGTTTATGGAAAAGGATAAGATATAAAGAACTAAGGTCCACCCTCTCTTTTTCTTCCTTTGATTTTAGGGTGAATGTTTCCTTTTCCTCTCTGGCTGAATAAAAATTATATTCACTTTTGCCCTCTTCCTAAAGACTTGAGAAAAACCATTAAACAAAATCTGTTTTCTTTTCTCTGGCCTATGTGTGAGCATATTATGTGCCACTATAGTAATGGCTTCCTACTGAGTTATATCCAGCAGAGCCAACCCTTGGCTTATAGCCTGGGCAGGTTCACTGCACCACCTCTCAGGTGGTGGAAGTTGGCTAGATCTGATCAGTGGATGAACCTAGAGACTAGAAGATGGGACTTAATTGACTCAATTAATTGTATGTATTAGAATGCTTTGCTCAACAATTTTTCCTAGTGCAATTCCTATTACTTCAATTTGAAGAACTACTTCAATAAAAGTCATTTTATTGTCCATATCAAAATTTTCTGCATAGAAATCTGGCCCAATGGTGACCATTGGTGGTTTAGTAAGATTCAGATGGCATACAAGCCATCTGAAAGATGTAAAACTCTTAGACATGCAATAACAGCTGCCAATCCTGGCGCCACAAAATATCAGCAAACCCCAGGTCTGCTTTTTACTTCAGTGGATGCTTTTGATTTACAGATATATTAAAATTGCATAGGAAATATAAATATCCAAAGTAAAAGGCATGGGACAGACTATTTTACCTGTCCAGGAATATTTATACTTTGATGAGAAGAAGATGTAGCAGCCTGGCATATTTGAAATTCTAGACGGGAAAGAGAGCCAGACAGCCCTTAAAGAAAGATATACTGAATAGAGTCATCTGCAATGACTGGCAAATATGGTTAGCACAGTATATTAGGAAACAGAATACTCTCATTTCCTTCTTCTGGGAGTACAAAGTATAGAGGAATCTAATATCCTTTGTAAAAATATTTCTGTATTTATTGTTTATTCTCCCAAATGGCTATTCTCCCAAAAGGCAAATAGTGTAGTCTCAGAGTTTGGATTTAGCCTTAGAGTTTCTCTAAATACTACTTGTCTGATGTTTCTTTAATATGGAGATTAAACGCAAACATGAAATTAGCTTCCTTGAAACATTCACTTTGAACTTTGCTTTTCTGCTACCAAGGAGATGATCTTTTGAACGGATGCCCTGTCACATCGACAGTGTGTTCAGAGCTTGGATGTGGGCCAACTTCGCTTAGCCATTTTTCCTTATTTAGCTCGCTCAATATTATTGGCAGTTTGCTTCCACCAAAACCCCTGTTTTCTAAAGGATTTTTGACAACTTCAAGTGGGTTCAATATCTTTCATGGGAGGTTGTGCTAACTGGTCAGAAAACCTGAAGTGCCAATTATAGCAGCAGCAGAAGTTGAGTTGCTTTTATTTTACTGGGAATATGAGGGAATCCTGTGCAGGCCAATATATAGAGACTATGATGTAACTTTTCAAGTATAACACAACTGAGAAACTATTTAAATTACATAGCGTTCCTTTTTTGAATGGTCTTAGAGGGACTTTTTGGATAATTTCAAAATTCTCTCATTAGTTTTATAGCTTGGTGATTAACATTATCATTTCTCTTTGAAAAGGAGCATTTAGTTTTATGATGAGCATGACTGTTTCCCTCTGTTTTGTTGATATATGAAAGTAATTGAATCAGCACCATTCTTTTCTCAACTTTTGGAAACTCAGGCTAGTTGATGGGATAACTCTTTAAGTTAAACTACCTATTTGATGCATTTGCTGAAATGTAAAGACTGAAAAATCCACAGCTCTTAACTTGTCATTTTGGTAGCATCATTCATTGGTGAAAATAGAATATTTGCTAATGAGGAACATTGTGTTTGTGTGTGTGTGTATGTGTGTGTGTGTGTGTGTTTTAATACAGAAATTTTTTTTTTTAAAAAAAGCCTGGCAGCCATTGGGAACACCACTGACTAGACAGAGAGAAAATGTTCTTCAATTCACACTTCTCAAATACATTTTATGATGATCCTGGCTGTATAAGGAAAGCTTTATGAATTCAATGAGGCCCTTTTTACAATATTTTTGTATGTTATATGTAGTATGAATACTCCTCTTTTTAAGTAAACACAGCATGCAATACTCTAAGCCTAATAAAGCAGGGAAATAATTCATTTTATGTATTCTCCATCCTCAAAGTTAAAGTGCCACGTGTTAAACTGTGAGGAGTGAAAATATTGTCCAGCTTTATTAGGCAATGAAGGAAGGCAAAGCCACAAAGATAGAGGTAGTGGTGTAAAGTTGGGAACTATGGGAAATTCTGTGGTTCAGGAAGGAAAATGGGTAGCCAATAGTAGACAAAAGATGCTCAGGTTGCTGCTGCGTGGGAAATATAAACTGTTAGTGTTCAATTGTTTGATTTCAACAATCAGCATTTTAATGGCCTTAGACAAAAAAATTTTTAGGCTGGCATATTATTTCTCATACTCCCCATCATTTATAATAGAGAATGATGGGAAATTAAGAAGAAAGTAATTTTAGCAGTCACTTTATTAAAAAATTAATTTTTCCATAAAGTAAGATATACATACACAGTCTTTGGAAATATCTATTTTATCAGATTTTTAATTTTAGTATCAGATTTTATTTGAATTTATGTACTATGTTCTGTTTAGAAATTTTTTATATTTGTATTAATTCACTTGATTAAATGCTTGATCAGTGTCAAAATATCCTATTTATAGATCGGGCAAAATAAACAACAATAACAATAACTGCAAATCCTCATTGGCAAGGACATAATTTCATGGCTTGCAGATAGCCGTCTTCCAAGAGTCATTGTTTTACACTGATCTTCTCATCGGTAGCTGTCATTTGTTGAGTGTTTATTATGTGTTAGATATACTAGAAATATTATTTTATTAAGTCATTACAACTGGCAGAGGCTCACAGAGTTCAGGTAATATGCCAGAGGTCATATAGTGAGTTAGAAGCCAAACTGGGTTTATGTCCAGGTCAACCTGGCTCCATATTCTACATGTGTTACCACTATAGTACTCTTCTTCTAGCAGTTTTCATTGCAGACATTTTCTTGACATTTCCTACCACTTTTCCTTACAATGCCTTGGCTACAGGTCAAGTACTACTGCTGAAATAAGCAACACATTTCATTTTTGCCTTCCTTGAATATTCTCTTGGCTGTGTCAGACAGGACCAACTGTTTGTTCTTGGGTCCTGAGGAGGCTGTGATAGAACTGTGCTTGGAAGCTCTTAGGTATATTCTCAGACTCTGTCTTCTGACTTGGTGATAGTGGCAGGAAAGGAGAACAATGTCAGAGGGTCAGCCACGTCTGGGAGAAAGATTCCGGGCAGAGTAGAGCTGTGCAAGCTTCCCTCCCACGCCCTTCTCTTTGCCGGTCAGCAGTGTCTTCTGAGATTTGGAGACGAGACGGCAGAACAATCTTGCTTAGCTGACACTCAGAAGCATTCCAGAGGAAAGAATGAGCAGGATGCTTCAATTTTACAGTGGGGGTGGGGGAAAGGGGAAGTCTGTGTTCTAACCTTGAGCCATGGAACTGACACAAACCATAAGGAGAGTCCACAGGGAAAAGGAACAGAAAAAACTCTTTGACAGTTCTGCTGCTTGAGGGCGACCTACCCCTCACTCCCTTATTTCTGTTTATAATAAGACATTAAATAGGGATAGAGAAATTTATAAAAGAAAAATCCTTGGCAATGTGGCTGGCGTATGCTTTTGGAATCTGGAGAAATCTTGCGTAATGAAGTTAATTTTTATGGCATAGTGAATTTTCTATTGGTCTGGATAGAAGCATTCTGACAATGGGAATCAACAAAAGGGAAATTCTTCATGCTATACATTAGCACTAGTGTTTGACATATTCCCCCCTCCTCTCCCTTCCTCCCTTCTTCCCATCCTTCTTTCCTTCCTTTAAAAAAATTAAGCACCTAGTATATATGAGTCTGTGCCAGCAGCTGGGGATATAAAGATAAATCAGATATGGATCTTACCCTGAGTAATACAATATATTCATATTATATATAAAAATAATATACCATATTAATATAACGGGGAATTTAACATATGGTAAGTGCAAATAATGTGCTAGAGGAGTTCAACTTCATTTGTTTATTCATTTAACGGATATTTGTTGGGAATGTTAGAGACTAGGCATTGAACTAGTGCTGGGGTTAGGGCTGGGGCTGCCCTCCTGCAGCTTCAAGTTCACTGGAGGACACAGGCCTGTTATCAGACACTCACAGTGAAGAATGGTCAGTGCTAAATCTCATTCTTTAAACAAATAATTTTTGTTGCCTACTAAATGCCAAGCATTTCTTAAGAGAGGTTGAGGTGAATTCATGGAGAAGGTCTCATTTGAGCTGGATTTTAAAGGGTGGGTTTGAACACAGAGATGGGGGGAGAAAAGCATTCACATTTGAGAATGAGGGGAGAGCGATGGTAAGCATTTGAGATTTCAGGAGGAAAATAATGGTAACAATCACAATAGCTAACCTTATGTAGTATTTTCTCTGCTAGGTACTGTTCTAAACATTTGGTATATACTTTATTAACTCAAGTGTTCCTCACAACATCTCTGTAATTTGGATACTGTTGCCATTTTACATATGAGGAAATTGAGGCACAGAGAGGTTAAATGATTTGCCTAAAGCCACACAGCTAGTAAGGGGTTGATCTGGGATTCAAACTCAGGCAGTCTGTAACTTGTCTATACAATCTCTATAGCAGGCTTGCTATAAACTTGCTATAAGCAAAGTTGAGGAAGAGGAAAGTTGTGATGTGGAAAATAGCAAGCAGCTCAATTTGACCTGTGATTAAGGTTGGTGGGGAGGAAGTGCGGGAAATAAATTGGCAAGGCAATTTGGGCCATATTATAAAAGACCCTGAGAGTCAGATTGTATGAATTTCCTTTTGCAGATAAAGGGGAGCCACTGAAGGTTTTTGAGCAGGGAGGACTGTGATCTGAGCTGTGCTTCAGAAGATTCAGCCTGAAATACTGTGTAAAATGAGGGGCGACAAGGCAGGGAAAGAAGTTAGGGACTGATTGTGGCGACAGGTGGGAATGAGGCTTGGTGACAGTAATGAGAGAGTTATTAAAAAGGGAGTTTTGCAGGGCCTGGGAACTTATTAGAATGCAGAGGTGTCGTGTTAACCTTTGGCCTGTGCCAGGCAGTGGTCAGAAAGGGTTAAATGAATATGCCAGCTATGGAAATTTCTTGGGCATTAACATTTTCCACTTTTCTTTGGTTGTATCAAATGCCCTTGTGATGGGAGAAAAAGAACAAACATCAAAAGTACCTTTTAACTTCACAATTCTTTCTAAATTTCTTTAAACTTATAGGCTATACTGCTGATTTGCAGACTTCAAAGTACACAGAAGGATCAGGGTCAGATTGAAAAATTATTTCTTACAGTTTGATAAAATATGCATGTAAATCCTATGACCTGCCACTGAAATTATTTATGTGTTAATGTAACTTTGTAACACTAATTGCACTGTTTAAGGCCATTTTTTCCCCCCACACAGCTTTTTCTCTGTAAGTGCTGGAAAAATTTTTGCTTATTATTTATGCTGTACTTTGCAGATTCCACATGTTGTTTGTGGATTCAAAAATATCAAGTTTTTTTTTGGAGGAATTATGGCAAGAAGAATAACTAGACTGTGTTCCTATGGGCAATGGTTGGGACGTTTGCATTCAACTTGCTATCATTAAAAAATTTTTGTTTTAGTCCTTATTACCTATGAGAACACCATCTCAGTATGTTATGTTTGTGATAATTTTTCTCAGAAGTAACACATTACGGTTTTTTAATTCTTTTTCAAGCGGGAGTCTCTCCTCTTCTTCCTCCAATGTGAAGGGAGGAAACCAAGATAGAAAATTGAGAATTGAGGCTTTCCCCAGAAACTCACCAGGTTTTCCTATATTTGTGAGATTCTCATTAATAACGATATCAGGATCTCTATGCTTTTGCAGATTAAAGTTTTGTTTTGTAGATTGAAATTTTGTTGGAATTGATGGAAATACACCATTTAATGGTACTGAATATTGTTCTGCAGTTTTTAGATATTGGTCATTTGTAGTTTTCCTCTTGGATTTGAATACTGATATTTTCTTGGTTATGTGGTATCTTTACAATTGTTTTTAATGGTCTCCTTGGCTTTACCAGAGGTTTGAGGCAGTATTGTGAAATGGTTAAGAAAATAGGCTTTGGGTTCTACAATTGCTTCTCAAACTTCAATGTGCGTATGAATCACTGGAAGAATTTTTAAAGGGCAAACTCTGATGTCGTGTCAGACTATGATCAACAAATCTGGGGTGGGGCCTGAAATTCTGCATTTCTGATAAATTAGCCTATTGGACCAGATTTTGAGTGGCACAGTCTAGGCCCCCGTCCTTGTGTATATGACTTCCTGTGTGACTTGGAGCAAATCACTTAATTGTTCTTTAGTTCATTTTCCTCATTTGCCATGTACTGTAGGGAAGCTGTGAGAATTAAGTGAGAAAATGTATGCAAAGAGCCTGACACGTTGAAACTTTAATGAAGTAAATAGTAGCTATTGTTATTCACCATTGCCTTTGTAAGTGGGCCACCATTTTAAGAGCTTGCTGAGAAGTCAAAATCGTTGCATGCTGACTAAATCGGGCTTTGGTGCAAAAGTCCTTAGTTGAGGTTCTGTCTCTTCCATGCATTGCTGTGGGACCACAGATAGGTCATTTCATCTCATTTCGTCTTATTTGTAAAATAAGAGAGGGTTGGGCTAGAAATTAGTGAAGTTTCTTTTAACTTAAAACTTAAAAACCAGTGATTGTATAACCATTCAGTGGAGTATGCTATTCTGTTTTTTAAAATGTTAACACAGACTAAATTGTGTATTTGTTTCTTCTGCCTATCAATTCATTTGATTTAAATTTGATTTAAAATGTCCCCAATAATTTCTCTCCTTGCCCCTCATATGTTGGTTATTGTTTTGATAAAGAGTTCCAGAGGTCTGTTGGGGCTGCAAATTCAAGCTATAGCTAATTCTGAAGTATCCAAAAAAAAGCTCAATTGGCATATTAGAGAAACCACTATGTAGTGGAAGACAAAAATTGCTTTTGGCTGCTCTGTAAATTATCATATCTGAACCATTATGATAGCTTATAAAATAATTCAGAATGCCCCCCCCCCAGTTGCTTGGATAATTGTCTATAGCTTGCCTCCAAATTTCAATCTTACAGAAAAGTCATCCCCGAAATATTTCAATCTTAACTACCAGCACATTTTGAAAACTATATTAAATTATTTAACATGATAGAGGTATCAAATGTAAGTGTTATCTCCAAAGGGAAAAGATCTTTATTCAGAAAATAAATTGCACCATGGACAGGCATTTGGGAAAACATCTATTATACAAGATTTTTTAGTCATCGGAATTTTCTTTTAGCTGCATTGTCAGCTTTAGGGTATGAACATGAGTTTGTAGTAATGAATAAATAGAAATTTGAAAATGGGAGATAGGAGAGTTGATTTTTATTAATATGGAGATATTCTTGTCCATTTCCAAAAACATTTTGAAGTAGCTGGAAGCTTTGTTAAAAATGCAACATTGACAAAGAAATGGTGAGATGGCTACTATTACACACTGCAAATAGGAATGCAAATTTGTATCACCTTTCTGGGAAGCAATTTGTCAATATTTTTTAAGAGTGTTAAACATATTAATGTTTTTTGACCTATTGATTCTACTTTTAAGGTTCTGTCGTAAGGAATAAATATGAAATGAGAGTACAGGTTTATGTTTGAAGATTTTAATTATATTATTTATAATAGTGATATGTTAGACTGTAAGTTTGAGGGCAGTGATTATGCTTGTTTATGCCCATTATTATATCATTGGTGCCTCTTATAGTTTCTGGTACTCACTAGGCATTCAACAAATATTTACTGAATAAGTGAACCTAAAGTCCCAGCAATGGGGAAATGGCTAAATAAAAGATGGTATATCACATAAGATGGAATATTATGCAGCTGTTAAAAACATGCTTATGTGGATTTTTTAATTATACGTGAAATACTCATTTAAAAAGCAAGATAAAACACTGCATATATAGTATGAGATAAACTATGTAAAAATGTGTATGTATAACATTAAGACTAGAAGAAAAGTCATTAAAATGTCAATAGTGATCACGTCTGAATGGTGGGTAGAGAGGCGCTATATTTCTTTATTTTCCAAATTTTCTCCAATGTGCACATTATTTTACATTAAAAAAGGTTTTGTTTTTTTTTTCCCTAAAACCAAGCTTATAGATACAGAGAGCCGATTGGGGATTGCCAGAGGTGGGGAATGGAGAGTGGGCCAAATGAGTGAAGGGGATCAAAAGAGACAAAATTCCAGGTATAAAATAAATGTCATGGGGATGTAAGGTAAGACATGATGACTATAGTTAATAATACTATATTGCATATTTGAAAGTTGCTAAGAGAGTAAATCTTAAAAGCTCTCATCACAAGAAAAACCATTTTATAATTATGCATGGTGACAGATATTAACTAGACTTATTATTGTTATCATTTCACAATGTATACAAATATGGAATCATTACGTTGTAAAACTGAAACTAATATAGTGTTGTATGTCAACTATACCTCAAAAAAAAAATGTTCTTTTCTTAAATGCAGTATTTTCCTTAAGCAATTGGAAAGACTGTATAAACATTCTCAGTCTAAACAAGAAGACTTTTTCTTTTAACTATTTATTGAGTTCTTTGTTTTCTCTGCTTTAAAATGCATTGAAGAAAAATAGAAACATAGCCCACATGAAGACTTGCATGCAAGTACTTGTAATAATATTTATAAAGACTTGAATACAAATGTTGATAAAGACTTGCATGAAAATGTCCATAGTAGTGTTATTCATAATAACCAAAAAGCAGAAGCAAACCAAATATTTATCAGTCAGTAAATGGATTAAACAAAATGTGGCATATCTGAACAATGGAATACTATTCAGCAACAAAAAGGAATAGGTACCAATACAGGCTACATCATGGAGGAACCCCCAAAATGTTAGGCTAAGTGAAAGAAGTCAGGTGCAAAAGACCACGTATCATGTGATTCCTTTTACATGAAATATCCAGAAAAGGCAACTCTGTGGAGGCAGAAAGTACATTAGTGTTTGCCAGAACCTGGAGGTCAGAATAGGAAGGAACTGTAAATGGGCATGGGGATCTCACTGGGGTGATGAAAATGTTCTAAAACTGGATTACTCTGATGGTTGTAAAACTTGGAAAACTTACTAAAAAAAATCATTCAAATGTACGTTTAAAATTGGTGCATTTTATAACATGTAGTTTAACACAGTTTAAAAAAAACATAATGGCATTGGATCAGTAGAAATCCACATAATCTGAGAATATAAAAGGAATATATAAAAAGATTATATACAAAAAGCAGGTGTTGTGTGTCTGAGGGGAAACCATACATCTTGTTTTATAACAGACAAAACTTATTTTTTCATTTAGATGCATTGAATAATTCTTTAAGCAAAAAATGAGTCTAAGATAGTACAAAAATTGTTCTAAGGTACTTCTGTTATTGAACACATATTTTAGGTTTCATTTAATGTGAAATTCCTGTGATGCCACCCATAACATATGAATTTCAGGATCTAATTATTACCCTATTATAAGTTTCCTTCTCTGATTAAGAACACAGACCTGGAGAGGATGTGGAGAAAAGGGAATCTCATACACTGTTGGTGGGAATGTAAACTGGTGCAGCCACTCTGGAAAACAGTATGGAGAGTCCTCAAAAAATTAAGAATAGAACTACCACATGATCTAGCTATTCCACTTCTGGGTATTTATCCAAAGAACACGAAAACACTAATGAAGAGATATTTGCACCCCTATGTTCATTGCAGCATTATTCACAATATCCAAGACTTGGAAACAACCTAAGTGCTCATCAATGGATGAATGGATAAAGAAGATGTAGTATAGGAGGGGCGGAGCAAAATGGCGGGGTGAGCTGACCCAGGATTCTCTCCCCTCCAAAATACAACAAAGGATTGGAAAAACTGAATTTCAGAGAATAAATCTAATACCAACACGTTAGAGACCTACAATACCAAGAAGGCAGAGATCATAAACCTTGCTTACAGCCTTGGAGGTGCTGGAACGGTAGGAGAGAACATCGCTCCCTCCCCTAGAGTCTGCGATGGCTGCTGTGCAGGTGGGGAAGGAGCGGGAGAGGGGCTGCGTGACCGGGGGATCATCCAGGACTCCCACCGCTGGTTCACTGGAAACCCGCTGATGGGGGAAAGCTTCGGTGCTTGGGGACCCCATAAACCCAGGGCCTCGGGAGGCCAGAGAAAAGAACTGATTTGAATCCAGATCGGCTCACAAGAATAGCAGCCCCTCCCTCCCAGCCAAGCTACTGGGCGCCGCCATCTTGCCCAAGGCGGAGAGCTAACACGCTGCTCTCGACCCCCATCTAGTGGCGACAGGCTGTAACTGCAACCGAATTCTACCACCATGCAAAAAACCCGCTCCTCTACCATCCAGCAATTTATAAAAGCCCCAGACCAGAAGGAAAACAATAAAAACACAGAATTAAGTCCTGAGGACTTGGAATTAGGTAAACTAAGTGATAATGAGTTCAGAGCAGCTATAAGCAAAAAACTCAATGAGGTAGAGAGAAAGATAGAGAAACAAGCCGAGTTCTGGAGTTACTTCACAAAAGAGATTGAAATCATAAAGAAGAATCAAACAGAATTACGAGAGATGAAAAACACAATGGACCAGATAAAACAGAATATGGATTCCCTGAATGCCCATGTAGACACCACAGAAGAGCAAATTAACATAATTGAAGATAGACAGGCTGAATGGCTCCAGACAGAGGAAGAAAGAGAACTAAGAATTAAAAAAAGAGGAAAATCTCCGAGAGATAGTGGATTCAATGAGGAGTAAGAACTTAAGGATCATAGGAATTCTCGAGAACGTGGAAAAGGAAAATGGAGCAGAAAGTGTGTTTAATGAAATTATTGAAGAGAACTTCCCAAATCTAGGGATTGGCGGAGAAATGTGTGTAGAGGACGCTTTCAGATCTCCTAGATTTGTCAATGTAAAAAGACCTACTGCAAGGCACATAGTAGTAAAATTGGCAAGAAGAAAAGATAAAGAAAGAATACTCAGGGAAGTAAGAAAAAAGAAGAGAATAACCTATAAAGGAGCCCCTATCAGATTGTCAGCGGATTTCTCTACAGAAACCTTACAAGCTAGGAGAGAATGGAGTGACGTATTCAAAGCTTTAAAAGATAAAAATCTTCAGCCAAGAATACTCTATCCAGCAAGAATTTCCTTCAGATATGAGGTAGAAATTAAATCTTTTCCAGACAAACAAAAGCTAAGGGTAACTAAGAGCCCTCCACTACAAGAAATCCTCAAGAAGGCTCTCATACCTGAACAAAGGAAAAAGGGAGAAAAGGGTCACAATCCACAGACTAGGGAGACTGATGGATAGAACCAGAATAGGATAGCAAATATTCAACTATAGCATTAGGGTAAAGGTAAGGAAACTACCAAAGCAAGGACGATCTTATCACTCTAACTACAAATTCATAACACGAGTTGGAATAAGAAATGAAAATAATTATTTAGGAGGGGAAGAGCAAAAGGTCTAAATCAGTATTGGCCAAGTAAGTAAGAGACCATCAGAGAATAGACTATATTATACATGAGATTCTAAATGCAAACTTCAGGGTAGACACTAAAATAAAATACCAAACAGAGTCACAAATCATAAATAAGGAAAAATCTAAGAAACCCAGCATAAGAAATTGCAGTATTAAATGGGTAGGCTAAAGCACACAGGAAAAGAAACGCAGGAAAAGAAGATAATGAGCGACAGATTGACAGCATTAAGTCCACATGCATCAATAATCTCTCTCAATGTAAACGGATTGAACTCTCCAATAAAAAGACAGAGTGGCAAAATGGATTAAAGAACAGGAGCCAACAATTTGTTGCCTCCAGGAAACACACCTCAGCCCCAAGGACAAACACAGGCTCATGGTGAAGGGGTGGAGGAAAATACTTCAAGCTAATAGCAGGAAAAAAAGGGCAGGTGTTGCAATTCTTATATCAGACAAAGTGGATTTCAAAATAAGACAGGTAAAGAGAGACACACAGGGACAATATATCGTGATCAAAGGGACACTTCATCAAGAAGAAATAATGCTTATAACTATCTATGCACCCAACACAGGAGCACCAAAATTCATAAAGCAACTATTAACAGACCTAAAGGAAAATGTTAAAAACAACACAATAATAGTAGGGGACCTCAACACCCCACTCACATCAACGGACAGATCATCCAGACAGAAAATCAACAAGGAAATAGTGGAGCTAAATGAAAAACTAAAACAATTGGACTTACTAGACATATATAGATCACTTCACCCTAAAAGAGCTGATTACACATTCTTCTCAAGTGCACATGGAACATTCCCAAGGATAGACCTTATGTTGGGAAACAAGGCAAGCCTCTACAAATTTAAAAAAATTGAAATAATAACAAGCATCTTCTCCAATCATAGTGCTATAAGGCTAGAAATTAATTACAAGAAAAAAAGCTGAGAAAGGCACAAAGATGTGGAGACTAAACAACACACTACTGAACAAGCAATGGATCATTGAAGAAACTGAAGAAGAAATCAAAAAATACCTGGAAACAAATGAAAATGATAGCATGCCATACCAACTCATATGGGATAAAGCAAAAGCTGTATTAAGAGGAAAATTCATCGCAATACAGGTACATCTTAACAAACAAGAAAAATCCCAAATAAGCAATCTTAAACTACACCTAACTGAACTAGAGAAAAAAGAACAAATAAAGCCCAAAGACAGCAGAAGGAGAGAAATAATAAAAATCAGAGCAGAAATAAATACTATGGAAACAAATAAGGCAGTAGAAAGGATCAATGAAACAAAGAGCTGGTCTTTTGAGAAGATAAATAAAATTGACAAACCACTAGCCAGACTTACAAAGAAAAAAAGGGAGAAAGCTCAAATAAACAAAATCAGAAATGAAAGAGAAGAAATAACAACAGACTCTGCAGAAATACAATGGATTATAAGAGAATACTATGAAAAACTATATGCCAACAGAATGGATAACCTAGAGGAAATGGATAAATTCTTGGACTCCTACAATCTCCCAAAGCTCACTCAAGAAGAGGCAGACAATTTGAACAGACCAATCACATGGAAAGAGATTGAAACAGCAATCAAAAACATCCCAAAGAATAACACCCCAGGACCAGATGGCTTTCCTGGGGAATTCTACCAAACTTTCAGAGAGGATTTAATACCTATCCTTTTCAAGCTATTCCAAAAAATTAGGGAAGATGGAACACTTCCTAACACATTCTATGAGGCCAACATCACGCTGATACCAAAACCTGACAAGGACACCACGAAAAAAGAGAACTACAGGCCAATATCACTGATGAACATAGACGCAAAAATTTTAAACAAAATTTTGGCCACCAGAATTCAGCAATTCATCAAAAGGATCATACATCATGATCAGGTGGGATTCATACCAGGGACACAGGGATGGTTCAACATCCGCAAATCAATCAACGTGATACACCACATCAACAAACTGAGGAATAAAAACCACATGATCATCTCAATAGATGCAGAGAAGGCACTTGACAAGATCCAACAGCCATTTATGATAAAAACTCTGAACAAAATGGGCATAGAAGGAAACTACCTCAACATAATAAAGGCCATATATGACAAACCCATAGCCAACATCATACTCAATGGGCAAAAACTGAATGCCATCCCCCTGAAAACAGGAACGAGACAAGGATGCCCTCTATCACCACTCTTATTTAACATAGTACTGGAGGTCCTGGCCAGAGCAATTAGGCAAGAAAAAGGAATAAAAGGAATCCAAATAGGGAGGGAAGAAGTGAAACTCTCGCTGTTTGCAGATGACATGATCTTATATATAGAAAACCCCAAAGAATCCATTGGAAAACTCTTAGAAGTAATCAACAACTACAGCAAAATTGCAGGGTACAAAATCAATTTGCATAAATCAGTAGCATTTCTATACTCCAATAACGAACTAACAGAAAAAGAACTCAAGAACACAATACCATTCACAATCACAACAAAAAGAATAAAATACCTTGGGGTAAATTTAACTAAGGAAGTGAAGGACCTATATAATGAAAATTACAAGTCCTTTCTGAGAGAATTGGATGACGACATAAGGAGATGGAAAGACATTCTATGTACATGGATTGGAAGAATAAACATAGTTAAAATGTCCGTTCTACCTAAAGCAATCTACAGATTCAATGCCATCCCAATCAGAATCCCAATGACATTCTTTACAGAATTAGAACAAAGAATCCTAAAATTCATATGGGGCAACAAAAGACCCCGAATTGCTAAAGCAATCCTGAGAAAAAAGAACCAAACGGGAGGCATCACAATCCCTGACTTCAAAACATACTACAAAGCTACAGTAATCAAAACAGCATGGTACTGGTACAAAAACAGGTGCACAGATCAATGGAACAGAATTGAAAGCCCAGAAGTAAAACCACACACCTATGGACAGCTTATCTTTGACAAAGGAGCTGAAGGGCATACAATGGGGAAAAGAAAGTCTTTTCAACAAATGGTGCTGGGAAAACTGGAAAGCCACATGTAAAAGAATGAAAATTGACCATTCTTTTTCACCATTCACCAAAATAAACTCAAAATGGATCAAAGACCTAAAGGTGAGACCTGAAACCATAAGGCTTCTGGAAGAAAACGTAGGCAGTACACTCTTTGACATCAGTATTAAAAGGATCTTTTCGGACACCATGCCTTCTCAGAGAAGGGAAACAATAGAAAGAATAAACAAATGGGACTTCATCAGATTAAAGAGCTTCTTCAAGGCAAATGAAAACAGGATTGAAACAAAAAAACAACCCACTAACTGGGAAAAAATATTTGCAAGTCATATATCTGACAAAGGCTTAATATCCATAATATATAAAGAACTCTCACAACTCAACAACAAAAAATCAAACAACCTGATCAAAAAATGGGCTGGAGACATGAACAGACATTTCTCCAAAGAAGATATACGGATGGCCAATAGGCACATGAAGAGATGCTCATCATTGCTGATCATCAGGGAAATGCAAATCAAAACTACACTAAGATATCACCTTACACCCATTAGAATGTCAAAAATATCTAAAAGTAATAGTAACAAATGTTGGAGAGGTTGTGGAGAAAAAGGAACCCTCATACACTGCTGGTGGGAATGCAAACTGGTGCAGCCACTATGGAAAACAGTATGGAGATTCCTCAAAAAATTAAAAATAGAACTACCATACGATCCAGCCATCCCACTACTGGATATTTATCCAGAGAGCTTGAAGTCAGCGATCCGAAAAGTCCTATGTACCCCAATGTTCACTGCAGCATTATTTACAATAGCCAAGACATGGAAGCAACCTAAGTGCCCATCAACAGACGAATGGATAAAGAAGATGTGGTACATATATACAATGGAATACTACTCAGCTGCAAAACAGAACAAAATCATTCCATTTGCAATAACATGGATGGACCTTGAGGGAATTATGTTAAGTGAAATAAGCCAGCTAGAGAAGGATAATCCGTGTATGACTCCACTCATATGAGGAATTTAAAAATGTGGACTAAGAACAGTTTAGTGGATACCAGGGGAAAGGTGGGGTCGGGGGTGGGCACAAAGGGTGAAGTGGTGCACCTACAACACGAATGACAAACGTTAATGTACAACTGAAATTTCACAAGATTGTAACCTATCATTAACTCAATAAAAAATTAAAGTAAAAAAAGATGTAGTATATATACACACATATACTACTCAGCTTTAAAAAAAGATGAAATCCTGCCATTTGCGACAACATGGATGGACCTTGAGAGCATTATGCTAAGTGAAATAAGTCAGATAGAGAAAGATAAATACCATATGATTTCACTCACATGTGGAAGATAAAAACAACAACAGTAAACAAACACATAGATGCAGAGAATATATTGGTGATTACCAAAGGGGAAGGGGGGGGAGGAATAAAATGGTACATTTGTATGGTGATGGATGGTGATTAGACTTTGGATAGTGAACATGAGGTAGCCTACACAGAAATCAAAATATAAAGTTCTACACCTGAAATTTATATAATGTTGTAAACTAATGTTACCTCAATAAAAATTAAAAAAAAAAAAAAAAAAAGAGCACAGCCCTGGGTTTTTGCTGGGAGAAGGAGCTTCCTTTGATCAGGATTGCATTTTCCCAGCACTTCCCGGTCCATGTGACTCTTCCAATGGAGATTTCCCCGTGGGAAGTTGTTTTCTTCAAGTCTGAAAAACAATCTTTACTCAATAGTTCTTTAATTCAATTTACAGTGAAGTTAGTAGTTTAGAAAAAAACATTTTGTTAGCTTGTTTATCAATAAGACAAGTTGTCCCGGCCTCTGTTGGTGAAACAGAGAGAAGTAACAACAGCTGAGGGCCCAGGCAGGGCAGATGGCATGAAAAACCAGACCAGGCTCTCTTCCTCTGAGGCACTGTGGGGGTTTTGAGTTACTCAAGGTGGGGATCTGACCCCCCCACCCGTCCACGTCTTCCCAGTAACAATTGTGCAACTATAGGATTTCCTTGGCTCTACAAACACGGGCGTTTCCTCCACTGTTGCTTTGAACGCTGCACTCTAATGTAATAGGGGATCCCAATTTGAACAGCAGAGATTGATTTTACTGTTGTTGCAAAAGGATGGGAGGTAAGTGATCGCCCAATGCCTGGACCCTTTAATGAGCCGGCATCTCAGCTTTCTGGAGGGTGTCAACTGCCACCAGGAAAGCACAGAGATGGAACTACTTTTACAAAAGAAAAAGGGAGGAACTTGCCTTTCATCCACCATTTAGCTGTTATTTTAAACCAAAGCTTACTCTTACTGTAGGCTTGTGTTCCTAATTATAAAGCCAATCCCCTTACGTCAAGCTCACAGAGCAGTGCCGTCCGGGGGAGGACTGGACTCGGACTCAGAGCCCACGTCAGGCAGGCCGGTGGACTCAGCCTGGAGGTGGACTTTCAGCCTTCTCATTTTAGTTTTGAGATTTTTGTTTTGGGGGGTGGGGTCACTTCTCTTTGTCTTCAATGTCATAATTGTACAATAAGCACATTATTTCCTTTCTCCTACTCCTCAGTGCATGGCATTGTCTTCAGACCCCTTAGCGTGTGCATGATGACTTTCAACTGCCACTTACCTGTATTTCTGTGCCTGAGGACTTTGTTTTCCTGGAATGAAGGATGAAGAATTAGGGAATCAACATGTGTCCCCTACTCCCAGCCCTCTAATGATGACTCTCGGGAGTTGATATATAAATACCCTAATTCCCTTGCCGCTTGTGTGGATTATTCAGAAGCATACATTTTACCCCATCTCCAGAGTTTCTCTGTGGGATTAATCTTCAGATAGTTGCTCTCCGTGGCAGCTGGTTTAATAACACGTCTTATGTTGGCTGCTTTCCTTCCCTGCATCACTTTCCACTTCTCTGCCTATGTTCCCTGTACCTCCCATATACACCACTTGCGCT
The DNA here is from genome assembly GCF_041296235.1 of Equus asinus. NCBI lineage: Eukaryota > Metazoa > Chordata > Mammalia > Perissodactyla > Equidae > Equus > Equus asinus. The sequence goes on along the minus strand of NC_091790.1, from coordinate 135,151,810 downwards.
AAAATCCTTTTCTTAGAGCCTGCTTTTGGGAGGACCTAAATTAAGATACCCTCAAACCCACTTTGAAGGATAAAGTCAGGAGAGGGGGGCAAAATTGGAGCTCTGAGTTCTCCAGAGAATTGCCCTTACTCTGCATGTGGTAGGACCCATTGTATTGTAAGAACCTGAGTTTAGTTACATTATGGATTATAGGTCTTTTGTGGCCTGGTTGGATGCCCAACACTGTGTATGAGATATTTTGATGGCAGATCTGTTTCAAATTCCAAATAACCCACTTCCAGATTAATCTAATGCCCACACTTAGCTACCTGTATTATTTCAACAATGTTTTTGAAAAAAATCTTTACTTTTTCAAGAGCATCAGAATTAATGTGGAATATGAACAAGATTAGAAACCATGGTCATATTGAGACAGGTAAAAAAATTAAAATGATTGCTTTTAAGAAATAAACTGATGGGGCCTGCCTGGTGGCATAATGGCTAAGTGTGTGCACTCCACTTTGGTGGCCTGGGGTTCACAGGTCCTGGGCACGGACATACACACTGCTCATCAAGCCATGCTGTGGTGGTGTCCCACATACAAAATAGAGGAAGATTGGCACAGATTTTAGCTCAGGGATGATCTTCCTCAAGCAAAAAGAGGAACATTGGTAACAGATGTTAGCTCAGGGCCAATCTTCCTCACCAAAAAAAGAAAAAAGGGAAAAAATAGAAAGAATGTGACAGTTTCCAGATTAACTGCAACAGAACTCTGATTAGAATTTCCAGATAATTTTTTCTCTTCTCATATTTTATTTCTTCACTCCAAAATCATTTATTGAGTGCCCACTGTGAACCATGTACTAGCCTGAGCTCTGTGAGTGTAAGAATGAAAGACATAATCCCTGTTCTTGTGAACCCGTGGTCTAATAGGTAAGCTGACAAGTAGACAATTACAATAAGGGTGAGGTAAGTGCTGGGGCAGAGAGAGAAGCGCAAATGCTCCAAGAGTGCAGAGCAAGCGTTTGTGTCCCAGAGAAGGCGATGTTGGAACTAAATCCTAAGGATGTGGAGAATTGTCCAGGCAAAGGGCCCTTCTGACTGAGGGAAGCAGGGGTGCAAAGACACAGAGGCAATGCAAACTATTGATTGTCTCCCCGTGTCTGTCGTCCCTTACTTTGTTTTAGAATTAAACCTTCCAAGTTTTAGCTGAGCAGCTAGAGACTACATTTCCCAGCCTAGTGTTAGGACTACTTTTGGCTCATGAGATATGAGCAAAAGTGATATGGGTTGCCAGTCTCTTTCTGGAATTTAGATGAGAAAGAAACATCTGTCTACTATGAATCACAATAGATATGTATATTTTATAGCAGCTTAACTATGACTAATATAGTAGGTTCGGGGAACTGCAAATACTATAGTTCAGTATGGCTGGAGTGCAGTGGGAGAGGAGAGTGGTGATGTAGATGGCCAGAAAAATGAAACAGGGGCCAGATCCTGAAAGGTCCTACGTGCCATGCTGGGGTGGTTGGATTGTCGTCCCGAAGCCTATGGAAACCCTTTGAAAGATCCTTGAGCTTGCTTGAGCTCGCAGCTGACTATGATTTTTCTTTCTGAGATAACAATTGTATAGAATTTAAGAATCTCAGATAAGTTTTTAGTGTTGCTCACCTTGCTGTTTAGTTTGGTCTCCCACAGAACCCATCTGGTTACTTATGGTTGTTTACTGGCCGATGAGGAGCACACAGTTTTCTGGAGCCAGTATGTGGGGAAAGTAGGGCAGGAGGGGGACAGGGAGAGACCAGGTGAGATGGCTCTTGGGTAACCCTTCCCTTTTGCTGCTAACATTTTCCTCAGAGTGTTTCCAACTTCTGAAAGTTCCAGTGCTGGCAATTCTGCCCGGGGTTCTGGGAAAATGGCAGCAGGCCTGGTGTGCTGGACTAGTATAATCTAAGCCTGTGTGGGAAAGGGCCGGCAATGGCTTTAGGCCCCGGTCATCTTCCTCACTGTTTCAGCTCTGTGAGGGTTCCCCTGTGCTCCAGAGGGGTTCCAGTGGCTGCTGCCAGTACAAATGGACTCTATCATATTTCCCTTGTCAATCCAAACTGGAGATGCTCAGAAGGAACTTTATTTAAAAAAACAAAAATGCCTGGGAAAAACCAAAAATATAAAAAAGAAAATACAAAATCCTATGAAAATGTGAGCTTACAAGGAATGGATTTCTTAACCTAAGATAATTTCTTTTCCACAGGTTTTCTGGTTGGCCTGGTTGTAAATCACCAGAGCTGCATCCTTCCCTTTCCTCCTCATGGCCTCGCCCGAAAGGAAAGTTTTCTGTTTGCACTTCAGCACAGTTGATCTGGGCTGTGAGTGGAATAACCCTCCAGGAGGCTGAAGTTGAGGAAAATCACAATTAGTATTCCTTTTACTTAGGGTTGTCCCTTATCAGAGCTGACCAATAGTGGGACTGAAACTTCCCACCTGGAAATAATATAAAATCAGTAAAAGCTGATTCTAGCGGTCACATTTTAGCGCCCAAAGGTTCAGGAGTGGTGGACTGGGATTTGCATCAGTGTACATGCTGAAAAAAAATACAAGTATTTTAGTTTTTAATTTTGGTAAAATACACATAATATAAAATTTACCGTCTTAATCATTTTTAAATGTATAGTTGAGTAGTGTTAAGTATATTCACATTGTTATGTAACCAATCTCCAGAACTTTTTCATCTTGCAAAACTGAAACTATGCCCGTTAAATAACAACTCCTCAGTGAAATATATATTATATAAAATATATAATATGTTAAAATAAATAATAATAATAAATATATATATATATTTTTACCTGAAATATTTTTTTCCCATCCTCTTCACTTGGCCACTTCATTTTTCAGGTCTTAATTTTGATGGTCTGTTTTTCCAGGAAGACTTCCATGATTGTTGGCACCTGGTATATCCTCTTTTGTAGGACTTGTTATATTGGACTGTAACTGTATGTTTAATTTAGCCTGTAAGCTCCTCAATGACTGGCTGGGGTCTTATTTATTATTGTCTCCTCAGAGCTCAATACAGTGTCTGGATAAGGAGGTGCTGTGCAAGTATTTGTTGAATTGAAAACAATCTTTAAGATGACCAAGACTAATATAGATCCAAATGAAGTCAGCTGGGATGAATTTCAGACAACCACTTCTACACAAGATGTGTGACTGTCTGAATGAATTCCCCAAATTTTCTTTTTTTTTTTTTTGGCTGCAGCAGATTTGCCCCGAGCTAATATCTGTGCCAAACTTCCTCTCTTTTGTACGTGGGATGCTGCCACATCATGGCCACTAATGAGTGGTGTAGGTGTGTGCCCGAGAACTGAACCTGGCCACCAAAGTGGAACGTGCCAAACTTAACCACTAAGCCACAGGGCTGGTCCTCCCAAACCTTTTTGGTCCACTTGCACTTGTGTTGAAGGGGAGGCACAGGAAAACAAAAAGTTCTCAGAATGACCCTGCTTTCAGGAAACGGAATTATAGGAACACATGTATTTGTGGGGGAAGGAAGTAGGACTAGGAATTAGGAGGCCTGAGCTGAAGCCTTGACTTCTCTACTAATTATCTTTACGATCTTAGACAATTTATGCAATCTCTCTGAATGAAAGTTTTCTCATCTATAAAATGTAGATAGAATAAAACCTGCCCACCTTCTGTCACAGAGCTCTTGTGAAGATATGAAAATGCTTTATGATCTGTACAATACTGTACAGGCACTAATTATTAGAACCATAATATTACAGTGAGAGTTGTTGCTTAGGGAGGGGCAAGCAAGTTCCCTGAGGCAGACTCCAGAGACCCCCAGCTGAATTTCTCGGAGAAGTTTTCTTGAGGGGCTGAGCTGGGGCTTTAGAACGTGATTCCCTCAAAGAGAATGGTCAGCTTCTTTTTTCCAGACTGTATTGCTTGGCCTTCAGAGAGAGAGTGGTAGACACAATAAAAAGGGCTGTTGTGTAGAATCGGGATTTAGGGAAAGCAAGACTGGAGGTAAGGAGACAAATGCTGTGATGAGGTTGGGGACATGGCTGAGACTATCTTTCATGCAAGTGAACCCAGGCAGGTTTGTTTCTTGGACACCTTTCCCAGGTTGGTATCTTGCTCCAAATGAGCCCCCGTTTAAAGTATAGTTGTAGCTTGAAACAGTTTTAAGAAGTCTCAAAAGAAGATTAAAAAAAAAGAAGAGTCTTCCCATCCGCCTGGCTTCTCTGCAGTTTCCAGACTGCTTCTCCTTTGTTAAAAGCGCTATCCACTTAAGGGGTAACATGCAGTTGCTCTAACTGTAAATTTAGACTTGGAAAAGTTAAAAGCTGTGCAACCTGATCTGAATAGAAATGTGGTCACAAAGCGTAAAGAAAGTCAATGAAAACAGGATTTTAATATTTTAGAAGCCATTTCCTCTGCTGCATTGGAAATTCAAATAGAACAGCACGGGGGCATGGGAATTGGAAGCAGAATATGAAACCTACCAGAACAGAAAAGAGAAACAGATATGCCTAGTTTCACTGTCCATTATAAATAAAGAATCATTTGTTAATGAACAGCTCAAATATGGGAAACCCTCTTTTCCCATTTTAATTTCAAGAAATAAAAAGCAAACTTACTTAAGAATGCAGGTGAAGTTTTGGAATTGAGCAATTTTGGCCTACCTATTGTGCTGTTCAATGTTTATGTATTAAAACATGTTCTTGGACGACGTCTGGAGCCTTTGGTTATTTCAAATCACTTTCACGTCTACATCTGTTTCCCATTATAAATCTCCTCAGATTTGATTATTTTTTCCTATTGCTCACTTTCTCATTGAAAAAAAATAATATATTTATTTAATTTTACTTCCCCAATCCTTTTTTTTTTTCTCTTTAGAGATGTGTATAAAATGTGGCTACTACCCAGAAACACCAAATGGAGAGGAGTGATTCTTAATGCTAAAAGATCAGTAAAATCACTTTTCCTTTGATTCAGAAAATAGGGCTGTCAGTTTGATAGGTGAAAATATATATTTGAAATCTGACAAAATGCCAACATATGACATCAAATTGTAGGCCAGGAACACTCCTGCCGAGTGGATCCTCCAGTGACACGTTAGGAATGCATTTGCTGGGACAGCATTCCACACAACACAGATCCCTCAACGTGATTAATTGCCTGATGTGTCTGCTTTGTGCTTTGAACTTGAAAATCCCAATGTAAAGACAAAGTATATCATGACAGGGATGGTGGTGAGGATGCTAATGACAGGATGATAGATAATAACCATAGTGAAATGTGACTTTAAGCACTTTAACAGAACTCAACATTTTTTTTTTCTTCTTTTTGACACAAGGAAATAGTGTTTGAATCCACGCAGGAATTCACTAGGTTTGCGTCCAATATGGCATATTGCTTTGCTCCCATTCATAATGATTTTCAGCTTTTCACACGCAGTACATGAATTATTGTTTCCCAGCTCTACATCTGTTTCCCTATCTCTTTGGCTGCCATTAACAACTAAAGAAAAGAATCTATAAAACTATATAGCCTATAGTTACCTCTAAGCAGATTTAATTGGCTACACCTCGAAAGGAGTTCCTTCTCTTGAATATATTGTGCAACCAAATGCTTTGCACCCCTCCCCCTGACTTCCAATCAATTTAGGGCCTAAGGCTGGTGTAATCCATTGTTGACAGATATGTTTAATGAACCTGGCTTTGAGCATTCATAGCTGAGGGACTGCGGATTAGGTTTTATCTTATTTCACATCTTGATTAATAATCTGGGAGGAGGCTTCAACATGCTAATGGAATGAAATTTGCAATGTGAAGGAAGCTGGGAGACACTGCAAAGAGAGAGGGCAGCTTAGAAAGGCCAGTGTGGGGAGGGCAGGTGGGGAGGCCTTGCATGGGCTGGCCCTTTAGCACTACTCTGCAGAGAGGCCCTCTATGGAGGACGGGTGTGGAGAGAGCCAGAGAGCCAGACCCTTTCCTGGGGTTGTCACGCTGGATCTGAAGGGCTGCAGCTTGCGTGGCTGCCCAGCACAGAGCTCTTTTGCAATGTGTTACTCACTGTTAGTTCATGCCAAATTTGGGAAAATAATAAGAAACATAGGCTTTCCACATTAAGGAGGAAACCAGAATGTAGCAGTGCTCAAAGAGACCCGGAGGCAGCACTTCCTTATGGGGTGGGCTGTTGGGAAGTGTTTCATGAACAGGCTTCACCGTGCACACACATGGAAACCTCTTGCTTTGGCCACCTGAATTAATTCCCCTTACCTTTCAAACTGCTTCTAGACCTGTTCCTCTGCTGGAGGAGAAATGCAACCTAATTCTTCCTCCAATTGTAAGCACTTTCCAATGATCTGAAAAGCTGGATCTCTGTATTAGGAAAATCTTACTTGATGTTCTCTCTGGTCCATGAACCCATTTTCACTGAATTAGCAGAGTCTGGGTACTCTGACTTGCCTTCCTTTGGGGATATAAATGCTTTTCTCATGTTAATTAAACATGGAGGCCATTAGACCGAGGTGGCTCTAACGCCCTGGTGGCCTATCTAAGCAAACCAAAATTTAAGCCTGTAAATGCCTCAAGGTTACAAAATCAAACCTCTAAGGACAATTAATCACAGCCAGCTAGGCTTTAAGCAATTGCCAATCAAATAAATTCCTTTCTTTGCTTCTCCACGTTGTTGATATGAGGTTTTCCCCTGAATCCTGTGGGCAAAATGCTCCTAACCATTTCTGGTTTGGCACTGCCCAATTCCAATCAACTTTTGCTCAAATAACTCTTAAAATTTTTAAAATGCCTCAGTTTATCTTTTTGTGTGTGTGTGAGGAAAATCAGCCCTGAGCTAACATACATTGCCAATCTTCTTCTTTTTGCTTGAGAAAGATTGTCCTTGAGCTAACATCTGTGCCAATCTTGCTCTATTTTGTATGTGGGATGCCACCACAGCATGGCTTGATGAGCAGTATGTAGGTCCGCACCAGATCCAAACAGACGAACTCTGGGCCACCAAAGCAAAGCGCGCTAACTTAACTACTACACCACCAGGCTGGCCCCTCAGTTTATCTTTTAACACTCACAAGATGTGAGTTTCCCCATGGTCTTGATTTGTGTGAGGAGGATTGGTGAATGGGTATCAAAGGAAAATGAGACTAGAGGGCATATGGGCAGCTAATATATTGTGTCACTTTGCCTGTTGCTTTCCAGTGATGACTTTCAAGAAATAATAAATTGTAATTTTAGAGCAGGAAAGGAAATTCGAGATGGAGTCAAAAGTCCTTCTTTTACAAAGAGGGTACCTGAGGCACGCAGAGGAGACTTGACCAAAGTTGCCAGGATTGAAATGAGTGGAGCTGGAATGTGAGTGGGCCTCTGCTTCTCAGTCTGTCCCGCCTTCCTTCCCTGGATTCCCTGGGCTGCCCCATATTTAGATTGTAGAGCAAATGGAAGTCTAATTGGGATGTCCCGGGGAGATTCACTAGATAGCATATGGCTTTTGATTAACTTATTGGTCATAGGACTAGGCATTTTGAAGATTTGGGAAGCATCTTATTATGTGCCCCATGGGATAAAGAAGTGCACCAGAGGTGAAGAACAAGTTACCTTTCGAGCACTTTGCTCACAGGAAAGATTTCTCCTGAAAATTTTCACACGTTCAGAAGATAGGAACCTATGAGCATGGGGTAGGTTTAGAGAAAGAACACTTTCACTATTATCCCTTGGTTTTATTCTTGTAAACTATTTCAAAACTACCTGCCAATTTCAAAACCACTTGTATATCCCAGTTCTTTGGCTTGGTGAATAAAGGAAACTTTTATAACATCTGGAAAGATGAGAATGTCAAGCAAATTATACTTCCCAATGAAATCATTCTGTTGTAGGCTTTAAACATGTTGGTTAACAACCTCAGTGCATTGTCACTGAAATGATTTGAAGAGAGGGGCGCTTCATATCATAATTAGCTACTTCAGAGCAAATTGGAAGATGGGGTGGGGGGCTCTTAGAAGCAGTAGGAGGAAAATATAATAGAAGCAGTTCATGAAGACGTTTTCATTTCAGTTTTAGCACAGCTTTGACTGTATATCTGGCAGATTAGCATACCCTTGTTGCTATTTATTCATCATAATATTTATGTGTGAGAAAAAGTGGTTGTAAAGTATAATTTGTTTGAAAGTTGTTCTTATGCCTTGGAATGAAAGGTACTGGGCAAGTACAAATATAAGCATGATTATTTTTATTATCCTTGGTTTAAATTCACAACTTAAAAGGGCAGTGATGAGGGAAGGGTTCCTAACACCCAGGAGTTTACGACAGGCCTCTGAAGTACAACTTTGGATAGACTCTAAATATGAAAAACATGTCTGGCCCAGGAAAACAGATTTGACCTTTTAAAAAATTTTATTTTCCATTAAGATAATGCTAGTACATGGGCTTTTTCCTAAAAAGAATCACTCAAATTCTGTGAGTTTTATAAGTTTGAAAGCACATGGCCGAGGCTGTGTGCATGCATAGATGAAAGGAAAAGGCCCCTACTTGAAGAAAGAAGTGAAATAGTGGAAAGAGAGGCAAAGGAAAAATAAAATCAAATTGAAATCAAAGGAGAGGTAAAAATGTCAATGGAAAAATAGAAGAGTCCCAATCTTCTTGAATATTTTATGGCGAGCTTTAGAGTGAGCTTGATCACCCAAAGGACACACCACAGGGATTAGTGTTCGAAAATGAACAACAGATGTTGGATGTCAACAGACAATATCCCAGTGGGTGAAGAGCATTTAGGGTGAAAGAAAGTAAAACACATTGTCAGGTGGTCTCTGGTTCTTTGGGTAAATCTTTTATGTGGAATAAGTTTCTCGGGCAGCTATCAGAGATTCATTGGAGCAACCCAATGGTTTTTCTGGTTAATGGGCTTCTAAGTGAACATTGGAGGAAAATTAATTAAGCAATGGTCACTTACAGAATAGAATATATTCCATATATAAGTCACTGTGCTTTCACAGAAATCCTTCCCTGAAGGGGATTGCAACTGAGAATGATTCTACGATTAACAAACGTCTCTGAGCAAGTTGACTTGGGTGGAGACGAATCACTGCTCTTTGCATCACTGGGACTTCCTCCAAAACATCTTCTCTGGGTCTGGCCCCGTGGCCGAGTGGTTGGGTTCGCGCGCTCCGCTGCAGGCGGCCCAGTGATTTGTCGGTTCGAGTCCTGGGCGCGGACATGGCACTGCTCATCAAGCCACGCTGAGGCAGCGTCCCACATGCCGCAACTACAAGGACCCACAACGAAGATTATACAACTGTGTACTGGGGGGCTTTGGGGAGAAAAAATAAAATAAAATCTTTAAAAAAAAAAAAAAATCTTCCCTGGCCATCATATTTCTAAGGTGACTGTACTCTACCTTCTCAGTGACTCTTTATTCCATTACCATGTTTTACTGTCTTCATACTATTTATCTGAAGTTTTGTGTAGGTATTTGTTTCCTTGTGTATTATGTGTCCCTCCCACCAGAATATAAGCTCCATGGAATTAGGGATGACCTTTTTTTTTTTGTCATATGTACCCAGTGCCTAGAATAGTGCCTGGCACCTGGGTTGGAACTTCAAACTGCATCCAGTGGTATTTCAGACACAATATTTAATTCTAGAACTTAAATGAAGAACAAATACATTAAGTCATTATGGTAAACAGAGAAGATAGAAGTCAGGGAGAAGGGCAGATGGAGGAGAGAGGTACTTCATAATTTGCATATCCTTCACATTTCTTGACTTATGGATTGAGAAAGTACCAACTCTGGGCAGCTGAATGCAGTCAGCCTCTGGTCAATCTGGATGTCTCTGAGAAACTTGCATGAAGTGACAGGACAGGCTAGATGTGCTGTCTTTATTTCAAGTGAGACCACGGAGCATCAGATATAACCATCAGCTCATCCCCAATTCATTTCCTTCCTTCTCCTGCCCACCACTTCCAAACAAAATACTGAGGATTAATGTTTTATTCTCAGAAACTCAGACACTCACAGTTCTGCCAAAGTAATTAATCTATCCAGTATCTAGTATATAGTCTTTGATTGCATACTAAGTACATAGTGGGGCCTCCCAAAGTGAGCGAGACATAGCTGTAATTCCGTATGGAATTATTGTTAACAACTAGTAAATCTCTGGCTGGCATTGTGTCATAAGACTCCATGCTTACACTTCTCAGTGGAGGGTAACGACCTATTAAGATCCTCTGGCCTCTAGCTTTGTTCCTTCACTTTGGGGCATCAGTGGGAAAAGGGGAGATGTAGGAATTGAATCTGTTTACCTACTCTTCACTGAAAATGAGACAATGATTTAATAACGTGTTTCAAAAATGATTGTCATCTTAAATTATGAACAAAATTATTCTGCAAAGCACTTCTTTGAGCTCTGTTTCTCCCATTAATTTAGTGAGCTGGTTTCTCTACTGTGAGGGATAAGTCTGTTCACCAGTGAGATTGAATGCCTACTGTGTGCTAGGCAGTGGGGAAGCAAAGATGAGGTGGGCAGCACCCTTGTCCTCAAGGTGCTCACAGTCCAATGGAGGACACAAATCACAACCACAAAATAGTGTAAAAAGAGCACAAGTGTGTATAAGGTCCAACAGTAGCCCAGAAAAAGAGCAGTTAACTCTGAAGAACAAGTGGAATAAAGATGATGGGGAGATGATCCAAGCCAAGGATGTCTACCTTTCTGAAAAGAGGAGCTACTTTGAGTCTCTCCTGAGTGTTCAGCTCATTGAGACATGAGGGATGAAGGCACCACTCTGGTGGGATGGGTGTCAGGGCTGGCTGGCCCTGGAGTGCTCCTGAGTTGGTTCCAAGGTTAGTTCTCCATCTAAGCATTGAGGTTATGGATGCCACATTGTTTTAGCATTGAGAGTTTGTTGGGAGATGAGTCTAGCTTATATTTTTCATAAAGGCAAGTTTCTTCTAGTCAGTCCTGGTGGTCTAGTGGTTAGGATTTGCCATTCTTACCACCAGGGTCCAGGTTCGTTTCCTGGTTAGATAACCTTACCACCCTTCTGTTGGTTGTCATGCTGTAGTGGCTGTGTGTTGCTGTGATGCTGAAAGCTGTGCCATTGGTATTTCAAATACCAGCAGGGTCATCCATGTTGACAGGTTTCAGTGGAGTTTCCAGACTAAGACGGACTAGGAAGAAGGACCTGGCCACCCACTTCCAAAAAAATTGGCCGTGAAAACCCTGTGAATAGCAGCAGAGTATTGATATAGCACCTGAAGGGAAAAGGATGGCACAAAAGGGCCGGGCAGGATTCAGCTCTGCTGTACACAGCATTGCTAGGAGTCGAATCGATTCGATGGCACTAACAACAAAAATTTATTCCATTTGAAGAAATATCCTTTAATCTGAGACTATGCCTAGTTTAGTGTTAAAAATATTTCTTTCACAAAATGACGGTGATGAAAGGTTGTTTTTGTTGTCTTAATGCCTTTATTTGGCAGAGATATACCTGGGATCAGGAACCAAAGATCTGAAAAGGGGATCAGCAGAAAAGGGAACGGGAGTCAGGAGCTCCTGGCAAAGAGAAAAGGTAGAGATGCAGAGGAAAGAGAGCAGTGGCCATAGTAAGAGATCTGTCAATCTATGTTACAGCAGGGAAATAGGTGGTGAGAAGGTAAGAGGAACTGGAGAGCCTGAAAGCAGGTAGGGGAGGGGAGATAGACCTTCTCACATTTGTCCTTTGCTAGCCTACTGAGAAGCTGCTGCTTTATCCAGTAATCAGACAAGTGTGGGTTTGAGCTTGAGTTCTTTCACTTACTAGCTTTCTTAGGAGTGCTATGAGGATTTAATAGTGATCATTCAAATGATGCTTGCTTAGCAGAGTGTCTGGGACATAGCAAATGTTCAAAAACTATTATTACTACTATTACTCCTGTTACCAGTAAGTAGTCTTATTACCACTAAACTACCACTACCCACCCTGAAGCAGGACCCACCATCAATCAGCTTTGGGACAAGATGAGAAGTAGGACCTGCATGCTGGGGGGTGGGGGAGTCCCAGGAAGCTATGGGGTTTGCAGCAGAGGAGAAAGAGCAACCCCAAGTGTACAAACAGAGAGGTAGAGGGAGTCCTGCATCTGCTCAGCTGAGGGTGTGGGCAAATTGGGCTTAAGTTAGTCAGGGATGAAGAGAGCAAACAAAAAGCAGTTGCCATAGGAAAATCACTGGAAAGATAAAAGTAAGTAACTAGAATGACAAAGATATTAAAAAAACCAAAGTACAAATTTATGTTGCCAGATTATGAACAGAATCTGTGTGTTAAACTGTTTTGTGTTATAACTGTGACCCTCTCTTTGAGATGATGATGCCATTCCTGTTCTTGAGGGTTTACTACACCTTGGATTTAAATTAACTGTATAAATCTCTTTATTCAATCTCTCTTAACCAGTTTTTAAACTAGCTTCTCTGTCTTACAGTTTAAAAATAACACAAAGATATCAGTAATGACAGAAATATGTAATTCTCTTGCTATCTTAATTTGATTTAAGAAGAGAGCCAGTGGAGAGAGTAACGAGCCTTCCATTAAAGAAGAGGGTGGAGGAGATAGACTGGAGCTGGTGTGCGCCCGTGATCCCAGAGTTCTAGAATCTCATAAACTCACTCGCTCATAAAACATGGGTGAGTACTGGGAAATGCAGGTAAGAATGAATCTCAAAGCCCCTGCCTGAGAAGAGTTTACAGTCTTGGGAATTAATGAAACATATAAAAACAATTACAATAAGATGTGGCAAATAGAGGCTCAAAGAACTCACTGTGGGAACCTAGAAAAAATTCCTGACCGTTACTGGGTGGTCATTGAAGACTTTTAGAGGAATGCAGGCTTAATCACCAGGACAGGAATTGTCAGCGTAGATTTGAAGGTTGAGGGTTGGAGGGGTGGGTGGGGAGGGATTTTTAGGGTAGAAAGCTTTCTGTAGAGAGCATGTTCCTTTGAGAGAACAAGTAGTTCAGTGTGGCTGAAACATAGGCTACCTATGGGGAAATGGCAGAAGATGTGGCTAGGCAGGGGCTAGATCAAAAGCGGATTTTCATGCCTTCACAACAAATTTGGATTCATCCTGTAGGTGGGGAAGCACTTTGACCAGGTGGCATTTTAGAAAGATACTCTGGCCCTGAGGAGGAGACTAAATGAAGGGATTTGAGACTGAAGACAGGGACTCAGGGTAGGAGGATACTTCATGGCGTAGTTGGGGAGTCACAAGGCTTAAACTGAGGCAGTGGTGGTGAGAAGAGAGGGGAGGGGAGGGAGAGGACTTGGGATGTGTGTGCGTGGTGATGGTGGGTGATGGGGATGGAGAGGCAATCTTAGATTATGTTTTGAATTCTCTTAAGCGGTGAGTAGCTGGGGATGCTAATCACCGATTTAGAAGATACAAAGCAGACAAGGTTGAGGGCCTTCTTTGAAATATACTCTGTTCTCTGAATAAAGATCTGTAAAAGCATTTTAGATAAAACGCTTGCCCATGCTTCCAAATTTCCCATCTCCCAGACTTCGTGCTGTTTCCTTCACTGAGAACGTCTTCCTCCATGCTTCTGCAAACTCGAGAGCTATCTCTTCTTCTAGGTCCAACACAAATTCCAGCTTTTCCAGCAAGCCTTCTCAGATTCTCCGCCAGCCAAGAGTAATCTGTTCAGTGGTTCACTCATATGGCTCTTTTATTCTGAGAAGCAGTACAGGATTGTTTTAAGAATGTGGGTTCTGGAGCCAGACTGTGTGGGTTTAACTTGGCCTTTGCAACATCTGAGTTGTGTGATCTAACCACTCACTGCTGCCATTTTCTCATCTGTAAAAGGGGCTAATATTAGTACCTACCTTGCAAGCTTATTTGAGTGTTAAATGAGTTCACTCAGATAAAGGAATTCGAAAAGTGCCGGGCACACAGTAAGTGCTCAATAAATGGTGGCTGTTACTTTCATCTCTCTTCTGGTACTAAGCCCTTCCTATATATATATATATATATATATATATATATATATTTTTTTTTTTTTTTTTTTTGAGGAACATTAGCCTTGAGCTAACTGCTGCCAATCCTCCTCTTTTTGCTGAGGAAGACTGGCCCTGAGCTAACATCCGTGCCCATCTTCCTCTACTTTATATGTGGGACGCCTGCAGCAGCATGGCTTGCCAAGTGGTGGCATGTCGAGACCCGGGATCCAAACTTGCGAACCCTGGGCCCCCGAACCAAAATGTGCTCACTTAACTGCTGAGCCACTGGGCCGGCCCCCCTTCCTATATTATATTGCAGTTACTTATGTAAACATCCCTGATGAGATTGCCAACTCCTTGAGTGTAGGAATCACTTTTTGAATTTCTTTCTACACCGATCATAATGCCTTACACAACAAATATTTATTGATCCATTGATCTATTGTGTACTATTGTTTTTGACTGCAGAGTTTTCTTGTTTAGGACAAGTGCTACATTTCAACCTGTTTTGGGGCTTGAGGCATCAGCTAGTGTTTTAAACAATTTGAGAGTTTATAGTTGACGGTCAAGACATGTTGTCCTTCATATTTATGGTTTCCTTGCTGCTGAATATTTGATCAGAAATGCAACCACCAATTATTTCATTTTTCTAGTGGTAAACATGATCTTCCTTATGACTCAGTTTCTAGGAATGGTGAAAATTGAGGACTATTTGTGCTTTGCCAAAGAACTTTAATATATATTATCTCAGATCTCATAATTTCTTAGTTTTTGTACCTACCTCAGTGACCCTAAGCCAAGAGAGGGACTTGCTATACAATTGTCCCCCCACACAATAATTGTGTGGTCTAATAATTCTAGAACATATTTTCCCAGTTTAAAGGTGAGTATATGTATCTGAGTCTGTGTGTCTCGCCTGCAATTTTCTTTTTTTGTAGTGTCCTTATCTGGTTTTAGTATCAGGGTAATGCTGGTCTCACATTCCAAATGAGTCTGGAAGTATTCCTTCTTTTTCAATTTTTTGGAAGAGTTTGAGAAGGATTGGTAATAATTTGTTCAATGTTTGGTAGAATTCACCAGTGAAACCACCTGGTCCTGGCCTTTTATTTCTTGGGAAAATTTTCATTACTGATTCAGTTTCCTTGCTCATTATTGGTCTGTTCAGGTTTTCTATTACTTCATGATTCAGTCTTGACAAGTTGTATGTTTCTAGGAATTTATTCATTTCTTATGTTATCTAATTTGTTGGTGTATAATTGTTCATAGTAGTCTCATGATCCTTTGTATTTCTGTGGTATCAGTTATAATGTCTCCTCTTTCATTTATAATTTCATTCAAGTCAACTCTCTTTTTTGCTTAGTCTAGCTAAAGATTTGTCAATTTTGTTTATTTTTTCAAAAAACCAACTCAGTTTCATTGATCTTTTCTATTGTCTTTCTGGTTTCTATTTCATTTATTTTTGCTCTAATGTTTATTTGCTTCTTTCTGCTAACTTTGGGCTCAGTTTATTCTTCTTTTCCTAGTTCCTTGAGGTGTAAAGTTAGGTAGTTTATTTGCAATCTTTCTTTTTTTCTTAATATAGGTGTTTATCACTATAAACTTCCTTCTTAGAACTGCTTTGCTGCATCTCATAAGTTTTGGTACATTGTGTTTAATTAAAAATCTCAAGATATTTTTAAATTTCCTTTTTGATTTCTTTTTTGACCCATTGGTTGTTTAGAAGTGTGTTATTTAATTTCCACATATTTGTGAATTTTCCAATTTTCCTCCTGTTATTGATTTCTGGTTTCATACCATTATGGTCAAGAAAGATACTTATATGACATCAATCTTCTTAAATTTAGATTTGTTAAGACTTGTCTTATGACCTAACATATGATCTATCCTGGAGAATGTTCCATGTGTGCTTGAGAAGAATGTGTATTCTTCTGCTGTTGTGTGGAATGCTCTGTATATGTCTGTTAGGTCCATTTGGTCTAAGGTGTAGTTCAAGTGCATTATTTCCTCATTGATTTTCTGTCTGGAGGATCTATCTATCTATCCATGGTTGAGAGTGGGATATTGGAGTCCCCTACTATTATTGTGTTGCTATTTCTGCCTTCAAAAAAAATAACAATGTCAATAATTGTTTAATATATTTAGGTGCTCCGATATTGGGTGTGTTTCTATTTTAAATTGTTATATCCTCTTGATGAATTGACCCCTTTATCACTGTATAATGACCTTCTCTGTCTCATCTTGTTACAGCTTTTGTCTTAAGGTCTGTTTTGTCTGATATAAGTAAAGCTACTCCTGCTCTCTTTTGGCTTCCATTTGCATGGAATATCTTTTTCCATCCACTCAATTTTAGCCTATGAGTGTCATTAAAGCTTAAGGAAGTCTCTTGTAGGCAGCATATTGTTGGGTCTTGTTTTCTTTCTTTCTTTTTTTTTTTTTTATCCATTCAGCCAGTCTATTTCTTTTAATTGGAGAATTTAATAATTTGCATTTAGAATAATTATTGATAGGTAATGATTTGCTATCATCATTTTGTTAATTGCTTTCTGATTGTTCTGTAGTTCCTTTGTTTCTTTCTTCCTGCCTTTCTTTGTGAATTGATGATGTTTTGTAGTGGTATGTTTTTTGATTCTTTTCTCTTTATCATTTGTGTTTCTATTATGTTTATTTACTTTATGACTGCCATGAGACTTTCATAATACATCTGATAGTTATAACAGTCTATTTTAAGCTGATAACAATTTTAACTTCAACTGCATAAAAAGTTCTACATATTTACTTGCTTCTCCCTCATTTTACATTGTTGATATCATAATTTATCTTTTAATATTATATATCCATTAACTAAATATTGTAGCTGTAGTTATTTTATCACTTTTATCTTTTAACCCATATACTAGAGTTCAGAGTGATTTACACACCACTGTTACAGTATAAGAGTATTTTGAATTTGACTATATATTTACCTGTGACAGTGAATTTTATGCTTTCATATGTTTTCATGTTAGCAATTACCATCCTTTTGTTTCAGCTTGAAGAAGTCCTTTTAGCATTTCTTGTAAGGTAGGTCAAGGGGTGAGAAATTCCCTCTGCTTTTGTTTGTTTTGGAAAGTTTTTACTTCTTCATTTCTGAAGGGCAACTTTGTTGTGTAAAGTATTGTTGGCTGGCAGTTTTTTTCTTTGAACACTTTGAATATATCATCCCCTTCTCTACTGGCCTGCAAGATCTCTCCTGAGAAATCTGCTGATAGCCTTACCGGGGTTCTCTTGTATGTGATGGTCTTTTTTCCTCTTGCTGCTTTCAAAATTCACTCTTTGTCTTTGATTTTTGAGAGTTTGATTATGTGAAGATCTTTGGGTTGAATCTGTTTGGGTATCTTTGAGCTTCATGAACCCACTTAGCCCTAAATGTCTCTTAACTGCTCTGCCATTTTAGGTTTTCAGATATGCTTTTTTGTTTTGTTTTGTTTTGTTTTGTTTTTAGTTTCTCCTTCTCTGTCATGCTGAATCAACCACCAAGGTGTGCCAGCTAACTACAGTCTGAAGCCTCCAACCAGACCTTGGCTTATGGGCCTGGTTGTATGGTCACATGAATCCAGGCAACTGAATATGGCTATAAAGGCACAGACTTTACTCTTAAGGTCTCAGGAAGACCACCCAACAGCAAGGGAAACTGAAGGTGAAGTCTATATATGCAGGCTTTGAAGAAAATGATGACACATGGGGACCAGCCAGAAGATATATGATGCTTGTTAAGCTGGAGCAGCTCAGATGATCTGTTTAGCTGTGGGTAGCTCCTCTGGATTTAAGGGGCTTCCTTTTCATGGTCTCATCTTCTGCAGGAGGCAGCTTTTCCAGAAATAAGCCTCTGAACGTGGGGCTGAGGCAATGATCACAGGGATCTGGTGTCAGCCATCATTTTATGATGCTCCGTGAATTCTTCAGAGGCTTCTCTTTACACTTTCTAAAGCTGCCATATTTCCCTATGAGTTGGAAAATATTTTCTACCCATTCTTGATAGAAATATGTGTGAAAAGAGGATAAATAGGTTCTAACCCTGGTTTTATTTGTAAAATACATGTGCTTTAGTTTGTTGAGCTTACAGTGTCTCTTTTGAAGGCCTTTCTCTTTTGCTTGGTCCTTGGCTATACAGGGGGATAGTTGAGGTCACCAAATAAATGACTTCCAGGTTAGAGAATTATTACGTCTCTGAAACTGCTATTGAAATGATTTTTGTCAGCATTTTTCTAGAAAAATGCATCAAGTTTTTATGCTTTTAAGGGTGTCTTCTTTGTTCTTTAAAAGTAAATATTATTTAACACTATCAACAACTTCATTTTCCTGTTTAATTTTTTAGGATTTTTTTTAACAATCGAGGTTTGTGATGCTGATATAGTTTTTTAAATACTCTGAAATGTAGCTCACTGGGGCATGTAGATTAATTACATTTATCTTAGTAAAAAACATTGTTTAAATTCCCTCTTCTTCCTTTCCTTTTATTCCTCATTCCTTCTTCCATTTCCCCTCTATGGGCACTTAGGCTCATTAGACTCAACTTCTTCCCTCCCTTCCTTCCTTCATCCTGTATTTAGTTAGCTCTTACTGTAGTCTTAGTGCTCCCCTCAGGAGTTTACCCTTCAGTAGAGAGGGCAAAATGTTCACAAGTTTCATAATGAAATACAATATGTGTTTAAATGCTACATGAGTTACAAATTGTGTTGCACCTTCAAGAAGGAGAGAGAATTCCTGGTTGAGTGATGTAACCGAGATTAATGTCTTGCAGACTGAGTTTCTAAAAAACACAGTTGGGAAATATCAGAATGAGGATGGACTAGGTTGGAGAGGTAGGGTGAGGGCAAAGCCTGGAGGGCCTTGAAGGTCAAACTAAGGACTGGATACTGTCAGCACATCTATTCTTTGCCTAGAATGAGCCTAACATTGTGTTGGAACACGCCTAGCATTGGAACAGGAGCCATGATTAACTAGATTTGAATGGGGAAAGGGCAGAATCTGGACTGAGGACTGGGCAGAGCAGTAGGTGCTATCTCTTTTGACCGGTCAGCCCCTGACTGCACCATCCAACGGGCAAAGCGAGCTGTGAGAAGGCAGACGCAGTTGATCAAGGGCCGTATCAGCAGTGGGGACACAACAGTTACAGAGCGGGAGGCCGGAGCAGAGATTCAGGTGAGTCCAGATAAGCTCAGAAGCCAGGCATATTTTTTACATCTTTTGGCTTTCTTTCCATTTCTTTCCTCTATGTTCACTGCTAATTTTGTTTCTTTCCTGCTCTTCCTTCTCTCATCGTTTTCTCCACTCTTCTTGCTTTTTTATTTTTCAGGTATTATTTTGCTCCGTCCTCTTTCCTCTTCAGCCACCCTCTGCCCAATATGAAAGCCCTTTCTCCTCCTCATCCTCATCTTCCCTTTGACCAGCTCTATCTCAAGTATTTTTCTTTCTTTTCCTCAGTTCCTGGAGTGGGGAGACATTTTCCACTGTTAGGTAGATGTCAGCCTGCAGTTCTGGGGACCTTTCTGAGCTACCTTCCTATCTCTCCTAAATCCTGCTCTAAAATTTCTATTGACAGCCTCAGCCTCATTCTTGACTTTAGTGGCCTCTATTAGCTCTCAGTCTTGCTTAACATCTGCGTTGTACTCATAGTGATATGTTCTTGGACTGTGCCCACTGGTTTCTTTAGCTTTTAGAAATTTTAAATTGTTGTTTCTGTTCTCCACTTACAATAAATGTAGCTGGGGACCATACCAGCTTGATTAACTCCAAAGCAGTGGTTCTCTACTGGGTGATTTTGTCTACGAGGGGACATTTGGCATTGTCCGGGGGCATTTTTGGTTGTTGCAATTGGGTAGAGGGGAGAGATGCTGGCATCTAATAGTAGAAGTCAAGGATTCTGTGAAACATCCTACAATGCACAGGACAGTCCCTTCCAAAAGAGAATTATCCAGCCCAACATGTCACGATTACTGAGACTGAGAAACTCTGATCCAAAGGTATTTATCTTGGAGCTATGTCAAATATGTGAATAATAATAGGACTAATCAAAACCAAATTTAATTGCAATCAATTAGGGTAAACAATGGGGGCATCTTGAGATGGCAAACAGTAAATGTGCCTGTGTTAATAACAACAAAAATAATTCTTTGTGCTCTACCCGTCTACTGATTTTTACTTATAAAAATTATGTTCATTAGCTTTCCCCACCCGACCCAACAAGCTGGTGAGTTTGGTGTGGGAGATATATTTGGAATGTAAGGAAACTGAAGCATTGAGAACAAGATGACCCTCCTTAGGACCCCAGCCATATACAGATTTATGGATTTTCATCCAAGGCAAAAACGCAGGGCTGTTCATACAGCTTAACTGGAGCTATACTGGCAGAAAATAAGGGCAGGAACCAAAGCTGCTGTCACAAAGAAAGGACTCTCCCAGTTCTCTATTTGGTATTTAAAAATAGGAGAGAAAATGGCATAGCTTGAATCTGAGATAATGCTTGCCACTTTGTGAATGTTCTTACAGTGCATTGCCTTCGAAACAAATTGGCCCTCGTCTACAAAGGTTTCTTTTTTGTACTCTCACAAACTCATTTTTAATGGCTTGTATGGCATCAGTTGTGCCCCTGAGCTGTAATGAAGCACTCTGCAAGTCACCACACGCGTCACAAATGAATCTCACGGAGGGGAAAATGCTGGAGCATTAATAGGTTTTAATCCAAGGTAAGCAAACCTATTGGGCCACTACCATGTGCTTTTTAAATCTAAATGTCATGAAATTCTCAGCAGTCTTCTCTTGCCTGCACATCAGTTTTGGTCCAGAGACAGCCAAGTAGGGATCAGAAGGGAAAAATCTAAAATGCACATATCTGCCCAGGCGCGCACCTTAAGGAGTTTACAAGTACCATCCAGGCAAAACAAAGAAATAATTGATGGAGCCAAGGGATACTGGCTTCATAGGGCAGGCATCTGAAAAGCCTGTTAGTGCAGCAGACATCTTACAATATATTTGATCCTATCTTCAATATCTTGGGTGGAGAAGAGGTGTTGAAATCTGAGAGTCTCTGTTATGTAGCTTTTCCCCTTAGGTTTTTGTTTAAGTGGATAAGCAATGTTTGTATATTGCACTTTATTGCACTGATACTAGCCGAATTACTCAGATTTAATTGCTAAGCATCCAATTTTAAACTTCATTTTGCACAGTACCTTGGCAGCTTTTGATAGATGTTTAACCATTCAGGAAACAACGATCTCTGAATATTAAAGTAAAACAAATTGGTTTCACACTGGTGAGACTTTCTGTGTATGTGTTAATCTAGAGGTATATTTTGAATTTTCTTTCTCTAGCTGGTGGGTGACTGTGAAATATAGAGATTCACTCAGGGCCTCACCTTCAGGCCCTTTGGGGGCTGTGGCTGCTGGCCCCACATCCATCATACTTCTCATGCTTGATGTGTTAATTGCTATAGTTTCTATGGGGATCTTCCTCTTCTCTCTAATGGAATGGAAAATGTGTAGTTAGTCATAATACAACAGATTCAATTAAGCTAAATTATAGAAATGTTGAGGACGTGCAAAAGAAATTTTAAAATTTAGCCATGTTTTCATGTTTGAATTTAGACGTCTTTGTAAAGCTTACTATGCACAAGGTATGGATTATTACTTTATTTAATCCTCATCAAACTTTATGGAGGTGTTGTTATCATACCTGTTTTAAATGAGGAAACTGAGGAACTGGGCAGTTACGTAATTCACCCAAGGTCACACAGCTTATAGGAGGCATAAGTAGAATCTGAATCCAGACTGCCTGTGGAGACGTTGTGTGCTCCTAACCATTCTGCTGCACTCCTCAGAGCAAGTAACATAAATATTTAATAGTGAATCGCAGTAATTTTAGACCTCCTCTGTTGCATTTTCTTATTATCTAAGGCTATGAATAATTTGCAGCTACTCACAGAAAAAGACCAATGGTTCAGAGAAATTTTGGTCCCACTCAAGAGTACTACATGACTCTATGGATGGCCACTTCTCCAGATTTAACTGCCTTTATATAATGAAACTGTTGGTCCTACCAATATTTTATAGAAAGCAAAGCTGCAAATGAGTCTTAGACCATAGCCAGAAGTTCTGCTATCCCGGGACATAGTTGGAAGAGTCAGGATAGAGAATAAAATGAAGTTCGGTGTGTCCTTCCTAAGACCTACCATATTGTAAACTTGGGATGGTCACCAGTAGTCTCAATGACTGATTCCCATCTTGTGGCTTTGGAAAGCAGAAGAAATAGGAGCAGGAAGACATGATTCAGAAGGTTGAGGATAAACCTTCTCACACTTTACTGGGCTTATGAATATCCCAGAGATGTTAAAATGTAGATTCTTTTTTGTAGGTCTGAGGCGAGTCCAGAAATTCTGAATTTCTGTTAAACATCTAGAGATTGCTGATGCTACTGGTCCATGAACTACATTTTGAGGCAAGGATCTAGAATCAACCAGCAGCATCACCATCACCTGAAAGCTTGTTAGAAATGAAGATTCTGGGGCCGGCCCAGTGGCACAGCGGTTAAGTTCGCACGTTCCGCTTCTCAGCGGCCAGGGGTTCACCGGTTTGGATCCAGGGTGCGGACATGGCACCGCTTGGCACCACCATGCTGTGGTAGGCATCCCACATATAAAGTAGAGGAAGATGGGCACGATGTTAGCTCAGGGCCAGGCTTCCTCAGCAAAAAGAGGAGGACTGGCAGTAGTTAGCTCAGGGCTAATCTTCCTCAAAAAAAAAAAAAAAAAAAAGAAAAGAAAAGAAATTAAGATTCTAAGGTTCTACTCCAGGCCCACTGAAATCAGAATCTCTATTTTGACAAAATCTCCAGGTGATTTATACACACTTTAATTGTTTGAGAAACACTGGTCTAGAGTATTCTTCAAATGATGAAGATGGACGTAAATCATTAAACACACCTGCAAATGAACTGGCTCTGGTGGGAAGGCAGACAGAATAATATGAAATTTTCATTTGAAATTCCATTCAAGTCCTTCAAATACCTCTTTTTTTTGGTGATCACTTCAATTTCTGAGAAAGCCCTTGGATGCTCCATTCAAAGCTCATTTGCAAAGTGTATAAAATCCTTCATTTAAGAGGAGTTTTTCAACTCAAGTTGTTTCTCCCTTAGGATCAGGCTATAGCCCAAACACTTGAACATTTAGAATTTAGAAGAAAGACAGGAATCTTTCCCACCAACATCTCCATCTCTGGATGGCAGAATCCTAAGTTCTGACTCACCTGCAGAACGCGCTATGGCGTTGTCAGCCCTGATTGGGGATGGCCACCACCTTGCCCCATCCAGAAATGCCAGTGGGCTAGCATTGAACACCGACCCTTCTCATACCTGTGTTCAGGTCCCTATGGGGGCAGAGGGATGCAGGTCTACCTCCTTCCTCAACAAGTCTGGTAGCTGCCATGGTGGCAACTATTCTGGGGAAGATTTGAGTGGTCAACGCTAGCTTGGCTGGGGCTCCAGGGGTCAGGGAACAGTGGGAACTGAGAACCCATCCCTGGAAGGTGAAGAGACGGCTGGAAGTGGGATCATGCCAAGGCTTCAAGCCTGCCAAGCATGCTCCATTGTCCCATTGAACTTCACTTACAAAACGCAAAATTCAAAGATCACATCATTATAAGAATTTCAAGATAGTGACTCCAAGGTGCAGGACACTTATGAGCATGAGGTCCTGTGCAGCTGCACTGGGTGAATACCTATGAAACTGGCCCTGACTCTGGAAATTGCCTGGTATTCTTGTGTTTGGGGAATTTATTCAGACTTGCTTGTACTGGTTCTCTCTGAAAGGCTAAATAATGTCAATGCTAATCAAATAGTCTAATGCAGTGGCTCTCCAAGTATGGGCCTGGCCCAGCAGCATCAGTATTACCTAAGAACATGTTGGAAATGCAAATTCTTGGGTTCTGCTTCAAAGTATGGAAACAGAATCTCTAGGGGTGGGGCCCAGCAACCTGTGACTTTAACAAGCCTCTTGGTAATTCTAATGCAGGCAGAAGTTTAATCTAATGGTTCTGATCTAATAGTTCTGAAGCTTTCTGCTGAGGAAGAATTCTTTTTAGCCACAAATTATTATTGCAGAATTCTCAACAATTATGTGGAGGCGGTAGCGGCAATGAGCTGTGAGCCACATGGGTATTCCCTACTCTTGCATGTTTTCTTCCAGTGTTAAGATCTGTCACAGTGGCTGAGAGTTAAAGGGCTCCTAATAGCTGTTTGGAGGTGCAACCCAGTTGCAGGGTCCCTAATAGCTACCTGCAGGTGGCAGGAGGGCTTATGTATTGAAGTAATCAGAGTATGTGTGAGAGAGACAGAGAACCTTTAGCTTAGTGGCTTTGTGTTGGGTTCCAACCCCAGAGAGACATCTGTTCAAATCCCGGCTCTCCCTGTAATCAAATGCTGAGGCCTCAGAAGAATTATTTCCTTTCTCTGAGCCCAGGTATCCTCATCCATAAAATGGAGGTAACAATAGTGATACCTACTTCCTGGGGTTCTTGTGAGGTTTGACTGAGCTAATGAGTGGAAGTCCTTATCATAGTGCCGGACACATAGTTGGCACTCAGCAGATGGTAGCTATTATTCAGAGAATAAAAGTATTGCATACTGATATAAACATATGATAGAGTTAAGTATTTGTTAATTTGATTGGTAATGATGATTATTTGATTTAAATTGTGACGTCCTGTCAATGGAATGTATACACACATGTGATCCTTAACAATTCTGCTATCAGACCCTCTTTTCCTTCTTAGAGGATTTCCAGGGATTCCACTTGGCCCACTGGAGGGTTAAGTGTTCTTTCCTGAAGGACTAGAAGCTCGGTTCTTCCCTAGCATTAGCTTACTTTTGTGCTGAGCATACATTATTGGCATTTCATAGGCTTTCTCTCTCTTAGCACCTATGTATTTCCTAAATCAATGATTTGCAAAGTAAAAAGGATTCCCTTCAGTAAATATTTGCTAGGCAGGTCCATCTTCCCCTGCTTTGTACAGGGGCAAAGACTTCCTCTAAGCCTGGTGTTGAGGAGGACGGTGGTATATTGATTTGCTGCCTGCCACGTGCTACATCATCACATCAGTGATGGGGAGAGTGGGATTATCCCTGCTCAGCTTTATGTGGGCCTTTCTTTGTGTTCGAGTCTGAAAACCAACTACAGGCTAATAGTATTCTTCTTATTGAATAATAAATGGAGATCAAGGTCTGCTTGGCTCTGAGTACAAGCAAAGTCGAGTGTGAGTTAAATATCAAGGCCAACAGGATTTTTCGGCAAATAAACATTGCTTTTAGATTAGCTAAAAACCAAACAAAGAAAGCAACGAAAAATAACCCAAACCCCAAATGATTCAACAGTAAGAGAATACTCTCTTTAGGGACTTTGGGTCCCAGGTGGCATGCATCTGGATGCCTTTAGTGTTGCAAGACTTTTAATGCTAAGGGCTGAAAATAGTTCAACCCAGATCTTGCTGGTATCGATTTCCCTCATAGTGATTTAGTGCAGGGCCTCTTGGCATCTCTCTACCACTTCTAGCAGCTGAGCTTTGGCCCCAGAGGGCTTTATTTAATGAAAACTTGGGGCTTATACTGTGAGAAAGCTGACCCAGGAATTGAAGTTTTAGACATCTCGATGGAGAAAACATGAAGACAAGAGTCATGTGGCTGGGTCCGTCCAGGGAATGGGATGATGATATGAAGCCTTCACTAAAGTATTTATTTGAAAGAGAAGAGGGAGCAGCAGCCCTCAAGTGACTGGTGAAAGTTAACAGAAGTCCTTGTTACTGAAAGATAAAGCGCTTACATGAAATATGTGCAAAAGTTGCACTGGGAGAGGAAATCAGAGGGGAGAGGAGCCACATATTAGAATTTTGGAGAAGACTGTCTGGCTGTGTGTTAGAGCCTGGTTACAGACAATGATGGCCTTTAGGGAGAGTTAGACAGGAGCATTTGCTAAAAATAAACTTTTTATTTTAGAACAATTTAAATTTACAGAGAAATTGTGAAGATAGTACAGAGATTTCCCATGTACCCCACACCCAGTTTCCCCTATTAGTAACATCTTTCATTACTCTGGTACATTTCTTATAATTAACAAACCAATATTGAAAAATTATTATTAACTAAAGACCATCCTTTATTTAGATTTTCTTCGTTTTTACCGAATGTCCTTTTTCTGTTCCAAGATCTCCTCCATATTACATTTAATTGTGCTGTCTCCTAAGGCTCCTCTGGGCTGGGATAGTTTCCCAAATTTTCCTTGTTTTTGATGACCTTGACAATTTTGAGGAGTACTGGTCAGACGTTTAATCAAATTCCCCTTGGTTGGGGACATGGAATTTGTCTTGTGCTTTTCTCATGATTAGCTGAGATTATGTATTTTTGGAGGAAGACCACAGAAGCGAACTGCCATTTTCATCACATTGTTTCAAGGGCACATACCACTCACATGACCTGTCATTGTTGATAGGAGAGGAGCATTTTTTTTTTTTTTGAGGAAGATTAGCCCTGAGCTAACTGCTGCCAATCCTCCTCTTTTTGCTGAGAAAGACTGGCCCTGAGCTAACATCCATGCTCATCTTCCTCTACTTTATATGTGGGACGCCTACCACAGCATGGCGTGCCAAGTGGTGCCACGTCCGCATCCAGGATCCGAACCGGCAGACCCCGGGCCGCGGAAGTGGAACGTGCACGCTTAACCGCTGCGCCACCGGGTCGGCCCCTAACAGGAGCATTTTTAATGGAAAACTCTGAATTGGAACAGATATTGAGTGTTGGGAATTAAGTAGGTTTTACCCTCCAAATATGGTATATTTCAGTGGAAATTAAAAGGGACACACTAATGAGCCGTCAGTACTAATGAACCACATCAATACCGAGCTGATGATGATTTTTACAAGGAAGAAAATGTTAATCTTGCTTCTCATAAAAAAAGTGAAAAACAAGCGAACATTGGGAAGAATGGAACTTATTTGACCCCAGTTCCAGTTGCAAACTGAAAGGGTTCCAGTTTCTCAAACTGGTTTTCACTGAGATAGCCTGGAAAAAGAACTGGACCTTGCGTGAGAGCAGATCTCGAAACCGTAAGTCTGGAACTGAGAGACTCCACCCATTCAGAAATGAATCATTAAACAATGAGAGATTTAGGAATCTCTCAAATAAGTTCTGATTGTTCCAGGGTATAGATCTTCAGAAACTAGCTGGACAGTGGTCTGTCTCTCTGTAGCTCACCTGTTCAGGGTATTAACATTCTTTTTAAATTTTTGTACTTTCAATGTGTAAGTTCTTCACCTCGTCTGTGTCAAGGACTTTGTGCAGTTTGTACAAGCATTACACTTTCAGGCCCTTGTGCCTCAGAAACTATGTCTTGAGTTACTTTAGCAAGTCTAGACAATGCTTCTCATGACTGGGGCTCTAAAGTCACCCACTTGAGTAATTGGAATGAAAATAACCATGAAGGACTAAAATGCATTCCTGCTGATGGCAATGGACACACTTCTGGATTGTTGAAGGTGCCAGAGAGGCATTTTCTGTTTGGAAAGCTTGGGGAAGAATCTGAAAGGAATTGTGTTGTTGGCTGGGCCTCCATAATAGGGTACCACAGACTGGGTGGCTTAAACAACAAAAATGTATTTTCCGACAGTGCCGGAGGCTAGAAGTCTGAGATTCAGGCATCAGAAGTGTTGTTTCTTCTAAGGCCTCTCTTCTTGGCTTGCAGATGGCTGTCTTCTCCCTCTGTCTTCACATAGTCTTTCCTCTGTGCATGTCTGTGTTCTAATGTACTCTTCTTGTAAGGACACCAGTCATTGGAATAGGGCCCACCCTAATGACCTCATTTAGCTTTAATTATCTCTTTAAAGGCACTATTTCCAAACGCAGTCACATTTTAAGGTGGTAGGGCTTAGGGCTTCAACATTCAGATTTTGGAGGGACACAATTCAGCCCATAACAGGAAGAGATTTGGTGAAGTGGGTGCATCCTACCCTCCAGCCTGGGGTTCCAGGAGTCTGGGATGACTGACATTTGATGCTTACTTTTGGCTGTGCTATTTGAGGGGATTATAACAATAGAGAAAAATGTGAGAGGGAGCACTTCACGTGGGGAGAAAACATGCTGTGTAATATGGCTTTGTCAGGAGCTCATTTCCGAAAGTTACCTGTGGTGTTGGCACAGCTGTTCTGTCGTTGTCCACATTAGGAGCCTGAAGGCTGATTTCCTGGTGAATTTTTACCTAATTTCCTTTGCATCTGCCTTATAAGTGATAATTTCATTCCTGCACTTTAAAAAAATGCATCAGCCAGAATGCTGATTTATTAATTTACAATGAGAAATATAATCAACTAGTGGACTGGATACTCCAGCTCCTTGACCAGCATGTGCTTTCCCTGTGGGCAAATCTAAGGCGGGAGCCAAATTATCATCAGAGGGCGGCTTGGTGAGCATGGAATCAGGCCAGGGGACTTAGTTATGAGATTTGGCATTCCTGTACTTTTTGTTCTTTAGACTGAGCAGCACTGAGCAGCAGACTCGCTGTATGGGGCTGCCTGCCTCTGCCCTTGCTATTCCCTCTGTCTTTCCATCATCCCCTCTGGTGAACTCCTCATCAAGCAGGACTCAGCTCAACCATCTCCTCCTCTGAAAAGCCTTAATTTCCCCAGGCAGGCGGGGTTCCTCTTCTTCTTTACCCCTGTAGCACTTTATGCTAAGTGTGTATTTTGCATCCTATGTTGTGTTATTTATTTATTCATGTGTCTCCTCACTGAGGTCTGAGAAACTTGAGCGAAGGAACTTTTTATTGTGTATGGTGCATGGCACATAGTCAGTGTTCAATAAATACTCGACTGAAATATTACAGAAGTAATAAATATGGTAATTTACATTATGTTCGGGCTTTACATATTGTTTTCGTTTTTGCTTTGTAGTTTTAAAACACTTCCCAGTAAGTCATTCATAAGGCATGACCTTATATTACACTAATAGCTGTGAGGTGAGACAGGCAGATGAAAACATGCTTAGAGGTTAAATGATTTATCCAACTCTCGATTAATGCACTTTCCACTAAGCCTATTTGTCTTTGGGACTGAATCTTGTCTCCCTTCTGCCCTCCCCATCCTTGCCCAGTGGGCAAGGAGGCCCATGCTTGGGCCTTCCCTATACATCCTTACTTTGCTTCTTCTCCTTCTCTGAGGATCCCATGGTCCTCTGAATGCATGGTGTTCTCCTGAAGGGACATTTCCACCCCTGTCTTACTAGGGAGAGTTCTGGACTCCAAAACCCTTTTCTCCCCTTTTCGGAGTGCTCGCCCCCTCCTCACATACCTCCTTTCCAATTTCCAGGTCAAACTCCCATTCCCTCAGAAATCTAGTCTTAAGAAGAAAGCAATGTGATTAAATTTAATTTACACTAAGATGTTAATAATCTCCTATGAGTATTTGCATTTTAAGATTTTAAGAGTGAATTCCTTATAGCACAATTCTGGAAGTTGGCTACATCTTACCATATTGACATTTCTCTCTCTCTCTCTCTATCTTCATATATATGTGTGTGTGTCTGTGTGTGTGTTTAATTGCGTTAACTCTATATGTGATAAAATTTCCTGGGCCTTTAGAAGCTATTTCTTTCTTTATTTTTGAAAGAAATTTCTATACGTTGTAGTCCAAATGCTACCATGAATGAGTTCTTCAGATGATCAGCAACTAGTCATTATAATCTTTGGGGAGACACAGTGCTTCATGGTTGAGTCATTAGTTCTGGGCCAAGAGAACAAATCTGAAGGACCTTTTCATATCTTATAATTAAATACATTCTGCAGCTTGAAGATAAACATGCTGATCTGACAGTGAGTTAAGGAGGTTTATCAGCATTTGTGCACCTGCAGGGTTACACTAAAAGACATGACTTCATTAAAACTCACTGTGCTTGTGAGAACAATGAGGAATGGTCGTAGGTATAAAAAAGAAAGACACTACTAGACGGCGGCTTTAAGCTCATCTTTGAAGGGATGAACTCATTCTGCCCGACACGTCCAGCTGTGCAAACAGCAGCACTGAGTGAGCTGCAGTTAGCTGTACTAATACGTAGGATTAGAACAGAGAGTGGGCCACATACAAATGATGCGAATGCTTAATATACTTGAATGCTATGAATGCTGCACAGAGGGGGAATGAGAGCCCCAGAAGCGACAGAACATATTTTGCTAGCTGTCATGAAAGGAGATTATATTTTCAAGGCCTTCTAGGAACATTTCTCTTGCCACGATTTTTGCCTTTTGAGGCCAATGTTTCCTAGGATGAAAAAACAATACAAAACATCAATCTCTCAAAAAACTCCACAGGGAGATAACAAGGGTTGCCACAGTTACCATTGTTCTCTCATAAAATCTCAGAATGAAGAAATTCTGTGTGTGTGTGTGTTGGTGGGGGGGGGGGTGTGTGTGTTTGAACTTCACCTGCAATAACTTCTCAGACTACAGAATAGGTAGGTGGGGTGGTCTGGGTAGGCATTAGCAGTGAGCGACTAAGAGTTCAGGCAACAGGGACCAAAGGCCTGGGCTAGAAGACCCAGTCACGAAGGTACTAGAGAATGTGTTAAAGGGAGAAGAATTCAGGTTCTAGAAGCCTTGGCAATAGATAGAAGGGTCCAGGATTCCAGGATTAAAACAGACCTTGACACTGCACCAAATCTCCTTTGAGGATGTGTTGGTGGGAATGAATTCTTCAATGTGCTTCCTACCCTTGGTGGGAGCTGTAGGGTAGTCTGAGCTGAGCTGAGCCCCTTCATGGGGCAGATGGAAGGGAAAATGCTGTGGTGAGAAGCCAGCAAGTCCCAAACATGTGCGGACTCATCCTTAACCATCCTGGCACCGCCATAGAAACCAAAGAATGGACAGAAGATTCCATAGCACCTCCTTTCTTATTTCCCTGAGACCTCGAAATGCTGGTTATATTTTAGTCTTTTCTGAGCAGTGCAGAATATATATAGGTTGGTTTCTCTAGGAACTTTAGGAGCTGAATATTGTGGGTTTTGCCCATGTTCTAGGACCTTAACCAATTGCTCTTTGAGAGGCCTGCAAACATCACTCTTCCACATTTGATTTACATAGTCAGAAAAGCCTTATGTATCAAGTCAGACAATATTTATATATTATGTATATTAATACAGCATGTATAAGTTATCCTAGAAGACCAGGAGTGCAGTCCAAAATTACACTTTTCCTTATTTTATCATGTTTCACAAAACTTACATCATCTCTTTGTCTTTTTTGTTAGAATGCATGGCAAGAACTAAAACAATCTGTTTTTAAAGAAAGTTTACTTCTGTAAAATATGAACATGAAATAGAGTCAGAGATGAGGCAAAAGATACAATTCGATGTTGCAAATCATCACAGTGGTCTTTTTAGAAATATTGGTAAATTCTCCTGAGTAATGTCGTATATGCATAGTTGATGTCTCTAGATAAACTATAAACCTCTTTAAGAATGCCATTTGCTTCTTTTGTACCTCCTATCAACCTAGCACAATATTCAGCATGGTATATAAATGTGAAACACACCTAACTAGCACAGTACTTAAGTATGCTCGTGAATTTCTCTAAATCACATCACACTTAGTCAATTCCTTTGGCAATATATCTAGGCTTGTCCATTTTACGTATTGCGGGAGATATAGCTCTGGATTTATTGGCATGTTGGTCAATAAGTTACTGAAGTTAATCTTCATTTAATGAATCATCAGCTTGGGAGATACACAGAAGATAACTGTTCAATTTTCAGAAATCTCTTGCCCAATCTCTCTTTCTTCTTTCTTCCTAATTATCGATTTAACGTATGAGCCCCTCCTCCCGGTTCTTCAGCCAGCACCCTTGGGACTTCAGCCTTTTAAGGATGTTCTCATTAGAGTCAATAATTCACCATGGCATATTATATAGTGCCTTGAATATCTATAAAGCTATTCTTTCATGTTGTACATCCTGGGGTGCTCAAATAATTAATTTGACTAGCTATAAAGAACAATACCTTCTCTTGTGAGTGGTATTAATGTACTATCCACAGAGGCACATGTATAGATGTGGCCGGGAGACTAGCTCTGCTGGAGAGTTTCTCAAAAGGATTTTAATGTTGAGTTAGTTAGTTCTGTTCTTGGACCTATATAAAGACATAAAATTAAGTGTAATTGTGATTTGTAATTAGTCAATTACCAATCGACCCAAATACTTTCTTTGGGTGTTTCTTCTTTCTTCTAATTTTTAAGAGTAAAAGAACTCTTAGAAATAGCTTATTTTGTGTCATTAAAATTACTTGTTTGAAATAAAGCATTCCAAAGACATAATACTGAGACCCAGGAGAAAAATCCCAGTATTCTGTCTCTCATATTGATTCAGAACTGTTCAGGTTTTAAAATAGATATTTGTATGAAAGTTAAAGACTTTTAACTAATTTGTGTTAATAAAGACTATTCCTATCCCACTTTGGCTACTTAAAGCATATTAACAATATGCACATCACATTAACATTTTAATTACTGCTAAGTAAAAATACAGACTGATGTAGTTTGTAGCAAATCAGCAATAACTGAGATAAATAAAAAAGTATCTTTTTAAACTTCTGTGGTGCTATGATTAAGAGTCAGGGCCCCGGATTCCACTTCCAGCTCTGCCAATGGCTAACTAGGTGGCTTTAAGTAAGTCACTTAAGTTAACCTGGCCTCAGTTTCCTCAGGCTTGTGAAATGGAGATTAGTTCCTTCCAGCTCTAGTACAGACGATCTCCGACTTATGATGGTTTGACTTATGATTTTTTTTGACTTTATGATGGTGTGAAAGCAAAACGCATTCAGTAGAAACTGTACTTCAGATTTTGAATTTTGTTTTTTCCGGGGCTAGCGGTAACTGGTACGATACTCCCCCATGATGCTGGGCAGCAGCAGCAGCCACAGCTCCCAGTCAGCTACGTGATCACCAAGGTGCACAACAGGTGCGCTTTCAACCATTCTGTACCCATACAACTATTCTGTTTTTCACTTTCAGTACGGTATTCAATAAATTACATGAGATACTCAACCCTTTGTTATAAAACAGGCTTCATGTTAAACGATTTGGCCCAACTGTAGGCTAATGTAAGGGTTCTGAGCACGTTTAAGGCAGTCTAGGCTAAGCTATTATGTTGGGTAGTTTAGGTGTATTAAATGCATTTTTGAGTTACAGTATTTTCGATTTACAGTGGGTTTATCAGGACATTACTCCAACATAAGCAAAGAAGATTTTTATTCTCTATTTCTATTTATGATCATCACTTAGACCTGCAGTGAATGAATCACTCACTCAATTGGAATAGAAAAGTTCAATAGCTGTATTTTTTTTCTTGAATAAATCCTTCAGGCAGGAGATATTTATGGAGCCAAGAGATGAATGAATTATTGTCAAAATATGTATATTTTCTTGTATGGGACAGTTCCCAAGCTGAAATTGTTGCTTTATAAGAAACTGGCTTAGGAAACCCAAGCCAGAATGTAGATCTATTTATTTCTGGGTCTCAGTGTGAAAACTTCTATTGGAAAGCTGGAAGCAGTTCTTTTTTACATTTTTTCCAGCTTTATTTAGATATAATTGACATATAACACTGTGTAACTTTAAGGTGTATAGCTTGTTGATTTTAAATGTTTTGCAAAATGATTATCACCATAGGATTAGCTAACGCCTCCATCACATAATTACCATTTCTTTTTTGTGGTGAGAACGTTTAAGACCTACTCTCTTAGCAACTTTCAAGTACATGATAAGTATTATTAAGTATAATCACCATGCTATACATTAGATTCCCAGAACTTATTCATCTTACAACTGGAAGTTTGTACCCTTTGACCAACATCTCCCCATTTCCCCCACCCCTCAACCCCTGGCAACCACTTTTCTACTCTGTTTATATGAGTTTGACATTTTTAGATTTCACATGTAAGTGAGATCATGTATTATTTTTCTTTCTCTGTCTGACTTATTTCATTAGCATAATGCCCTCAAAGTCCATCCATGTTGTCGCAAATGACAGGATTTTCTTCTTTCTCATGGCTAAATAATTCATATATATACCACATCTGTTCATTCATTGATGGACATGTAGGTTGTTTGCATACTTGGCTATTGTGAATAGCGCTGCAATGAACATGGGAGTGCAGATACCTTTTCAAGATCCTATTTTCATTTCCTTTGGGTATATACCCAGAAGAAGAATTGATGGATCATATGCTAATTCCATTTTTGATTTTTTGAGGAATCTCCATACTGTTTTCCATAGTGGCTATACCCATTTGCAATTCCACCAACAGTGCACAGGGTTCCTGGGAGCAGTTCTTCAGTCAAAAGAACAGACCTGGAATCACAATAGCCATAGACTTGAGCACATGTACCAGCAGGGCAGGCAGTAAGCTAGTGGACAGATGCTCTTTGGCCCCAGAGACCAGAGGTGCCGAAGTACACTGCACCTAACCACCTGAGGGAAATATCTCCACCTGGTAACTCAAGCCATATCCCTTTGCTTCATCTTGAATGAAAACAAAGGACTGAAAGATTGGAAAATCTGAGACTGGGCTTTCTTTCCTGGAGAAACTAAGTACTACTTCAACCAGATTGGACATTTATTTATTTTTCTTTCCTGCCCCCCAGCAGGTGCCAAAGACCCCTTTAGCGATAGACAAAATAAAAGAACTTGCATTTCTAAAGTTTTTGCACCTAAGTTTGTGTCCCTGCTAAACACGATTCCCTGTTGTGGCACAATAGGTAATACAACAACTGTATTTTACAGACTAAAACAGCCCTCCAAATTTAACATTTGAATTTTAAGTGAAGAAAGACAGTATTTCTCACACATTTTATCAATTTGTCAGTAAAAGTCCTTTGTCTCCAGGCATATCAGTCTGGGAAACTATTCCTAAGAACCCAATTGGTACAACTTTTTGGAGTTAATAAAATTGTGTTCCCACTGGTTTCCATTGCTGTTTTGTGCACAATTCCCCACTGAGTATTTGATGAATTTCTACTCCTTGGGGGCCCCAATTTTTTTGTGAGTATGCTGAGGATCCATATGTCTTGTCACAGGGAGGAAGATGATTTCCTCTGATAACATTCCCCTGGCACCTGAGGAGCTTATCGCAGCCCTTTATTTGGCTGTTTCTGTTATGTTGGCATGGGTCCAGAGCGCTGGGAAAGAAAAGGTTGTGCTTTTACAGGGAACATTTTATTCCCTCTTGGGAAAAGTGAACATGACTCAATGTCAGGAAGGGAAATTCTTCATATAGATAAAGAGAATGAACATCCGCCTACCTTTTTTAATAGTTAAAACACATTTAACGGTCCTTTTGTATTTCGTTTTCTTGAGGAGCTCAAACTGTTTTAGAAAACCTGATTTCTTTAAACAGACCAGCCCCAGCCTTTTTGTAAGGATGGCTATTTTTTTTTCTTCCCCAGAA
This sequence comes from Equus asinus, assembly GCF_041296235.1. Lineage (NCBI taxonomy): Eukaryota > Metazoa > Chordata > Mammalia > Perissodactyla > Equidae > Equus > Equus asinus. The sequence continues at coordinate 135,116,351 of NC_091790.1, read as the reverse complement.
GACGTATGTGGTGGGAAGGGCCAAAATGGTGGGGTCTGGTTGAGTGTTGCTTGGTGGGAGGAAGATTTCTGAAATAAATGTCCTAAGTTGGGGTGTAAGCTGAGCTTTCTCCCTGTTGAGAAGCTGAGAGGGAGATGATAATTGTTAAAGATTGATCAGGCAAGGCAACTGAATTTATTAATGGGTCTCAACCTATTGGAAAGGTACCTTGTTATTAAATAGTCACAAAAATCACATCTTGATCTTGAAGGTGACAGTATGGTACTGGGAGGGATTGGGACAAATCCAATACTCAGTTTACCCTTGTTTTATGTTGTTATTCCTCGTGTGAAAGTCTTAATTCCTTAATAGAACTGTAAGTCTACAGTGTAGGGACTGTGTTTTACTTTTTAAAAAATTTCTAATTACTTTCTTTTTTACTGAGGAATATTAGCCCTGAGCTAACGTCTGTCCCCATCTTCCTCCACTTTATATGTGGGTCACTGCCACAACACGGCTGAGTGGTGTAGGTCTGCACCTAGCATCTGAACCTGCAAACCTGGGCTGCTGAAGTGGAGCATGAGAACTTAACCACTATGCCACAGGGCTAGCCCCTACTTTTTTTTTTCACTCCTCAGAGTACCTAGCTTAGCTTTGAGTATGTGCTCAATAAATTGCAGATGCTCCATAAATATTTTTTTAATTGACTGTTCTGTTGTCTAAAGGTAAAGATTCATTGACTCCAATTCAGCAGCTCATATGGGCTCCAAGGAACCCCCTACTCACCAGATTAGGGGAAGTAGCATATTTTGCCTTAACCTCTTCTCTATCATAAAAATACATGCTTGCCAATGATCAAGGATAGAGAAAAATTTTTTGCTGTCTTTTTTCTCCAGACTCTAGTTTATGCTTAAGCCCAGAATGAAGGATGCTTCATCTTGCAGAGACTACCTACTTGTCCTCTAAAATCCTTTTCCACATCTACCTTCCTTAACAATTGAACTCCCAATTTTTTTTCCAGGGCCCATACCATTTATATACCAGAATACATGGCATATAACCCCCAGTCTCTCTTATGGTTTTATGTGGCCACATGACTCAGTTCTAGCCAATGGAATGCACATGGACGTACATCTTTTGGATATTGTCCTTAATGGGAGGGGGAAAACCTTTCTACCCTTCTTTCCTCCTTCTTGCTGCCTGGAATGTGGATGTAATGGCTGAAGATCCAGCAGCCATCATGGATCATGATCTTGGGAATAGAAACCATCCATGCAGAACAAGGTAGAGGAGGCTGGACATCCTGACACCATGGAGCTTCCATGTCATCTCTGGATCACCCACCTATGGACTTCTATATGACACAGAAATAAACAACCATATTGTTCAATTCAGTTTTATTTTTTATTTTAATTCTAGTTATAACCTAATGGTAACTGATATGGTCCCCTGAGCCAGCTGCCTTTATTCAGTTATCAACCACAATTTTATTGTAGAAAACAAGGCGTACTTGCTTTATACAGCAGATAAGCTCCTGAACTTTTTTTCTGTTAAATTTGAAGATATTTAAAACATAATAATAGGGGTCATAGTTTAAAGAAACCAAATAGAAAATTCTTCTATGAAAGATTTACATATTTTTGGGGTTTTTTGGTACAGAAAGGTTTCATATTCTAAATCCTGGAACACAGAAAAGGGACATTAGGTGAACTACTGGTAAGATCTAAATAAAGTTTGTAGTTTGGTTAATAGCATTGTACCAATATTCTCTTCTTAGTTTTGATAATTATATTATGGTTATGTGGGATGTTAACGGTAGGGGAAGCTAGTTAAAGGGCATATAGAAACTCAGTACTCTCTTTTTTTTGTAGTAAAATGTATATAACACACAATTTACCATTTAAACCATTTTTAATTGTACAGTTCTGTGGCATTAAGTACATTCGTCACCATCATCCATCTCCAGAAATTTTTCATCTTCCCAAACTGAAACTCTGCACTCATTAAACACTAACTCCTCATTTCCTCCCTCTCCTCAGCCCCTGGCAACCACTATTCTACTTTCTGTATCTATGAATTCGACTTCTCTAGAGACCTCATGTAAGTAGAATCAGACAGTATTTTGTGACTGGCTTACTTCATTTAGCCTCACGTCTTTAAGGTTCATCCATGCTGTAGCATGTATCAGAATTTTCTTTCTTTTTAAGGTAAAGTAATAATTCATTGTTTTTATGTTTTTGAGAAAGTTATGATCACATTGTATATAATTGCATACAACTGCATTCTATTTTTTCACATAACAGAATCCTTTCCAAGATTATTAATAATTTCTCCTAAACATGATTTTAAATGGCTGTATAATACTCCAGTCTATGTCAACCATTTCCCACAATTTAATCTTTTCTTTTCTTTTTATTTTTGAGAAAAATTAGCCCTGAGCTAACATCTGCCACCAATCCTCTCCTTTTTGCTGAGGAAGACTGGCCTTGAGCTAACATCCATGCCCATCTTCCTCTACTTTATATGTAGGATGCCCTGCAACAGCATGGCTTGATAAGTGGTGTGTAGGTCCATGCTTGGAATCTGAATCAGCAAACCCTGGGCTGCTGAAGCAGAGTGCACAAACTTAACCACTACGCTACTGGGCTGGCCCCCATATTTTAATTTTTATTTAGATAATTTCTTTTTTTCACTTTATAGCCAACACTTTGGAGAGCATTTTTAGACATAATATTTTGGGTCCATTCTGGATTATTTGTGAGTTGTTTTTTCCATGTCCTTTATCTATTTATCTCTTGAGGGTCTCAGTGTTTTTTAGTAATTTATATAATAAAAATGTAAATGCTTTATGATAACAAAACAGATTTTCATCATTTGTGCTTACATAATCATAGATGTACTTGCATTTTGAACCAAAAAGACAATTATGTTATAATAGATCCAATCCCCTGGTCATCTCAATGGAAACTCATTTTGGCCTTATGTGTGCAGGATAAATCCTATTATAAATGGATTAAATTATTTACTTAAAAAAACCTCGAGTAGTTGATAATATTGAGTATCATAACTGTAGTATTTTAGAAAATTTGTATACAGGATCTGACCATATTACCATTTACAATCACCGTTCTTAGCCAAGACTGATTTTTTTTAAATCAAGGCAAAGATTTAGGGAAAACTAGAAATGGAAGCTCTTCCACCCTGGAGGCAGTTATTCTGAAATCTTAAATATTATTGCATTTCAAAATATTTCTATTTTCAGCTGAAAATAGAAAATAGAAAAGAGAGGTCTAAAGGAAGAGAAAAAAGCATAAAATTCTTTGCTCTTGAGCCTTTGAAACTGACAATTTCTATTGAAAAAAATTTTTTAAGATGTGTGAACCACAAATAAGCAAAACGAGGGGTTTTTGAGTGGAATCGGATTTTTCAAAGGCAGTGAAATGTTCAGGAGTTAAGGCAACTGTTAGACATTTCCCCAAATGGAGGCCAAGGAGAATAATTGTGGACTTAATAACCTGCATGTGAAGGCAGAAGGAAGAGGACTAATAGGATGCTTCTTTGAAACACAGATTGCAGCTGCGGCTTCAGAGGGTTTATCCAGAGGGGACTCTATCTCCAGATCTCCAGCTTCTTTTTTTTTCCCCCAAGTAATTTTATTGGCATCATAATGGTTTATAACATTGTGTAATTTTGGGTGTACATTATTGTTTATCAATTTCTAAATACACTTCATCGTGCTCGCCCCCAGTAGTCCAAATTTTATCTGTCACCATACATATGTGCCCCTCTATCCCTTTTGCCCACCCCCCAACCTCCTTCCCCTCTGGTAACCACTAATCTGTTCTCTTTGTCCGTGTATTTGTTATCTTCCGCATATGAGAGAAATCAAGCAATATTTGTCTTTCTCTGTCTAGCTTATTTCGCTTAACATCATAAACCATTGTCTTGCACCATACACAAAAATTAACTCTAAATGGGTTAAAGATTTGAATGCAAGACCTGAAACCATAAAACTCCCAGAAGAAAATATAGGCAGTACATTCTTTTACATTGGTCCTAGCAACATCTTTTGGAGTACCATGTCTACTCAGGCAAGGGAAACAAAAGAAAAAGCTAACAAATGGGATTACATCAGAATAAAACCTTCTGCAAAGCAAAGGAAACCATAAACAAGATGAAAAGACTACCCACCAACTTGGAGAAAATATTTGCAAATCGTTTATCTCCAGCTTCTTGAAGACACTTAACTCGAAGACGACTCTTCATTTTATCATGGTGATTTTTTAATTTTGTTTGCATATTCAGGCTTTAATTGTGTGTACTGCTTTAAGAATCTTTTGTTGATATAGCATGTATCATTCTTCTCCATTTTTCAAAATAAAATGGTCTAGGGAGAATTTTTCCCCCCAATCTTAAAATTTTAATCCCAGATCCGCCCCTAGAAGACTATCAGGATTTAAGTATACCAAAATGGAGCTTCAAAACGATGTTAGAAACAACCTTAAAATATAGTAATAAAGTTGAAAAACATACAATGAACAATTTTGTAAATTTGTGACATTAGTAATAGTTCAGAAGAGACACATGGAGAAAATTTCTTTAATACAATAGACTTTTCAGTGGAGGACTTTTAGGACACCAGAAGTGGCTATTCACCTAAGATAATATTAATAAAGCCCTTTTAGAAGCAGGTGAATAGACTAGCTGTTTCAGCAAATCCTTTATATAACATAATTAGAAATTTAAAATTTCTAAAATATATTGAGATGACTTTCCTGGAACTATGTATGTCTTCATCTCTTTTAAAAATATGAATAAAACTATTATTTAAGATTAATTTCAGAAATGTGGAATGAAGTCCCCTAAAATGATAATATACAATTATTTATTTATTTTTTAAAGATTGGCATTTGAGCTAACATCTGTTGCAAATCTTCTTCTTTTTTTTAAAAATTTTCCCCAAAGCACCCCAGTACATAGTTGTATATTCTAGTTGCAGGTCTTTGTGGCTGTGCTATGTGGGGTGTTGCCTCAGCATGGTCTGATGAGCAGTGCCATGTCTGTGACCAAGATCTGCACCAGCAAAACCCTGGGCCACTGAAGCTGAGTGCACGAACTTAACCACTTGGCCAAGGGCCAACCCCCATAATATATTATTTTTAAAGTCTAGAATTTCTTGGGTAAACATAAGTCATGATAAATCAGTTCTTAATCAATTAACCAACACATTTATTGGGAATTTATTCAATAAAGTTATTGAACATCTCTCTGTGACACTGAATGCTGTGCATAAGGAACACCAAGTATAGAGGGAAACAGGCACTAACAGAGATAATTAAAAAATAGTATGGCAAGTGCAATTCATTCATTCATCCATTCATTTATCATGGATTCCCTGTGGTGGGTGCCAGGTATGCAGACATTAGAAACAAAACAAAACACACTTGACAAAAAGCAAAACAAAAAAAATCCCACACTTGATTCTGTTCCTCATAGAGCTTAGAGTGTCATAAGAGAGACATTAAACGAATAAATAAACATAGAATTAAGAATTGTGATCACATTTATGAATGAACACATCTGGTACTATGAGGGAGATCAGGAGGATCTAAGTGAGATTGGAGACATGAAAAATTTCTCTGGGAAAATGATATTTCAGCTGAGGCCTGACAGATGAGTAGGAGTTAGACACACAAACAGTCAAAGGACAGATGATCTGGGCAAAGGGAGTAGGTTGTCCCAAATGCCCTGGGGCAGGAATGAGCTTGTCTGGTTTGAGAATCCTGAGGCTGGAACTTGGTGAATGAGGGTGAGAATGATGGGAGCCAAGGCTGGACAGGGCAGGGCTTGGGAGGCTACATTATTGTCAGTGTAGGAAAGTCAGTGAAGAAGTCTCTGCAGAGAATTTACATGATCTATAAGTTTTACTTTGAAAAGATCCTTCTGGCTGCTACTCAGCAGAAGTGGGGCCAATTTAACTGGGAAGATCTTTGGGGAGGCTACCACAGTAGGTCACGTGGGAGATGAAGGACACTCAAACTAGGTATAAGCTGTGGGTAGGGAAAGACGTTGATGAACCAGAGATGTGTTTTGGAGATAGAATTGACAGCTCTAGGAGATAGGGTGGAAATGAAGGCAAAGAATGTCAGGTGTTGGGGATGACACAATGGTAGATACATGCAACAGAGCATTATTGGACCACAGAGGAAGTCCATCTAGTCCAGACTGAGGTGGAACAGAGAGAGGTACAGAAAAAGCTTGCCTAAAATCACCAGAAAGAAGGCTGCACAGTTCTTTGGTGAAAAGAGACTCACCTGGTGGGCTCTGGGTGCATCTCAGTGAGAGAGACCTCTCCAGAGACTGAGACGTTGGTGGTGGCCATTGTTGTGACCTAGTACAGTCTGCTGACACAGATGCTGGCAGACGCCATTGACGTTCTTCCCCTGGCCTGGTAGCCCATGGGTCTGTCACACTCACTAGAGCACAGATTTAATGCAGTTCAGCCAGGGCAGGCAGCCCCCCTAAGGAAGGGCCCCACCCAACACTAAGCCCTCAGGCTACTTGTTGGCCTGCATAGATTAGGTGTCTTGATCCTCTACAGGCAGGCGAGTGTGTCTGCTTCTGTGGGGCAGGGCCTGTGTGAGGACCAGGTGAACTGTGGGGGGCATTGGTGGAGAGGTGGAGGCCCCTGCAGTAGGGCAACTGGGTACACTCCAGAGGGCTGGGAAGTGTGCATGGACCAGGACTGTGTTGATAGTGCATGTGGACCTGTGGGGGGGGGTGGGGCTTATCAGTGGCAGAAGACCTCTGCTTCACCATCAGCCACAAAGAGGATTGACTCCACCTTCCAAAGCCTGAAACAATTGGGGGCTCCCATGCCTAGGCCAGTCCCAATCAGCTGCAACCCTTAGAGAGCTGACAACAACCTTGCAGGCCTGAGGCCTACAGCAACTGTAAGCCCCTCACCTAACAACCAGCTACACTGGGTGCCTACTCAATTAACAGGAAAACTGCAATAGGGGTGTGCTATTAGATGTTGTAGCCAACAGTGCTGGGGCTTCCCAAACCCAATTTATGAACAGCCAATCAGGTAGTGAAAGACTAGACTCCCTGGGTACCTGCAGTAAGACACTGTGGTGGCACAGTAAGGTACTGTGGGTACCACAGCAGGAGGACACAAGTAGCCCACACAGTGGCCACTCCTGGATCATTTGGACTGGTGATGACAGGGAAGCAAATGCTGGGCCTCAAAAGGCGTCTCTTACATAAGGCCACTTCTCCAAGATCAGAAGACATAGCTGACTCACCTAATACAGAGATATAAGCACAGAGAAAGAAGCATAATGAGGAGGTGAAGGAATGCATTCCAAGCAAGGAAACAGGACAAAATCCCAGAAAAAGACCTAAATGAAAGAGAAATAAGCAATCTACCTGACAAAGAGTTCAAATAAAAACTCATAAGGATGCTCACTGATATTGGGAGAAGACTGGATGAACACAGTGAGAACATCAACAAAGAATTGGAAAATATAAAAAAGAAACAATCAGAAATGAAGAATACAATACTGGAAATGAAAAATTCACTAGAGGGACTCAATAGCAGAGTAGATGATACAGAAGAATGGAAATCAAGTTGGAAGAAGGACTAGAGGAAATCACCCAAGCTCAACAGGGAAAAGAAAAAAGAATTAAAAAGAACAAGGACAATCTAAGGGCACTCTGGGACAATATCATGCACACTAACATCCGTCTTCTAGGTGTCCCAGAAGGAGACGAGAGAGACAAAGGGACAGAGAATCTATTTGAAGAAATAATAGCTGAAAAATTTCCAAACCTAAGGAAGGAAACAGATATCCAAGTACAGGAAGCACAGAGAGCACCAAACAAGATGAACACCAAAAGGCCCACACCAAGAAACATTATAATTAAAATGTCCAAAATTAAAGATAAAGAGAGAATCCTAAAAGTTACAAGAGAAAGACAACAAGTGACAGACAAAGGAAATCCCATAAGGCTATCAGCAGACTCCTCAGCTGACACCCTACAGGCTGGAAGAGATGGCATGACATATTTAAAGTGCTGCAAGGAAAAACCTACATCCAAGAATACTCTATCCAGCAAGGTTATCATTCAGAATGCAAGGAGAGATAAACAGCTTCCCAGACAAGAAAAAATTAAAGGAGTTTATCACCAAGAAACCAGTTCTACAAGAAATGCTGAGGGACTTATTTGAGTGGGAAAGAGAACACCATAAATGGAGATAAGAAAATTATCACCAAGAAACTCCACCCAAACAGGCAATAAAATCACTGGTAAAGGCAAAAATACAGTAAAGGTAGCAGATCAACCACCAATGAAGATGATATATAGGTTAAAAGACAAAAGTACTAAAATTACCTATTTCAATGATAAGAAGGTAATGGATAGACACACACAAAATTAGAGATTAGATATGATTTCAAAAACATAAAATGTGAGAAAAGGAGAGTAAAAGACCAGAGCTTTTAGAAAGAGGTCAAGCTAAAGAGACTATCGACTCAATATAGATTGTTTTATACGTAGAATACTATATAGGAACCTCACGATAATCACAAACAAGAAATGTATAATAAGTAAACAAATAAGAGGAAAGAAATCAAACATATTACTAAAGAAAGCCATGAAACCACAAGAGAGGAGAGCAAGAGAAGGAGAAAAGAACAGAAAAGAGCTACTAAAACACCCAGAAAAAAATTAACAAAATGGCCATAAATACACTTTTATGAATAGCTACTTTAAATGTCAGTGGACTAAATGCTCCAATCAAAAGGCATAGGGTGGCCAATTGGATAAAAAGAACAAGACACATATATATGCTGCATACCAGACACACTTCACAACTAAAGATACTCACAAACTGAAAGTGAAAGAATGGAAAAAGTTACTCCATGCAAATGGTAAAGGAAAGAAAGCAGGGGCAGCAATACTTATATCAGAAAAAATAGACTTTAAAACAAAAACTGTAACAAGAGACAAAGAAAGGCACTACATGGTGATAAAGAGAACAATCCAACAAGAAGATATAACACTTGTAAATATACCCACAATAGGAGCACCTAAATATGTAAAGGAATTATTAACAGACATAAAAGAAGAAATAGACAGTAACACAATAATAATAGGGGACTTTAACACTCCATTTACACCAATGGATAGATCATCCAAATAGATGATCAATAAGGAAACATTGGCCTTAAATGAAACATTAGACCAGATGGACTTAGTAGATATACATAGAACATTCCATCCAAAAACCACAGAATACGCATTCTTTTCCAATGCACATGGAAGATTCTCCAGGATTGATCACATATTAGGCCACAAAACAAGTCTCAATAAATTTAAGAAGATCAAAATAATACCAAGCATCTTTTCTGACCACAAGGGTATGAAACTAGAAATCAGCTAAAGGAAGAAAACCAGAAAGACCACAGAAATGTGGAGCTTAAACAAAATGCTACTGAACAATGATTATGTCAATGAAGAAATCAAAAGAGAAATAAAAAACTACCTGGAGACAAATGAAAATGAAAATACTACATGCCAAAATCTGTGGGATACAGCAGAAGTGGTTCTAAGATGAAAGATTATAGCAATTCAGGCCTACCTCAACAAAGAAGAAAAATCCCAAATAAACAATCTAACAGTGCACCTAAAAGGAACTGGAAAAAGAAGAACATACAAAACCCCAAATCAGTATAAGGAGGGAAATAATAAAAATCAGAGCAGAAAAAAGTGAAATAGAGACTAAAAAAACAATAGAAAAAATTACTGAAACCAAGAGCTGGTGCTTTGAAAAGATAAACAAGACAGACAAACTTTAGCTAGACTCACCAAGAATAAAAAGAGAAGGCTCAAATAAATAAAATCAGAAATGAAAGAGGAGAAATTACAATGGACACCTCAGAAATACAAAAGATTATAAGAGAATACTATGAAAAGCTATATGCCAACAAATTGGATAATCTAGAAGAAATGGATAAATTCTTAGAATCATACAACCTTCCAAAACTGGATTAAGAAGTAGAGAATTTGAATAGACTAATCACAAGTAAGGAGATCAAAACAGTAATCAAAAATCTCCCCAAAAATTAAAGTCCAGGACCAGATGCTTCCCTGGTGAATTCTACTAAACATTCAAAGAAGACTTAATACCTATCCTTCTCAAACTCTTCCCAAAAATTGAAGAGGAGGAGAGGCTTCCTAACTCATTCTATGAAGCCAACATTATCCTGATACCAAAACCAGACAAGGACAAGTCAAAAGAAGGAATTACAGGCCAATATCACTGATGAACATCGACACAAAAATCCTCAAAAAAAATAGCAAATCGAATACAACCATGCATTAAGGAAATCATACATCATGATCAAGTGTGTTTTATTCCAGGGATGCAGGGATGGTTCAACACCCTCAAATCTATCAACGTGATACACCACAGTGACAAAATGAAGAATAAAAATCACATCATCACTCAATAGATTCAGAGAAAGCATTTGACAAGATACAACATCCATTTATGATAAAAGCTCTAAATAAAACGGGTGTAGAAGGAAGATAACTCAACATAATAAAGGTCATATGTGACAAACCCACAGCTAATATCATTCTCAATGGAGAAAAACTGAAAGCTATCCCTCTAAGAACAGGAACCAGACAAGGATGCCCACTGTCACCACTCTTATTTAAGATGGTGTTGGAAGTACTAGCCAGAGCAATCAGGCAAGAAAAAGAAATAAAAGGGATCCAATTTTGAAAAGAAGTGAAACTGTTGCTATTTGCAAACCACATGATTTTATATATAGAAAACCCTAATGAATCCACTAAAAAAACTTTTAGAAATAACAAGTGAATACAGACAAGTCACAGATACAAAATCAACAAACAAAAATCAGTTGCATTTCTATACAGTAACACCAAAGTAGCAGAAAGAGAAATGAAGAATAGAATCCCATTTACAATTGCAACAAAAAGAATAAAAGACCTAGGAATAAACTTAACCAAATCGGTGAAAGATCTGTACACCGAAAACTATAAAAGATGTTGAGAGAAACTGAAGAAGACACGAAGACATGGAAAGATATTCCATGATTTTGTATTGGATGAACTAAGATAGTTAAAACGTCCATACTTCCTAAAGCAATCTATAGATTCAATGCAATCCCTATCAAATTTCCAACAACATTTTTCACAGAAACAGAACAAAGAATCCTAAAATTTATATGGAACCACAGAAGACCCTGAATAGTCAAAGGAATCCTGAGGAAAAAGAACAAAACTGGAGGTATCACCCTCCCTGATTTCAAAATATACTACAAAGCCATAGTAACGAAAACAGCATGGTACTGGCACAAAAGCAGACACACAGATCAATGGAACAGAATCAAGAGCCCAGAAACAAACTCACACATCTATGGACAGCTAATTCTCGACAAGGGAGCCAAGAGCATACAATGGAGAAAGCAGAGTCTCTTCAATAAATGGTGTTGGGAAAACTGGACAGCCACACGTAAAAGAATGGAAGTAGACCATTTTCCTACCCCATGCACAAAAATCAACTCAAAATGGATTAAAGGCTTGAATGTAAGACCTGAAACCATGAAACTTCTAGAAGAAAACACAGGCAGTATGCTCTTCGACGTCGGTCTTAGCAGCATATTTTCAATTACCATGTCTGACCGGGCAAGGGAAACAAAAGAAAAAATGAACAAATGGGACTACATCAAACTAAAAAGCTCTGCACAGCAAAGGAAACCATCAACAAAATGAAAAGACAAGCTAACAATTGGGAGAAGATATTTGCAAACCATATATCAGATAAGGGGTTACCAAAATATACGAAGAACTCACATGTCTCAACAACAAAAAACCAAGAACCCAGTTGAAAAATGGGCAAAAGATCTGAACAGAGATTTCTCCAAAGAAGATATACGGATGGCCAACAGGTACATGAAAACAAGTTCAACATCATTAACTATCAGGGAAAAGCAAATCAAGAATGCAATGAGGTATCACCTCACTCCCATCAGAATGGCTATAATTAACAAGACAGGAAACAACAAATGTTGGAGAGGATGTGACAGAAGGGCACCCTCGTACACTGCTGGGGGAGTGTAAACTGTTGCAGCCACTATGGAAAAAAGTAGGCAGTTTCCTCAGAAAATTAAGAATAGATATACCATGTGTTCCAGCTCTTCCACTGCTGGGTATTTATCCAAAGAACTTGAAGACACAAATGCATAAAGTTACATGCACCCCTATATTCATTGCAGCATTATTCACAATAGCCAAGACTTAGAAGCAACCTAGGTGCCCATCAAAGGATGAATGGATAAAGAAGATGTGGTATATATACACAATGGAATACTACTCAGCCATAAGAAATGATGAAATCTGGCCATTTGTGACAACATGGATGGAACTTGAGGGTCTTCCGCTAAGTGAGATAAGTCAGAGGGAGAAAGTCAAATATCATGTGATCTCACTCATAAGTAGAAGATAAAAACAATGACAAACAAACACACAGCAACAGAGATAGGATTGGTGGTTACCAGAGGGGAAGAGGGAGGGAGGTGGGTGAAAGGGGTGATTAGGTTCACATGTGTGGTGATGGATTATAATCAGTCTTTGGGTGCTGAGCATGATGTAATCTACACAGAATTTGAAATATGTTATGATGTACACCTGAAAGTTATATAATGTTATAATCCAATGTTGCGGCAATAAAAATAAAATATTAAAAAATAAAATAAAAATAAAACAATAAAATGTTTAAACTAATATTTTAATTGTTAAATTGTTAATTTTAGTTAAAATGAGTTTTATTTTTCTCTCTCCCAGTTTTCTCTCAGAGCATGCTTTTCTAAAATTAAGACAAAAATGCTTATGTTATACTGTTAAGTGAAAATGAAAATTCAGCAGTATGTATACAACCTAGCTACAAATATATAAGAATTATGACAGAAAAATAAAACTAGAATGAAATACTCCCTAAGCAGAGTCTTAGAGAACCAATCCGAGTTAGCCAGGCAAGGCAAGAAGGTGTGAGGGAGGTGGTAAAATTTCCAGGAAGGATCCTGCACCTGGGCAAGGACAGGAGGGAGTATGTTTGTGTGTGCGCGTGTGTCTTTGGAGCGTGTGTACCATAAGAGGTGTGGTTTTGTTGAATTATAAACTGTGAGACAGGGAGAAGTGTGAAATGAGTTGGGAGAGTGTGCTAAAAAGAGTTGGAGGATACTTCAGGAGCTTTCCTGCCGTAGGAAGGCATTGAATAGTTTTAAGCAGGAGAGTGAGGTCCAATTTGTAATTTACAGAGAGAATGGTAGCCATTTTGCAGAAGGTTGCTATAAACCAGGCTTGAACTGGGGTAATGACACCAAAGGTAGCCTGGAACAGATATGCTTAAGAAATGTAAAGGTAAATGGTAAAACTGGCAGACTTTGGTGACCTATCAGATATGGCAGATGGGCAAGAAAAAGGAGTCAAGGTTGAAGCTGACAATTCCAGCTTGAGCGGCTGGGTGGAGAGCACAGGTCTGGAAAGAGATTTGGGGTGTCGGGGTAGGGGTGTGAGAATAATGAATTCAGCATCTACGTGCCCAGGAGAGTGCTCAAAACTATATTGGATAGAAAGGTCAAGAAAGCAACCAAACAGTCCTTAAATGTCTAATTTGTGCAAGGTAGTGTGAATGCTGTGAGCACTGTGAGTAGGAATTTCAAATCTCATTTACAGAGGAGGCCATGAGGTGCATAGAGATTTAGACTCTCTATGTGTACAGTCACTATACTCATAAAGGTGCAGAAGTAAAAGTCACTGAGTTTATGAAGGAGGTTGTGGTGAGGGAGAAGTTAAGATGCACACACAAATACATCACCTAGTAGCATGAAATGCTGTTATGTGGTTCTAACAATGGGTGGTGAAGACCCCCAAAAGCGTAAGAAGAGAAAGGATGGGAATTCCTATGGGAAGTATCTTACCACTGCTGAGGAATTCAGGGCCATTGCAAATGGCAAAAGCGGCGTTTCTGGTTTACATGTCAGGGCCAGAAGGGTTTTAACCTCTTTCAGATGTATTATATCCATCAAGATGAGTAATCAAAATCAGGGAGTTTATTCCTAGTCCTTTCTACCTGTATTTGTTCCAGGAAAATAGTTAATTGTGCATTTTCATTTGAGAGGAAACCCCATTCCTTTAGGATGCTCAGTTTGATTCTTTTAACAGTTTCCATTGTTCTCAAGAAACTCACTTTCTTGGAATGGAAACTGATCAGAGGATGGCTACATGGAAATCACAACAGAGTTGAGCAACACAGTTCCCTGGGCTGAAGAATTCATAGAGTAATGCCAAAGCTTAGCAGTAATTTATACACAAGGATCCAAAGCCACTGGCCATGGGCAATGTTCCTGCACGTTACTCTTTGGATGGCATCTGACCCAAAAATGGGGGAGAGCTAACCTACTTGACCAGTATTTATACCAAATCTCGTCAGTAGAATCATCACAGTTGACAGTGGCTTGAAGTTCTTGACTGCCAAAAATCTCAGTAAGATGAAATATCTTGGCACCATAAGGACACTCAGCATCCAAAATGTGGATGTTAACAACATTTCATTTTAAACACAGCTTATCAGTTCTGGAACGATTGGTTGCACAAATAAGAATATTGGTAACTCAGGCTTTTAAATGCCGAGAGTTTAATTTAGGCGAGGCTCTTTTGTAAGCTTTAAATCCTGACCATTTTAAACAAGTCTGTTTCCATCCTATACATTCTATACAGAGGGTGAAATTAAAGGCTAACTTGAAGACGAAAAGTCCTCTAGGGCTAAGCCTACCTACTTGCTTCCATGTATTAGGTTGATTTAGATGAATTTGCTATATTTATGTGAAAAAACATTTTGAATATCAGCAACTTTGTCTGGTTCAACCTAACAGTACTGAAATCATTGCAGAAAACCAGCAGCCTGCGCTTTTCTTACCAGCTTCACAAACACCTCTTCCTCAGCTTCCTTTGGCAGCTCCTTCTAGCGTCTTGGAATTCGTTCGTTCAGGAAGTTCTTACTATTGACCTAAATCCCTCTTGAATTAATTAAAGCCATTTCACTTCTCCTGTCCAGAAAGAGCATTGAAAAGGACAGCTTGTCATTGCTTGTTTGAACCCCGTTCATCATTTTGAAGACTGTAATGAAGTGTCCAGTCAGTCTCCTTTCTCCAACTTAAATAAAGTTCCACCAGCTTTCCCTCAAGGACCTATTCCCTTTCAATTTTTAGATAGTTAGAAAGGAGAAACCAGGTATGTGAATTTGGACAAGCACTTAATGTTTTTTAGGATTCAACTTTGTTTGCGAAATGAGAATTTGGAATAAAATCAAATGTTTTTCAACTGCTCTGAAGATCTATCTTAGGGGATTCTGAGGAGGGGCGTGGTTTTGTGTGTGTGTGTGTGTGAGAGAGAGAGAAAGAAAGGGAGTAGGGAGGGAAGGGAGAAGGCTGAGTTCTGTTCTATCCTATTTGTACTTAAAAATCCTTAAAATTTTTTTTTACGTTACACATGCTAAAGTCTTCTTCTGTTCCGCGTCCTGCTCCCCTCCCACTCAGCTTCACTTGAACACACAAGTACACGCACATGCACACACGCACATCCTCAAAACAGACAAATGCAGACTAATCTGTTATAAATAGCATTTAAAAAATCCTAAATAAATTATGAAGCAAAATCCAGGAGCATATTTAAAGAATAATATACTGTGATCAATTTAAATATAAAAAAATCCACCTAATTATAATTCATTAATATAGAATAATGTCTATTGATGATAGGGAAGACTCTTATAATAATCTCCAAGGATGCTGATGTGAGATCAATGATTTTAATGCTCGTTCTTGATTTTAAGAAGCTCTTAATTAAATAGAACTAGATGGACATTTCCTTAGCCTACTGTGTGGAAAGCTTTGTGCTATTTGCTAAGCATTAGGCTAGCAGATTTTCTCATTTAATTTCCCAGCACTCCTTAGCGTTTTATCCACATGACAGATGAAAAAACTGAGGTTTACAAGTTTCTTAATTGTATAGCTGGTAGATCACAGGGTTGTCTGGCTCTAATATTCTTGATTTTTCTGCTATACTCACTGCTAATAACAAAATTCAAAAGCCTTCAGGGATACTCAAGTCTGATTCACTTTAATTTGGCTGTTACTTTATATTAGGTCCAAGATCAATCACAAAATCAATATCGGTACCGATGCAGGTAGTTCCTATTGGTTCATTAACTGTTCATCTTTCTGCTAATTAACATATGCTAGTAATATGCTAATAGTAGCTATATTGATATAATTTCTACCCGATCAAAGGCACCCGACATTTTACTAGCCTGTAGCCTTATCCTGGGTAAATAAATAATTTCCGTAATTTCTATTAGGCATCTAGAAATAATTTGCAAATCCTCAATTCTGTCATAATGAAACTTAAAGTTTCTCATTGCACCAGTGAGACACCAGGTGAGATATTAAAAGAACTTCCTGCGTCTAAGGCACTGATCATTGAAATTCATTGTCAGAGGATACTTTTAACACTATGGGCGATGGCTTAATGCTACCCGCTCTCTGTGGTTCAGTTCTGCGCCATGACACTGGCTTCTTACTGTGATGGTTGTGATGCATTGGAGGTTTTCTGGAAAATTTGGTTGTATTGAATAACTGACAAACCTGGCCCATATGGAATTCTGTGCAAGAGATGAATGTGTTTTTAATTTCCACTCTCTTGGAACTTAGAAAAATGTACATGATGGGACTTCACTCCTGGAGATTCTGATTTAAATCTGGGTTAAAGGGGGAAGGTGAAGCCGTGGATATATTTCAAAGTTTCCCCAACTACTTCTCACAAGATCCCTTCTGTCTGCAAAGTGAGACTCACAAGAGAATAAATTATTCCCCTCATCCGCTTGACAAATGTTTCTTGTTTACATTCAAAGTCTTCAAAGACAGTTGACACATTGTCATGACTTCTTTTACAAACGTGATGCTGAGGGAAGGATTCTCCCTTCCGTAGGTTCCAGGCCGGTTATTACCAAATATCCTGTAGACATTCTGATCTGAATATCTTGTAATCACTTAAAATGTCCAAAATTCAGTTCATCATATAAGATGGTTAACATGAGTTTTCCATAAACAAAATTAGGTTTCTATGCTGTTTTGGTTGTCTATTGCTGCTTAGTAAATTGCTTCAAAACTTAGCAATTTAAAATGCAGTTTCTGTGGGTTAGGAATCTGGATGCAGTTTAGCCATGTGCCTCTGCCTCAAGTTATCTCATAAGGCTGCAAAGTGTTGACCAGAGCTTAAGTCTCATCTGAAGCCTTGACTGGAGGAGGTTCTGCTTCCAAGTTCACTCATGTGGTTGTTGGCAGAATTCTGATCCTCAGATTGTTGGATTGAGACTTCCCATTTCTTTGCCATGTGGGCCTCTCCATAGGGCAGCTTGCAACATTGCAACTGGCTTTCTTTAGAATAAGTGAGTAAGAGAGTAAGAAAGGATGCCCAAGATGGAAGCCATAGAATTTTTGTTACCTAATATCAGAAGAAGTTATATCTCATCACATTAGCTGTATTCTATTGGTTAGAAGTGAGTTACTAGGTCCAGCTGACACTTAAGGGAGGGGATTACATCACACATTGATATTGGGAGGTGGGATCACTGAGGGCATCTTAGAGGCTGCCTACCTCAGATGCTAAGTATCCAGGTGAACTGGTGACACAAGCATGATTTAGATTCTAAGTAGATGTATTGGGCTGGACATTACAAGGTTCAGGAGCATAGGCTAGAACTAGGTAAGAGGCAGAAGGTTGTGGTCAAGGGTGGCAGGAGGGCACTAGTAAGAGCAGAGTGGGCAGAAGTTGATATTTAGAGTTTAGAGAAGCTATGAGAAAGTGGGTGGGTATGGAGTCCACACCAACACTCTGAGAATCATGGCTCAAGCATGCAGAATCACAACACGGCACACCTGAGGTTTGACTTTGATTCCAGAACAGATAGGACAGGATTATGGGCAGCCGTTGGATGGTGTGGGCCAAGAGATACAAGCAGTTATGATGGCAAATTCTGCAGGTGCTAGTGATTGTCACTGAGAGCTTTATTCCTCTTGAGAGAGACCCTTCAGAGCTCTGATATTCATTAGCTTTCCTCTTGAACCAAGTCTCCCTTCTCAGTGTCCCTGATTCTGCCAGTGGCACCCTAGTTCTCCTTATGGCTTCCTCCCAAACTCTTTGGTTTCTCTTTCTCTCTCTCTTTCCATCTCCCCATATCCAATTAGCCTCAAATAATTGTTCAGTTAAAAAATTTGAAAGTGCAGCCAGTAACCTGGGGAGCTCAGGCAGGTTATGCAATCATTCATTCAATATACATGAGTTGAACACTGCGCTGAATGTCAGCTTGGACATATGCTCATAGGGTAGCCACTAACCACTTAGAGCTACACTGAGCATGAAACGTGGCTAATTTGACTGAGAAACTGAAATGTTAATTATTTAAAAATTTTAAGCATTTTAAATTTAAAAACAGAGGCAGTGTAACACTTTTCCGTTAAACATAAATTTATTATTTTGGGAAGTTCTATTTACATTGGGAAGTTTGCAGTTCACTTTAACCATTGAAAATTTAACATCCGTATTAAGATATACTAACGTGTAAAACAGACACAGGATGTTGAAGACTTAGTATGAGAAAAAGAATGTAAAATACCTCATTAATAATTTTTAATACTGGTTATATGTTGACATGATAAATATTTTGTATGTATTGGGTTAAATAAAATATATCATTGAGATTAAGTTCACCTTTTTTTTTACTTTAGATGTGGCCACTAGAAAATTTTAAATTATATATGTGGCTCGTATTATATTTCTGTTGGACAGTGTTGAGTGGGACTACATGATCTTTAGTTATCTTCTTTCATTAAAATTCTTGGATGGTAATCAGTCTTTACAGTTTTTCCTTTCAAAATGTTTTCATAACCTTCTTGTTTCTTCGACCATTGACCCAAATGATCTACTAGATGAAGAAACTTGTATAACAGTGAAAACAATTTGGAAATAAAAATCTTTGTTTTAGATTTTGTTTACTTCTCTAGAAACTCTCCATTCATAGCTGAACATCAACAGGAATTTTGAGTGATATTGAGAAATTGTGATGCTCTTTGTCACAGTTTATGAATTGTATTTAACACTTCCTTCTTACATTGCCAGTGGATTTCAAGAATCATATGCCTGAAATTTGAGAAATTACCAGTAGATGATGACCTTGCAACTTTGCAACAGCTAGGACTTATCATATCTTCACTTTTCTAAGACAATAAACTTTAAGTTACCAAATACTGAATAACTATATGTTGAGTGGTTTACAAAATTAAACTCACTTTGCTCTCAGATGGGA
This sequence comes from Equus asinus, assembly GCF_041296235.1. Taxonomy (NCBI): domain Eukaryota; kingdom Metazoa; phylum Chordata; class Mammalia; order Perissodactyla; family Equidae; genus Equus; species Equus asinus. The sequence goes on along the minus strand of NC_091790.1, from coordinate 135,096,913 downwards.
ATATTATGAGTGTCCTTCAGGTGTCCACCATGAAATCTGTAGTTTATGAGCACATACATGTTCCTTTCTTATTTCCCAGCTTGGGAAAGACTAAGTGGCCCCTCTCTGCTGCCTTGGTCCCACCTAGGTTCTTCATGAAGACCTTGCTGAGCATCTTCCATATCTTCCATCCAGTTCCTGGGTCTCGTTAGTTGCTTCTGCAAGCTTTTTGTAGGGTCCCCTCACCTCTTGCTATGGTGGGTCTCATGGCAGGCTTTCTGGATTTCAATTCATCCGTCTACCATCCTTCCTCTATGGGAGCCTGTGGAATCTTTCTGGGTCATCCACCTGAGAGATAGGGAGGCAGCTCTTGTCTTTGTCCAGACTCCCTGACTCTCTTTACACTGCTAGGCCTGCCCCATGTTGGCTGGCATAGAACACCCTACTCAGCGGATTCCTCCCAGGGAAGCAGGGCAGGTGGACCTCTGCTTTCAGCCTCCCTCCAACCTATCTAATATCCCTTCTCTACTAGAGTCCAGGTCAAACACTGGAGAAGGGACACCAGAACTCATGTGTGCCACCTCTTCTTTCCTCTCCTGACTTTCTCCTTCAACCTTCCCACAACCCCCACCCCAAATCACTCTCTTTGTCCTCATCCACTGACTGGATAGAAGGGACTTTTGTTTCATGCCCTCTTTCACTCTAGATTTTATTTCCTTTATGTCATATGATCCTCTTTCACAACCTAGCATCATATCTGAGCCTTAAGGCAAGTAGAGATGGAAGGAAGATCAACTTACACCTGACAGTAAAGATTTTAAAAACATTGTACATGAACCAAATATATTTTTACACAGTTTTTAAATTTGTGAAATGTCACTTTGAACATTTTTTTAGTGGGAAGGGAAGATAAGAATTTATGTCAAAAATAGGATTAAGTAGACTTTTAAATATCTTTTTAGTATTTTCAGATGCATTATAGTTTATATAAAAATTGTGTCTCTTGGTTCGTAGTATTTTGTAGCCGCTCCACTGCATGAGGTCACAGCTTGCCCAAAGAATCAAAACCATTCTGTTCGGTTTAGAAAACTAGATATTCAGCTTATCTAAATGGACTGTCTCTATTCCCTACAGATATAATTATAATAAGGTCTCATTTTCTGCTATTCCTAAGCTAAAACTAAAATCACAGGTCAAATATATGTCTACTTATCCCTTATTCTTGGTTCCCAGAACTTTTCTTTTTCTATGAAAAAGATTCTTGGGCAGGGATGAGATGTATAGGATGGTTCATGATTTGGGCCATCATCTTCCCTGTTAGATGCTATTTTCTCTGATTCTGTTCCAGTTTATGAACACATATAAACATGTCTGTCTGAGTTTGACTGAAATCTTCCATCCAAAAAAGAAGTTAATTTTACCTCTCAGCATCTACTAAAGATATCGGGGAATTAAAAAAAATCTTTCTCATGTCTTATTCAAATTTATATTTAATGAACAATTGTTTTCTATAGTTAAAATCAGCCCAGTACCAGTATCCACAGATTGAAATGAGACAATAAGTAATATTCAGACGGTATCTAGAATCCAGTATAGTGAAAAGTGCTCCAGATTGGGAATGAGGGGAAAAAAGAGTTCTAGAAAAGCTCTGCCATCATTACATATGTATCTTTGAGCAGCCCTTTTAATTTTGCCTTGCTCCAAATTCCTTGTGTTATGAAAGATGGAGTTACATTAGCTTTTCTTCTAAGGTCTTCACTTTGATAAAAATGTGTGATTCTAATATCTAGTGGAGGAAAGTGACCACATAGACTGAAAAAACAGACAAGAAAACATTTCTACCAGCTACCCCCACTGCTAACTATGCCCTTATATGTTTCCTGCCAAACCAACAAGGGATATGGACTGTCTGGCAGAGTCGCCAGGACAAAGGATTAAAGGAAGAAAAAGGGATCCAGATGTTTCCATTTGAGATAATTGAATTTTCAGACACATCTAATTCAGATGAGCTGTTTCCATGGACAATTGAGCCAAAGACATAAAAATGAATCTTTTTTTTCAACTGGGTTGGATAATTCAACTGGGTTTTTGTGATACCTCTTCCCATTTAGCACTCTAATCAATATTATTGTCCCCTCAAATGTCTGTGATGACATGGTAGGAGTCAAGAGGAAGGATATCCTTATTTAAAAACCAAATTATAATCTCCAAGCTCCCAGTGGTTTGCATGCCCACTGAGTACAGAGTACTGTTTTAAGTACTATGATGAAGGAATACAAAACGTAAGAATAATGGTACTCCAAAAAGTTCTCAATTTAGTTGAAGAAAACATGAACCCAATAAAAAAAACCCCACTTTATGCCCTTTTAAAATCCTCATATAAATAGCAAATGTTTTTATCTGTACATTGAATGTTTCCTTTAATCCTTAAAGTTTATGCTGTCATATAAATTTAATGAATTAAACCAAGAAGAGGGAGCCAAAATTTTCATCCTACTTGGAAAATTTGATCTTCATCTACTAAGTTAAATTTGGTGGTACATTTCAAACTTAGGAAATAAATAAGAAACCAGAGCCATCAATAAATGGGATAAGCATATAATTTATGATTTGAAACTTTTGGGAGTGAAAAGGGGGAACTTTTAGGAATTATACCAGTAGAGCAGGAATAAACTGGGAACATTTTGGGTAAACTGGGATATATGAATGCCATAAAGAAAGTAGATATGTCTCAGGGGTTGACATGATTGGAATGAGCTTTATCTTGGGTCAGAATGTTAAGGCGAGAAGTGCAATGGACCTCTATAACCTGTCAGGCTGAATGCTTCAGCCAAGCCCCACCTCAAGCCTGGAAAACTCCAGCCACTTTCCTCCCTGTTCATTGCTTTAAATAAACCTTTATTTTTTATTGAGCACTTGCTTTGAGGGCATGGAGTGAATACTTAACTCCTGTTAAGGAGTTGGTTGCTGGCTTGGAAAAATAAGACTTGAATATGATTGACCATACTTAGATATGACACCAGGCACTATGGGATAAATTGCCGAATAAATTTTACAGACAATGATTTGGAAGTTAGGCAGAGGGAGAGATCACATTAGAATGGGGAAGGAGGTAAGGCTTTAGGAAAAAATGTGGTATTCAATTTGGGTTTTGAAGGGTAAGGGAGAAATTGCAATTTACGGAGTGAGTGGCATATTGTGTTTCCCATTTTTTTCCCAATCAGCAAATGACAAATTATTGAATACAGAAACTGACAACCAACAACAATAACAACAATAACAAAAAATCTTGCAACTTGCGTAGCAAAGTGTTACAAATTCTACTATATAAAGGCCTTTATAAATCGTTAAAAGAAGGATAAACATTTCTGCAGAATATTGGACTAAGGACATGAAAGGGCACTTAATAAAGGAAAAAATATGAATAGCCAGTATGCATTTGAAAGTTTATGCAATTATTATTGTCAAAAAAACTTGACAAAATGGTGAAGCAGGTAGAGGGAATGGTCACTCTTGGGACTGTTGGTCGGATAGAATACATTGGGATGATATTTTTGGAAGTCAGTTTAGTCGTATGAATCAAGAGATATACATTCTTTATAACTGCCTTAGAATCATCTAAGCCAAAACTATTTTGATGATGTTACATAAATGAAACAGTAGGACTTTGTATCCCGAAGAGGATTTCATCCTCTTTATGGGGAATTCCATCTTCCCTGTCAATACTCTTCCCTCTTCACAAAATCAGGAAGTATGATTTCAGAAATATCACTTTTAGAAATTCATCCTGTGGAGATAGTCAGATAATTACACAAAGACATAAGTACGTGCAAAGATGTTCAACACAGTGCTCTTTATATTAATGTAAAAAGTTAGAACCAACTAGAAATATACCAATAAGATATTTACTCAACAAATTTTGGTACATTTATATAATGGAACAATATATAGTCACTGAGATGGTTGATGTGTATTGATACTCATTAAGATATTTTAAGTGAAAAAAATCAGGTTGAAAACAGCATGTATAGTAAGATCCCATTTATGTGTTTATACCTATCTACCTATATATGTATAGATATTAGATATCTATACATATATATATATGTATTGCTATATATAGGTATTTGCATATATATATGTGTGTGTATATCTAAGTGGTATTTGTAATAGTAAGTGCTGATAATTTTTTGAGGGGTTGGTTAGATTTGTTTTTTTCTTGTAATTTATATTATTTGAATTTTACTCAGTGAGTATGTGTTATCTTTACTAATAAGTTATAGTATTAAAACAATTAAAAGTACTTTGAGAAAAAATATCTTGCTGATTTGACAAGCAATGTCCACATAATAAGAACGGAAACACATTTCCAATGTTGCTTCTTAGAGAGATTCTCAATATAAGCTACTGGTGTTCCCCTGAGGTATGATTTAGTGCAAAAAATTCTGAAAAAGCCCATGTCTCTGCATGTCTGTCTTGATCCAAGGATGTATTTTTGATTGTCTAGATGTGACATTTAAGCCATTTCATCCAAACAGTGTTTCTCCAACTGAACTTTTGAAAAAAAAATATTGCATTGCTGTGACTTGAGATCATGTATCATGACAACTCCTTGGAGTGCATCTGGTCTATCTAGTTGGTTCCCCATGAAACCTTGTGTCTTAGCCATCGATTCTAAGAATAGGATTAACGTCTTTTTTGTTGAAGCTAAGGAACATATTAATGTTAGGAGAACATGCCTAGATAGAAGACCATCTTACTTCCCCTCTTAAGTAAAGACGTCTTAGCCAGACTGAGCTTTTCTGCAGAAAAGAGTTTTGAATCTTCTTCAGGGTACAGTCAAGGTCCTCCAGTTTCACTTATGTAGCCTCTTCAAAATAGTTTTGGCTTAGAAGTTTCTAAAGCAGTTATAAATACCTGCTCATTTAGGCCAAACTACGCTGCATGGCAAGGTAGCTAAATGAGGAAATGTGTTGTATGGTATAGCTATTTATAAATCAGAAGAAAAAAATCTTCCAAAAATAATAACTATATTTTAGAATAATCGACTTGTCTGTAATCCTATTTTCTGGCAATAGATACCTACAGGAAAAAGTAATCTGCTAAACTCATTCTTAATTTAAGATACCAAAATATTTTGTTTGCATAAAAAACAAGTCTCATTGTAGCTGGAGTTACAATCTAGTATACAAATAGAGTAAGTCAAGTCAGAAAAATAGGACTATTAAAAAAATCAAGATCTAAGCCATGTGGTACATAGAATTTTTGAAAAATCACAAATGACAATGAATTATAGAAAAATCACCCCTGGCACCAACACACACCAGATTCCTAAGCTCTGCCTACTCCAAACCTATAGAAAAATGATCTCTGGGTGGTGGAACGTGAGCATGTATATTTTTAAAGCACTGCAGGCAACTCTGATGGGTAGCAGGTTGAGAACCGTTCCTCCAAGGGGCAAGCAGTCTGGCCCTACTTAGCCTCCCTGGCAAATAAAAGGTGGGCTTTCCATTGCAGGACTTACAAACTAATAAGCAGTTGAAATAGTATTGGGCTTGGAACCAACTAACTCTTGGAGCAAACTGCCCAAAAGACCTCCAAAGTTGAGGGTAGTCATTTTTGTTTTTGGTGACAATTTTCCTCCTTGGAAAGTTTTCCAAAAAATAGAAAAAATATTTTTTTTCTGTTACAAAAGTAACACACTTACTATAGAAATTTTGAAAATAGACCGTAAAAGAGTACAAAGGAGATAATAAAATCACCTGTAATTTTATCAAGGAGATATAACCACAACATTGTCTATATACTTGCAGATTCTTTTTATATATAAATTGAAATATATTGTACATAGAGTTTGTAAGATGCTTTTTTTAAATTAGCTATATAGCAGGAGCATTTTCTCATGTTACTATTCTTCTATGAAATGATGTTCAATGGCTACAGAAAATTGCATCTCATAACGATTACTTTTCTATTTTTGGAAAACATTGCTTTTCTATTGTTGGAAATTTTAGCTTTTCAATTTATGATATAAATAATATTGAAATGATCCTCCTTGCATATAAATCTTTATGTGCATTTTAAATACGCCTTAGGAGTCCTTAAAAGGAGTCTCATTGTTAACAAACTGGGTTAAAAGTGAACGTTCACAAGGTATTTCATACATATTGCTTGAAAGGGTATACTAATTTTACATTTTGACCAGAATTTACAATCCTTGAATCCTTACCAATATTGAATATTTTATTATTTTTGTCTGATCATGTCTTATATTTATTTTTCAGTTAGGGGATTTTCCTTTTCCTGTTGAAGTAAACTCTGTTTCACATGTATAGTTCAGAGAGTAGTTTTCCTAATTTATTCACTTAAAAATGTACCTTATGGTATTTTTTGTTGTTATTTATTTTTCATTTTTTAAATTGCAGTAACATTGGATTATAACATTATATAGCTTTTGGAGGTACATCATAATGTATTTCAAATTCTGTGTAGATTACATCATATTCACCACCCAAAAACTAATTGTCGTCCATCCCCTCACATGTGAGCCTAATGACCCCTTTTGCCCTCCCCCCTTCCCCTATGGTAACCACCAATCCAATCTCCAATGCTATGTGTTTATTTGTCATTGTTTTTATCTTCTACTTATGAGTGAGCTCATACAGTATTGATGACGAGAGGGAAGCACACCGCTGGGCCTCATAAGGCACCTCATATATAAGGCCACTTCTCCAAGATCAGGAGACAGAGCCGACTCACCTAATACATAGAAATAAGCACAGAGAAAGAGGCATAATGAGGAGACAAAGGAATACTTTCAAAGCGAGGGAACAGGACAAAACACCAGAAAAAGGACTAAATGAAACAGAAACAAGTGACCTACTCAACAAAGAGTTCAAACAAAATATCATGAGGATGCTCACAGATATTGGGAGAAGACTGGATGAACACAGTGAACTCATCAGAAAAGACGTGGAAGATATAAAAAAAAATCAGAAATGAAAAATACAATACTGGAAATGAAAAATTCACTAGAGGGACTCAATAACAGAGTAGAGGATGCAGAAGAATGGATCAGTGAACTAGATGAAAGACTACAGGAAATCATCCAAACATAACAGAAAAAAGAAAAAAGAATTAGACAGAATGAGAACAGTCTAAGGGAACTCTGGGACAATATCAAGCTTGCTAACATTTGATTATAGGTGTCCCAGAAGGAGAAGAGAGAGACAAAAGGGCAGAAAATTTATTTGAAGAAATAATAGATGAAAATTTTCCTAACTTGAAGAAGGAAACAGACATCTAAGTTCAGGAAGCACGGAGAACTCCAAACAAGATAAGCCCACAAAGAGGCCCACACCAAGACATATTATAATTAAAATGTCCCAAATTAAAGATAATCCTAAAAGCAGCAAGAGAAAGGCCACAAGTGACATACAAAGGGAAGCCCATCAAGCTATCAGTGGACTTCTCAGCCAATACCCTACAGGTGAGAAGAGAATGGCATGATGTATTTAAAGTGCTAAAAGGTATTTTTGGATATACAAAATTTGATGACTGCTTTTTGAGAACAATTTGTAATTCTAATATGTACCTACGAAACAGAGTCAATCTTGGAAAGATTATCAATATGGCAAGAATGAGCCAGTCTCATCCTATCCTGGACCACTCCAAGCTCCAAACCTAATGATATCTCTCACCTAACAATATCTGGTTTAGCAAAAGGTCATTTACAACTTGGTATGAATTTAAGTCAATGTTTTACATCTCAAGAGACACTCAGATTTTAAGCCTTGTGTCTAGTTAAGCACTGTGTCTTTAAGAAATTTTAGGCATTGAGGAATAAGGTAGAAGAGGTGAAATCAATTCTGCAACTCTTCATTGAACACCTATAACATGAAAGTCACTAAATTAACCAAGCATCAATCACCTGTGTGTAAGAACAGCTGTGTGAATATGCTACACTGCAAATCACACTATTTTTAAAAAATTTATTGATGAAAATTATGCCTTATTTAATTTAATTTAATAATAAGAGTATAAAAAGGACTTTGTGCTTATGTTCAGCTGAGACTTGGAGATCAAATGACTGGCTCAGGTTCTTCAGTGGGTGTTTAGTGTGACCAAAATTAAAATCCAGAAAGACCCACTACAAATTTAATGCTTAGTGAAGGAACTGATACTTTCAAAAAGTGTTTGAACATTAAGAAAAGACATAGGAGCCAAAGTAAAGTCAAAAGAAAGAAGCCAGAGAATTTTCCAAAACTTAACTGAAGCATGGGTGTGACTGAGTATGAATGTAGCTGCAGATTTAATGGAATTCTTGGTTTTCCTTTATTTTCTATATTTCAGAGCCTGCATATTTTTTTGTAATATTTTATTACTGCTTGAGGATTTTATTTAATGTGGTTGAGAGGCTGTTTTTCTTTTCACAATCTCTATGTTGAAACATCTTTCCATGTAATCAAAGGTATACACACACACACACACACACACACACACACACACACGTATATATACTTTATTTTTGAGTTAGGCTCTTTAGTCAAGATGGCTTGGTTTATACTTGGATTCTATAGTTAATGTTCCCTGCATGTTAAGCAATTTACTAAACACAGAAATCTGAAGTTGCTGATTTGTTTCCCTCCACCACAGGGAATCATGGAATGTACAACATCACACTGCTTGTCTCTTTCTCCAAACTATTGGCTTTTGTTTGAAGTCACTTGTGTTTGGCAGAGGACTCAAAGACCTGATTGTGAAGTTGGAAACTAGAATTGATAGAAACTGAAATGGGGATTTGGAGAGAAGGCAAAAAATAAACAAGATAAAATCGGGTTCTGTGGAAAACCCATTTTGTTTTAGGAGAAGAATGGAGGAGGAGGGCCCCTGTAATGCTGAGGAGAAATCAAGACGTGAAGGGGTCAAACACAGTGTTCACCTATCCACCAGGTGTTCACAGAGTATGGTTACTGAAGAGTGTGACTTTCACATTTAAGCATTGAGACTGAGCTGGCTTCTTGGAGGGGTCAATAGGCTTGGATAGGACTCAGGTCTGATGTACGGCAATTAAAGAGTACATGCTATTAAAAAAAAATCCAGATCTGATAGCAGCATTGGGCAAGACACTGTTGGAAAGTATTACAGTTATAGAAATCCTACCTGAGAGTGGAACAAGGTAAAGAATGAAAGATGAAAGAGAGAGAGTAGAATTATTGTTGGAGATGCTATTACATTCAGCCTGGATTAATGAGTGATATGGATGATTTATTTTTCTAGTAAAGACCAAAAAAAAAAAAAAAAAAGCATTGGGGCAAGATTTAGTAGACAAAGGAAAGTCAAATTTTTGCTGTGGACTATTTGCTAATCATATTCATCGTTCTATTTTTTTGTTTGTTTGCTTTTACCCAAACTACCTTTAACACTCCCTTACAAATACCTTCATTTCCTTACCCTTCTTGGCTGGGTGTGTTTGGGTAAACACACAGCTGCATTGGCTGGAATCCATGACCACAAGTATAGAAGGGGCATTCCATCCTCCTTCTCAATACACTTTCCTCTTCCTAAAATCAGAAAGTGTAAATTTGTTCTCCAGCTTTGTTCTTAATTTTCAAGATTGTTTTGACTATTCTGGTACCCTTTCATTTCAATATCAATTATAGGAGCAGACATCAGGATTGTGATAGGGATTACACTAAATCTGCAGATCAGTTTGGAGAGTATTGCCATCTTAAAATGAAGTCTGATTCACAAACATGTGTTGTCTTTCCATTTATTTAGGTGTTCTTTCATTCCTTTCAACAATATTTTGAAATTTTCAGACTGTAGGTTTTATACTTCTTTTGTTAAATTTATTCCTAAGTATTTTATTCTTTTTGATATTATTGTAAATGGAATTATTTACTTAATTTTATTTTTAGATTGTTCATTGCAAGTAAATAAACATACAGTTGTTTTTGTATATTGATCTTGTATTTTGCAACATTGCTGAACTTGTTTATTTAGTTCTAATAGGTTTTTTAATGGTTTCCTCAGGATTTTCTATATATAAGATCATGCCATATACAGATAGAGATAGTTTTACTTCTTGATTTTTAATCTGTATACTCTTTATTCCAATTTCTTGCCTAATTGCCCTGGCTAGAATCTCTAGTACAATGTTAAATAGAAGTGAAGAGGGCAGACATTCTTGTCTGTTCTGGATCTAAGCTGCTCTTTAAGTTTGGTAAAGTCCTAGCTCTTTGTCTTTTTAGGTGATCCAACTACACCTTCATGAAATGCTCATTTGAGTCAGATGCAACAATATTCTAGATAAAGGATTCTTACCCTTATAGTTGGCATCGACAACCAGAATCTTCAGCACCAGTGGCTGAACATGGTACTATTAAGGAATCAAGACTCAGGCCCTAGTCACAAAAGTACAGGCTACAATAGATACTAAATTATCATACCCTGTTCACGAATGTGTAGTTAGTGTCTCTAGAATATTTGAACCAAAGCGTATCTCTTTATTTTTGCTAATTTCATCAATTTCCACTAATTTCACCAATTAAAACCTATTCATAACATTTATTATGCTAATTAGCCAAAGATTCGGGATTGGTTAGAAATAACGATAGCTGAAGCATTTGTACTAGTGACGTTTGGAGGGTTTGTTGCTAGTGCCTTCGAGTCAATTCCGAATCCTAGTGACCCTGTGTACAGCAGAGCAGAACCCAGCCTGGTCTTATTAAGTCATCCTCTCATCATCTGGCACTATATCACACAATGCTCCGCTGTTATTCATAGGATTTTCATGGCCAATTTTTTGGAAGTGGGTGGCCAGGTCTTTTGTCCTAGTCTGTCTTAGTCTAGAAGCTCCACTGAAACCTGTCCACCATGGATTATGCTGCTGGTATTTGAAATACTGGTGGCATAGCTTTCAGTATCACAGCAACAAGCAGCCATCACAGTATGACACAGACAGATGGGTGGTATGGTTCCCTGACTGGGAAACAAACCTGGGCCACAGAGGTGAAAGCACTGAATCTTAATCACTAGACCACCAGAGCTATCTGGAGAGTAGATTTTCTGATATGTTATTCAAACACCCTGGAAAGTTAAATTCTGAATGAGGACAACTTACTGTCCCCAGTGTGTAGCTTACATTAACGCATGTGTGGATGCACGACCATACACACACATTATAGCATACTGTCAATGCTGAAATATTTTAAAAGAGGTTACAGACATCATACCAATGTCAAATAGGCATTCCCTCCTTAATGTGGCTGATACAGAACTCATGATTCCTTATTAAAGATGCTTCTCCATGGAGTTTCCCATGTCATTAAATTATTCCATCAACATTACCATCCATACACATGCTTAAGCCAAAAATCTAGGTGTTAGCCTTCATTTCTCCCTTTTTACAATCTATCCATTAGCAAGTCATTTTGATTCTATCTCTAACGTATATGCCAAAGCCATCTTCTTCTCTTCTCCACTATCACCACCTTAGTCTAAACCACCAGATTTATGTGTGTTAAAAAAAAAAATGATGTGGCAAGGAATCTAATGCCAGTTCCTAGTAGTCATTGTTCTTTTCTGGATGTCTGAGCTAGCCTCCTAATGGATGTTCTGGCTTTTTCTCCACCATCCCTTCTTCCTACCCCACTTGACTCCACTCTTAGACAAGCAGCCAGAGGAATCTTTTCAAAATGTAAATTAGATTATGTCACTTCCCTTATTGAAACCACCCAAAGTCTTTCAGTCATATTTGGAATGAATTCCAGACTTCTTACTCTGGACATGAAGACTCCATGGTCTGGCTCTTGGTTAATTCTTTGACCTCATTTCAAACAACCTCCACCCTGCCTACTTTGCTCCAGCCACATTAGCCAATATTTTGGTGCCTGAAAATGACAAACTCATTCTTGCCTTGGGGCCTCTGTGCTGGCTGTCTGGTTGGCTGTTCTGTCCACATGCCTCTTTCCCTGATCTTACCATGGCAGTCTGTTTCTTATTCAGATCTCAGCCTAAATGTCAACTTCTCAGAGAAGCTTCCCTGACCATGCATTCTGACTTGGATCCACCCTGTCATGCTCTACCACACCTGCCTGTTTAACTGTCTGTATTACACATGTTTAGGTGCAGGTGTCATCTCCTCCGAGATAGGATATATAATTAAAATATCAAGAATTAAAGATAAAGAATCCTAAAGCTGCAAGAGAAAGGCAACAAGTGACATAAAAAGGAAAGCCCATAAGACTATCAGTGGACTTTTCATCTGACACCATACAGGCTGAAAGAGAGTGGCATGACATATTTAAAGTGCTGAAAGGAAAAAACTTAAAGCCAAGAATACTCTACCGGCAAGATTATCATTCAGAATGGAAGGAGAGATAAACAGCTTTCCAGACAAGCAAAAATTAAAGGAGTTTATCACCAAGAAACCAGTTGTACCAGAAATGCCGAAGGGACTTATTTAAGTGGCAAAGAGAAGACCACAAATAGGAATAAGAAAATAATTTAAAAAAATCCAAAAACAAAACAGGCAATAAAACCACTGGTAAAGGCAAAAATACAGTAAAGGTAGCAGATCAACCACCAACGAAGATAATATATAGGTTAAAAGACAAAAGTAATAAAATTACCTATTTCAATGATAAGAGGGTAATGGATAGACACACACAAAATTAGAGATTAGATATGATTTCAAAAACATAAAATATAGTAGGAAGGAAGTAAAACAGCAGAGCTTTTAGAAAGAGGTCTAACTAAAGAGACTATCAACTCAATATAGATTTCTATATAAGTATAATATTATATAGGAGCTTCATGGTAATCACAAACCAGAAACCTATAATAAACACACAAATAGGTAAGAGGAAAGAAATCAAACGTATTACTAAAGTAAGCCAACAAATCACAAGGGCAGAGAGCAAGAGAAGAAGAAAGGAGCAGGGATAGAACTACTAAAACACCCAGAAAAAAAAGTAACAAATCGGCAATAAGTACATTTTTATGAGTAGCTACTTTAAATGTCAATGGACTAAATGCTCCAATCAAAAGTCATAGGCTGGCTGATTGGATAAAAAAACAAGACCCATATATATGCTACATTCAAGAGACACACTTCAGAATTAAAGACACTCACAAACTGTCAGTGAAAGGATGGAACAAGATACTCCACACAAATGGCGAAGAAAAGAAATCTGGGGTGGCAATACTTATGTCAGACAAAATAGACTTTAAAACAAAAACTGTAATAAGAGACAATGAAGGGCACTACATAATGATAAAGGGAACAATCCAACAAGAGGATATAACACTTTTAAATATGCCCCCAACATAGGAGCACCTAAATATGTAAATAATTATTAACAAGCATAAAAGGAGAAATAGACAGTATCACAATAATAGTAGGAGCATTTAACACTCCACTTACACCAATGGATAGATCATCCAAACAGAAGATCAATAAGGAAACACTAGCCTTAAATGACACATTAGATCAGATGGACTTAGTAGATATATAGAACATTCCATCCAAAACCCACAGGATACACATTCTTTTCCAATACAAATGGAACATTCTCCAGGATTGATCACATATTAGGCCACAAAACAAGTCTCAATAAATTTAAGAAGATCAAAATAATACCAAGCATCTTTTCTGGCCACAAAGGTATGAAACTAGAAATCATCTAAAGGAAGAAAACCAGAAAGGCCACAAAAATGTGGAGATTAAACAAAATGCTACTGAACAACGATTGGGTCAATGAAGAAATCAAAGGAGAAATCAAAAAATACCTGGAGACAAATGAAAATGACAATACGACATGCTAAAATCTATGTGATACAGCAAAAGTGGTGCTAAGCAGGGAGTTTATAGCAATTCAAGCATACCTCAACAAACAAGAAAAATCCCAAATAAACAATTTAACAGTGCACCTAAAGGAACTGAAAAAAGAAGAACAATAAAGCCCCCAAATCAGCAGAATGAAGGAAATAATAAAAGCAGAGCAGAAATAAACAAAATAGAGACAAAAACAATAGAAAAATTAATGTAACCAAGAACGGGTTCTTTGACAAGGTAAACAAAATTGACAAACTTTTAGCTATACTCAGTAAGAAAAAAAGGGAGAAGGCACAAATAAATAAAATCAGAAATGAAAGGAGAAATTACAACAGACACCTCAGAAATACAAAAGATTATAAGAGAATACCAAGAAAAGCTATCTACCAACAAATTGGATAGTCTAGAAGAAATGGATAAATTCTTAGGACCATACAACCTTCCAAATCTGAATCAAGAAGAAGTAGAGAATTTGAATAGACCAATCACCAGTAAGGAGATCAAAACAGTAATAAAAACTTCCCAAAAAATAAAAGTCCAGGACCAGATGGTTTCCCTGGTAAATTCTAACAAACATTCAGAGAAGCCTTAATACCTTTCCTTCTCAAACTTCTCCAAAAAATTGAAGAGGAGGGGAAGCTTTGTAACTCGTTCTATTAAGCCAACATTATCCTGATACCAAAACCAGACAAAGTCAACACAAAGAAAGAAAATTACAGAGCAATATCAGTGATGAACATCAGTGCAGAAATCCTCGAAAAGATACTAGCAAATCGAATACAACACCACATTAAAAAGATCATACACCATGATCAAGTTGGATTTATTCCAGGGATGCAGGGATGGTTCAACATCTGCAAATTAAGCAACATGATACACCACATTAACAAAATGAAGAATAAAAATCACATCATCACCTCAATAGTTGCAGAGAAAACAGTTCACTAGATACAGCATCTATTTATGATAAAAACTCTAAATCAAATGGGTATAGAAGGAAAATATCTCAACATAATAAAGTCTGTATGTGACAAACCCACAGCTAATATCATTCTTAATGGAGAAAAACTGAAAGCTATCCCCCTAAAAACAGGAACTAGGCAAGGATGCACACTTTCCCCATTCTTATTTACCATAGTATGGGAAATCCTAGCCAGAGCAATCAGGCAAAAAAAAGAAATAAAAGGGATCCAAATTGGAAAAAAAGAAGTGAAACTGTCACTATTTGCAGATGACATGATTTTACATATGGAAAACCCTAATGAATCCACTGAAAAACTTTTAGAAATAATAAATGAATACAATCAAGTTTCAGGATACAAAATCAACATACAAAAATCAGTTGCATTTCTATACACTAAAAACGAAGTTGCAGAAAGGGAAATTAAGAATGCAACCCATCTACGATTCCAACAAAAGGAATAAAATATCTAGGAATAAACTTAACCAAAGAGGTGGAAGATCTGTACACTGAAAACTATAAAACATTGTTGAAAGAAATTGAAGACACAAAGAAATGGAAAGATATTCTGTGCTCTTGGATTGAAATAATTATCATAGTTAAAATGTCCATACTTCCTAAAGCCATCTATAGATTCAATGCAATCCCTACCAAAGTTCCAACAACATTTTTCACAGAAACAGAACAAAGAACCCTAAAATTTATATGGAAATATAAAAGACCTGGAATAGCCAAAGGAATCCTGAGGAAAAAGAACAAAGCTGGAGGTATCACACTCCTAGATTTCAAAATATACTACAAACCTATAGTAACCAAAACAGCATGGTACTGGCACAAAAACAGACACAGATCAATGGAATAGAATCAAGAGCCCAGAAATGAAGATACATCTATGGAGAGCTAATTCTCGACAAAGGAACCAAGAGCATATAATGGAGAAAGGAGAGTCTCTTCAATAAATGGTGTTGGGAAAACTGGACAGTCACATGCAAAAGAATGAAAGTAGACCATTATCTTACCCCATGCACAGAAATCAACTCAAAATGGATTAAAGACTTGAATGTAAGACCTCATACCATGAAACTTCTGAAAGAAAACATAGGCAGCATGCTCTTTGTCATCCATTTTAGCAGCATATTTTCAAGTACCATGTCTGACCAGGCAAGGGAAACAATAGAAAAAATAAACAAATGGGATGACATCAAACTAAAAAGCTTGTGCACAGCAAAGGAAAGAGTCAACAAAATGAAAGGACAACATAACAATTTGGGGAAGATATTTGCAAACCACATATCAGATAAGGGGTTAATATCCAAAATATACAAATAACCCATACATCTCAACAACAGAAAAACCAACAACCCAATTGAAAAATGGGCAAAAGATCTGAACAGAGATTTCTCCAAAGAAAATACATGGATGGCCAACAGGCACATGAAAAGATGTTCAACATGATTCACTATGAGGGAAAAGCAAATCAAAACTACAATGAGATATCACCTCTCTCCGTCAGAATGGCCATAATTAACAATCAGCAAACAACAAGTGTTGGAGAGGATGTGGAGAGAAGGTAACACTTGTACACTGATGGTGGGAGGGCAAACTGTTGCAGCCACTATGGAAAACAGTATGCAGTTTCCTCAGAAAATTAAGAATAGATCTACTATACAATCCAGCTTTTCCGCTGTTGGGTATTTATCCAAAGAACTTGAAAACACAAATGCATAAAGATACGTGCACCCCTATGTTCACTGCAGCATTATTCACAATAGCCAAGATTTGGAAACAACCTTGGTGCGGATCAAAGGATGAATGGATAAAGAAAAAGTGGTATATAGACACAATGGAATACTACTCAGCCATAAGAAATGATGAAATCCGGCCATTTGTGACAACGTGGTTGGATCTTGAGGGTATTATGCAAAGTGAAATAAGTCAGAGGGAGAAAGTCAAATACCGTATGATCTCATTCATAAGTAGAAGATAAAAACAATGACAAACAAACACATAGCAACAGAGGTTGGATTAGTGGTTACCAGAGGGGAAGCGGGGAGGGAGGAGGGCAGAAGGAGTGATTAGGCACAGTGTGTGGTGATGGATTGCACATAGTCTTTGGGTGGTGAACATGATGTAATCTACACAGAATTTGAAATATATTATGAGGTACATCTGAAAGTTATGTAATGTTACGATCCACTGTTACTGCAATTAACAAACAAATAAATGAAATAAAGCTCTACAATGTTTTTCTTTAAAAAAATTTTAAGCATGAGGGGGAGGAAGGAGAAGTTTAGACAGAAGTGATTTTTAAAATTTTCCCCAGTTTTATTGAGATACAATTGATATATAATATTGTTTAAGTTGAAGGTGTAACAATGTGATTGTTTAAGTTTTTGAGGCATACAATGTGGTTTTTATTTGCACTTCCTGATTTACTGACAAAGATTATCTTTTCATGTAGCTGTTGACCATTTGTATGACTTCTTTGGAAAAACGTCATTATTTTCCCCCATTTTTTAATTGGATTGTTTGGCTTTTTTTGCTAGTAAGTTGTCTGAATTCCTTATGTATTTTGGATATCAATCCCTTATCAGATATATGTATTGTAAATATTTTCTCCCATTCCATAGGTTACCTTTTCATTTTGTTGATGGTTTCTTTTGTTGTGTAGAAGATTTTTAGTTTGACGTAGTCTGTTTCTAGTTTTTATTTTTTTGAGGAAGATTGCCACTGAGCTAACATCTGTGCCAATCTGCCTCTATTTTATGTGGGATGCCACCATAGTGTGGCTTGACTAGTGGTGCTAGCTCCACCCAGGGTTCTGAGCCTGTGAAATCTGGCCCACTGAAGTGGAGCATGTGAACTTTACCACTATGCCTCTGGGCTGACCCCAATATTAAATATACATATCTTTTTTTGAGGAAGATTAGCTCTGAGCTAACATCTGTCACCAATCCTCCTCTTTTTGCTGAGGAAGATTGGCCCTGAGCTAACATCCATGCCCATCTTCCTCTACTTTATCTGTGGGACACCTGCCACAGCATGGCTTCATAAGCGGTGTGTAGGTCTGCGCCCAGGATCTGAACCGGCGAACCCCAGGACGCTGAAGTGGAGTGCGCGAACTTAATCTCTATGCCATCAGGTTGGCTAACGTTTTAGTTCTCCCTTTGTTGCTTGTAGTTTTCAAGGAGTTGTTACCAAGACCAACATCAAGGAGATTTTCCCTATGCTTTCTCCTAGGAGTTGAATGGTTTCAGGTCTTACATTTAAGTCTTTAATCCATTTTGAGTTAATTTTTGAGAATGATGTAATATATAAGTCCAGTTTCATTCTTCTGCATTTGGATATTCAGTTTTCCCAATATCATTTATTAAAGAGACTATCCTTTCCCTATTGAGTATTCTTGGCTTCCTTGTTAAATGTTAGTTGGCTGTATATGTGAGAGCTTATTTCTAGGCTCTCAGTTCTGTTGCAATTGTCTGTGTGTCTCTTTTTATGCCAGTGCCACACTGTTTTGATTACTATCACTTTGTAACATAGTTTGAAATCAGGAAGTGTGATGTTTCCAGCTTTGTTCTTCTTTCTCAAGATTGCTTTGGCTATTAGGTGTCTTTCATGGTTCCATATGAATTTTAGGCTTGTTTGCTCTATTTCTGTGGAAAATGCCATTGGAATTTGGTAGAGATTGCATTAAATATATAGATGACTTTGGTTATTATGGTTATTTTAACAATATTAATTCTTACAATTCATGAACATGAGATATCTTTCCATTTATTTGTGTCTTCTTTGATTTCTCTCATCAAAATTTTATAGTTTTCAGTGTACAGATCTTTAGCCTCCTTGGTTAAATTTATTCCTAAGTATTATTGTTTTTGATGCTATTGTAAATGGGAATTTTAAAAATTTCTTTCTTACATAGCTCAGTGTTAGTGTATAGAACCACAACTGATATTTGTGTGTTGATTTGGTGTCCTGCAACCTTACTGAGTTAATTTATTACTTCTAATAGTTTTTTGTGGAGTCTTGAATTTTCTGTATTTAAGATCATCTCATCTGCAGACAGAGACAATTTTACTTCTTACTTCCTGGTTTTGATGACTTTTATTTCCTTTTCTTGCTTAACTGCTCTGGCTAGGATTTCCAGTACCATGTTGAATAGGAGTGGTGAGAGTGGGCACCCTTGTCTTCTTCCTGATCTTAGAGGAAAAGCCTTCAACCTTTCACCATTGAGTGTGATATTGGCTGTGGGCTTGTCATATATGGCCTTTATTATGTTGAGGTATGTTTCTTCTATATCTAATTTGTTGACAGTTTTACCATTAAAGGATGTTGAATTTTGTCAAATGCCTTTTCTACATCTATTGAGATGGTCATATAATTTCTATCTTTTGTTTTCTTGATTTGATGTATCACATTTATTGATTTGCATATGTTGAGCCATCCTTGCATCCCAGGGATAAATCCTATTTGATCATGGTGTATGTTCCTTTTAATGTGCTGTTGAATTTTGTTTGCTAGTATTTTGTTGAGGATTTTTGTATCTATATTCATCAGGGATATTGACCTATAGTTTTCCTTTTCTTGTGGTGTCCTTATCTGGCTTTGGTATCAGGGTAATGCTGCCCTCTTAAAATGAGTTTGGAAGTATTACCTTCTTTTTGAGTTTTGGAAGAGTTTGAGCAAGATTGCTATTAGTTCGTCTGTAAATGTTTGGTTGAATTAATCAGTGAAGCCATCTGGTCCTAGGCTTTTATTTGTTGGGAGATTTTTCATTACTGATTCAATTTCCTTACTCATTATTGTTCTATTCATATTTTCTGTTTCTTCATGATTCAGTCTCAGTAGGTTGTATGTTTCTAGGAATTTATCCATTTCTTCTAGGTTATCCAATTTGTTAGAATATAATTGTTCATAGGAGTCTCCCATGATGCTTTGAATTTTGTGGTATCAGTTGTATAGTCTACTGTTTCATTCTAAATATTATTTGTTTGAATTTTCTCTTTTTTCTTAGTCTAGTAAAGGTTTGTCAATTTTGTTTATCTTTTCAAAAAACCAATCTTAGTTACATTGATCTTTTCTATGGTTTCTCTGGTCTCTATTTCATTTATTTCTGCTCTGATCTTTGTTATTTCTTTACTTCTGCCAACTTTGGGTTTAGTTTGTTCTTCTTTTTCTAGTTCCTGGAAGTGTAAAGTTAGGCTATTTATTTGAGGTGTTTCTTGTTTCTTAATGTAGGCCTTTCTTACTATAAACTTTCTGCTTAGAAATTCTTTTGCTCCTTCCCATAAGTTTTGGTATGTTGTGTTTCCATTTTTGTTTGTTTTAAGATATTTTCTGATTTCCCTTTTGATTTCTTCTTTGACCCATTGGTTGTTCAGGAAGGTGTTGTTTAATTTCCACATATTTGTGAATTTTCCCCCTTTCCTCCTGTTATTGATTTTTAGTTTCATACTATTGAGGTCAGGAAAGATTTCAATTTTCTTAAATTTGCCAAGACTTTTGTGGCCTAACATATGATGTAACCTGGACACTGTTCCGTGTGCACTTGAGAAGATTATGTATTCTGATGCTCTTGGATGGAATGTTCTGCAATCTTTTGTTAGGTACATTTGGTCTAAAGTGTAGTTTGGGTCCAATGTTTCCTTACAGGTATTCTGTCTGGATGACTGGATCACTTTTTTTTCTTGAAAGTGGGATATTGAAGTCTCCTACTATTATTGCTTTGTTTTCTATTTCTCTCCTCAGTTCTGTTAGTATTTACTTCATACAATTAGGTGCTCCAATGTTGGGTGCATGCATATTTACAATTGTTATATCCTCTTGATGAATTGAGCTCTTTATCATTGTATAATGACCTTCTTTGTTTCTTGTTACAGTTTTTGACTTAAAGTCTTTTTGTCTAATATAAGTGTAGCTACTCCTGCTCTTTTTTGATTTCCATTTGTATGGAATATCTTTTTCCAATCCTTCACTTTTAGCCTATGTGTGTCTTTAAAGCTGAAGTGAGTCTCTTGTATGCAGCATATAGTTAGATTTTGTTTAGTTATACATTTAGCCACTCTATGCCTTTCAATTGGAGAATTTAATCTATTTACATTTAAAAGTAATTATTGATAGGTAAGGACTTACTAATGTCATCTGATTAATTGTTTTCTGGCTGTTTTGTAGTCTCCTATTCCTTTCTTACTGTCTTCCTCTGTGAATTGATGATTTTTCATAGTGGTATGCTTTGATTCCCTTCTCTTTATCTTTTGTGTATCTACTGTTGGTTTTTGCTTTGTGATTAATATGAGGCTTACATAAAACATCTTACAGATATAACTGAGTTTTTAAAGTTGATATCAGCATTTTAAGCTGATAAAAACTTACTTTGATTGCATACAAAAACTTTACTCTTTCACTCCCCCCTCCACCAGAGAAGTGATAGTCTTTAGCAGTAGGTTGGTGTTAATCTGGGAGAGTAGGGTGAGGAGATATGATGAAAGTTGGAGATGCTGGAGTGGATAAAACCTGTATGCCCCCCAGGGACAGTACACTAACCAAAGTAAAGTTCCCCCCAAGAGTAAGAGGCCCTGGGTCCTATTAGTGCCACCTGGAACTCTGGGGGCAGGCAGCCTTGCATTGGCACATGTTTCTCTCAGCACTTGGGCAGAAGAACTGGAGACAACAGTAGCTATGAAGGGCATTAGAGCAGACAGAGTGCTGCTGACAGCCCATAGTCTTTCCTGAAGTCTCATAAGGTGCTACCCTTCCCTTTGCTCTTGCTCTTCTCTGAGCCCACAAGAAGGACAGGGAAGAGGTGGATGGGGGTGAAAAGATGATGATCCTGGGCATTAGGATGAGGAGGCTGCAGAGGGCAGAACTGTATAGATCTAAAAGTTTTTCCAGGATTGCAGACAACTTCACACACACACAAGAGGGGCAAAGGAGATAGAGCCAAAGACACTCAGGGACTAGGGGTGAGTTCCACCCGGAGCAAGAGGTTTCCAGAGGATTGAGACCACAGAGACTAAAATCAGCCACTTCTTGCCCCAAAGACTCATCATGGCAGTTGCCCATACCCCTGGGGGTTTAGAATCAGCCCCATGAAGGAAGAGAGTGAAAGAACTTTGAGAGGGTGAAAACTCTTGAATGGACTGTATTTTAAACTCATAACTAAATCCTGGATTCAATTTTCTGCTCTCAATTGGAAATGAGGGCTCTGAATTTAAAATCAAAAAGGTTAAATTGAGTTGAGATAGGGTGACCAACTGTTCCAATTTGTTCTATGACGTGAGACTTTTCACTGCTAAAACCTGCAAAATCTTTGGCAAACCAAGATGGTTGGTCACTTCAGTTATAAATATAATGAAAGTGACATTTTTGCATTCCCAAGTTTGTGACTCTGAAATTCATACCCACTGACATTTAAAAAGGCCAGTCCTGAAGTCTCCAATCTGGGGGGATTCCCACATACACACTAGAGTGGACACTGATGCAGCCACCCAGATCCCTCTTTAAGGAAGGCATTATTGCCCCAGCAGTTGGGAGTGCTGTTGGTGGACAGCCTCAGCTCTCAGTCCTATAGAGTTTGCCTCAGCTGGGAAGCCACCTTGCCCAATTCAGGCCACTTCCTGTAGCTGCCACCATCCAATGACTGATTCATGCAGGAGTATAAAGGCTAGCCACCTCCTCCCAGCTCAGGACAAAAGGGCCATTCTAGCTCTATAGATTCCCCGTGAGGTGGGTTGAGGCTATAGTTTGACCTGCATTGCAGACCACCGTCTCCCTCTGCCCAATCCTGCTTCCTTCCTCTCCTTACCACAGGCGTTAATGCCAAGGGTACTCTCTAATAAACAGTCTACATACTAAGCTCTGTCTCAGAGTCTGCTTCTTGGAGAACCCAACCTTAACCTAAATCAATGCCTTTCTTCTGATTTGCTGTCTGTTGCCTGAGACCATCTCACAAAGACATGTAAGTCATGGGAGACTCACTGGCTGAGCCTGAGGAAAACTGGAGAAGTGGTTTGCCCTAGGGGCTGTCTAAGGAACTGTCTTTTTTTATTCTGAAAGCTTTTCAGGACAAGAAAATATGTCATAGTAGGTACACTATAAATTTATTGGGTGAGTGAATGACCAGGGCAGGATCAGCTTCATGCACATATGACCTGTATAGTTGTACAGGGCCCCATCTGTCTCAGAAGGGCACCACAGTTGGTTTAATGCTCTGCTATCAGGGACTTGAACATCTTAATAATTTTTCAAGAAGAGGCCTTACATTTTCATTGTGCCGTGGGCCCTGCAAATTATGTAGCTAGGCCTGGGCCTGGGTCCCCCAAGAACTAGCTTATCCTCAGTTCCCCCAGGATTCTCCCTCACCATAAGGGAGTGGCAGGAAAGCAGAGAGCAAGCCAACAGTATTCTTAGAACGACTCTCAGGGTGGCCCTAGAACCACATTCCCAAACCTCATTCCTTGCAATCCTAGCTCTCCAAGACATTTAAACATGCTTGGAGGGCAAAGTGATCAGTGGTCACACAAACTCAGGAAATAGCAACCTAAAACCCCACCTGGAGATATACAGTGTACATCAACACAGTAAAGGTTCTGGGAAGTCTCCCCTGTAAATAAGGTACCTGCTTAATTTTGTTTAATGCTTGAATAAACAACTACATTTGTTCAGGGAAAGATTGTTTTCCCGACCCACCTCTTAACATCCTGGAACAATTTCCCTTTAACACTCCTTTGGGAAGTACTACCCCAGAAACTTGGGCTGAATTGGCCACACCTCCCTAGTCCTGAGTGTAGGAATCTAAAATAACAGTCCAGCACTGACTTCTTCCTTGAACTGCTTTTGGAGGTGATGGTCAGAAAGTCATTTGTTTGCCACGGTATTTGGGAACTAAAAGGGAGCTTGTACAGCCTACTTCAGGCAAAGACAAGAAGACAGATGTCCTTAAAGGTTAAATTGTTGTTTTAAAGCCCCAGGAACTTGTAGCAGACCAGTCTGGAGTTAAGTACAAGTGATAATGATAACAGCTAACATTTACCAAATGTTAACTATGTTCTAGGAGCTGCATTATATTATTTTACCTTCACATAAACTATGGAGTAGATACTCATGCTGGGTATATGGGGTAAATACCTATGATGGTTAGAGTTGTGTGCCAACTCAGCTAGACTGTGGTACCCAGTTGTTTGGTCAAACATCAGTCTAGATGTTGCTGTGAAGGTATTTTTTTAGATGAGATTAGCAGTTAAATCAGCAGACTTTGAGTAAAGCAGCTCACACTCCATGATGTGTGTGGGCCTCATCTGGTCAGTTGAAGGCCTTAAGAGCAAAGACTGAGGTTTCCTGAAGAAGAAGGAATTCTCATCAAGATTGCGGCATAGAAACCCTGCCTGAGTTTCTGCCTGCTGCTCTGTGGAACCTGCACCCAAGACTGCAATATCATCTTTTGTCTAAATTTCCACCCTGCTGGCCTGACCTACAAATTGTAGACTTGATAGCCCTGATGATCACAAGAGACAATTCCTTAAAATCTCTCTCTGTCTCTTTCTAACATTCTGTTGGTTCTGGTTCTCTGCAGAACTCTGACTAATACAATACCTACTCTGGATATGTGGAGTAAGATACCCATGCTAGGTATTCCCTTTGCCCCTCCAGATCTACTCTTTACTTTGCTGCACTCTGTCTGTGACCATTAATGCACATCAACTGGCTTCCTTGCCCTGTTGTTTCCAGTTGGGTTGGGTTAGTGAGAGGTAGTGGCAGGAGGTCAGTGCAGGAGGAGAGTGAGGTTAGGGAGTCAATTCTCTTGCCTCTCCCTGCCAAGCTGAAGGTTGGCAGTGGCTGTGCCCCTTTACCCAAGGCTGGAGCTTTCGTTCAGTGGCCTCCCCAACAGCTCTAGTTGTAGCAGCAGCTACAGCCTCAGCTCTCACTGGGTTCCTGTAACCACTCTCTCCTCTTGCTCTTTAGGCCTAGGGTGGTAAGAGCTCTCTGCTGTTGCTAGCCTTTTCCCATCCTCAACTATCTGCTTTATTATCCTCCATAGTTTTTCCTTAATCCTGTCCATATGTCAGTACATCATCCTCAATTTCCCTGTTTGAATGTGCCGTCTGTTTCCTGCCAGGACCCCGAGTAATTCAACACACTTTTTAATCTTTTTGTACATGAGGAAACTGAGGCCTAGAGAGGCATAGAGAGGCTTGGTGACTTCTCCAGGGCAGGGATTTAAGCCAAGGTCTCTGATTCCCGTGGCGATACTCACAGTCTATACACATCAATTCAATTACTGCTCACATCAATTACTTACTCTTTTGGAGTCAGTTTCCCCATTTGCAAAATGAGGTCAGTAACATGACTCTTCATAGAATTCTAGTCAGCACTCAGTAAATACTAGCTGTTGTTATTATTTGTGACAAAAAAATGGGCCTTGACAAAAATAGAATTCCCAGCTTACAGGGTCTTGGTAAGGACTAATTGACTAATAGGTGTCCTGCCCCAGCTCAGGGCCTGGCGCACACCAGCACTCGATATATGCCACGAAACAGTAGTCACATCTGTTGTTCTTTTCCTATGGCACACCTTCCACGAACATGGTTCTTAAATTCTACGTGAGCACAATTTTGAGTTGAGAGGCAGGTGAGAGGCACTTTACATATGCTATCTCAGGTAAACATCATAACAGAACTAAGAGGTGAGTTATTCCAGCCCTACAGATGAGGAAGCTGAGGACAAAGGAGTTAAATACCTTACCTAAGGGCCACTGCTACCTCTGGTAGCAAGGGATTGAGGATTCAACCCAGGTATATCTGATTCTATATTTATTTTAGCTAAAGAAGACTTGTTAATAGAGCTAATTCAGTGGATAAGCACGGATATGATAGGTCCCACTGTTAAAATACAGAAGTGTTTCCCCGTTGGTTGGTAGAGGGCTGCTGTCTCAAGGTCTCTTAGTCTAACCTGCCCACTCATTCCCTTTCCCTCCGCCCCTGAGCCTGAGCCCCAAAGACAGGGCCTGTTCTATCGGGTCTGGGCCCATACCCAGCAGTTATAAATTTTTGGAATATCACTCCTGGAAACAAATCCCGTAAATGAAACTGGAGAATCACATCTCAGAGAAGTAAAGAATAAGCTACGTCCAAACCTTGTAGAAGTCAAAGAAGAAAGATGCCCTGGTGTATTCAGAGCGTTGCAGAAGAGTCTCGTCATTTCTGTGCCTCTGTCCTGTGGCTGATTTCCTTGAGGGGAGGAGCCCCAGAGGGAGCTTTGTGTTCCAAAGGTATGGAGGGGTGGCATTGTCTGTCCCATCATCTAGAAAGCCCAGTCCTGTTTCTGGGCCATCCCTGCCTCAGCCTTGATTGCACCTCTGTCCTGAACCCAAGGCCCCATGGCCCTTTCAGGATAACTCAGAGAGAAAACAGGTGTGCACACTGTGTGAGGTGGAGAAGGGGTTTCAGTGTCTTCCCTTCAGCGTCTTCCCCTTCTGGGTTTCAAGTCAGTTGGCCTGGGCTTCCACGTTTTACCTGAAAGAGGAAGATTGGCAGCTTGCCAAGAGCCCAAGGACTGCTCCTAACCTCTGTGTTGCTGAGCTGGTAGCCAGCAGCCCTTGGTCATCACCTTGCAGTCGCCCCTTCTCCCTTGGTGCAGTCCATCTCTGAAGGAGGCTGGGCTTTGGGGCCTTTTTATTTAATGGCTGAGGGGGAGTTTGGAGATTTGTAGGAGAAAGTCTACAGAACAGATAGTGAATTAGGAAACCCAAAGCCAGGGTTCATGGCACAGAGGGCTGGGGCCAGTGGGAGAAGGAGGCTAAGGGAACAGCAGTCATCGGGGGATTTGATGCTGGGGCAATTTTGCTCTGTTTCCTTGCAGACCCTTCTGCAGTGTGTCAGGCTCTGTTCCTGCTGTGAGGAGCTGCCAAGGCCAGCCCTTGCCCTTTGTAAATCTCCTTTCTCATTCTTTCTTTCAAAATGGACGTGCCCTGGATTAATAAAGATGTGCTGGAGAGCTTCCTCTCTCTGCCTGGCATTCTGCTTTAATAATAATACTACTCCTACACTTTAATCTAAAAAGTAGAGAGGAATTGAAATAAAAATCCACAAAGAAAAAGAAAACCTCCATAACTTAAAGAGATAGGGTAGGGGCAGAAGAAAGGACAAGAAGATCCCTGGGTGAAAATGGTGGCATTTAATCAGGGATTATACAGGAAGTGAGTGAGCAATTCCAGAATGACAAGAACCAACCTGAACCTCTAATGGAACTTTTGTCAAGGTTTCCAATACTCCAGTGTCCTTTAAAAAGTATTTCCCTCTCTGCCCTTATGTTTTTGTTAAGGTCCATAGGTGAAAATGAAATAATTGAAAGCGAGATGCTGGCTCTATTGACTTTTTTCAAAGGGAAAACAGGCCACAAGTTTCATAGGAAATCCTCTTGTGGAATAAATGGCCTCAAGAACAGGACTGGCACCATAATTTGCAGGGGCCAGAGCAAAATGAAAACATGGGGCCTCTTGTTCCAACTGGTAAGAATTTTAAGATGACAGGTGAGCATGAAACCAAATTTGGGACCCTTCTGAGCCCGGGGGCCCTGTGTGGCTGCACAGGTCACATGCCCATAAAGCTGGCCCTGCTTAGGAGTTTCTGAAGGTTTGCACTATTCTCATTTTCTGACTTAACAATGCTTCTTCTTCTATATTCAAACCACCAGGGATGTGATGATTTTATGTGTGTGTGAGTGTGTATTTCAATACTATTTTTAGGCGCTTAAGTTGATTTTCAAAATAGTTCTTTAAAACCTCAAACATTTCTAAAATGCAATTGATGATGTCAGTACTAGTCTGAAATGTAAATCTGAGCAAGAGAGACTACTGCCCAGGGCCTTACACTTTAGAGGGCTCAACTCGGACCCTTTTCCAGCTCAGCTCAAATCTGAGGGGCCAAGGATACATGCCTTCCTGGACAAATACCCAGGTAGCTAAGGGCTGAGAATTCCTTGCCCATATGGCTCTGACCTGCTCCCAGGAATATGCAGGCATCTTCCTTGGGTACTTCTTTCTAAGGATGGACCTCACTACCAGTATGGGCACCCCATGGCCTTACATTTGGCCAAAGGACAGCTGTTTAGGGGTGGGAAGAGGGGGTGCTGTTGACAGAGCTTGGACATGGGGGCTAGTCTGATTTGTCCTCGTCTATTTGTATGAGGCCCCTTGCTATGCTGGAGGGAGCTGGAAGAAGGAAGAGCTAGTGATGGGCTGGAGTGGATATTTTCCCTACACTGTCAATTCCACACAGGACTCTGGAATTCCAAGGACTCTGGGGATTCTAAATTATAACATGGCTTTTCAGGCATCATTGAAGGTATAATTGCCATAGTAGGATCAAACATTTTATTTAACAGTTCAATAGCTTGATTTATAACTTTTAAAACTTTAGACTTATAGTATGTAAGAAATGGGCTTCCATATCCATTCTTGCCACGGGTTCTGCAAACAGTAAGGGCAGACCTGGATGGTTGGCAGCAAAGAAAGTGTCTATTTCCATATAATGAGGTGGAATATCAGCTTCCACATAAACAGTTTTCTAGTTCAGTTGCTCTAACTTTGTGTGTGTGTGTATGTGTGTGTGTGTGTGTATAATATTTATACATTTTGACAAAGGCAGTTTCTATTTTGATTACTGGAATACAGCAGCTTTTTAGGATGTGATCATTAATTATATATGCACCTCAGCCAATTTCAAGTACATTTCTGCTCCAAAGGTTTCTTAATTTTCTCAGACTATTGTTTTTATCACAACACTGTACTCTGCTAAAATTTGTGTTTACATTCCACAAAACAAATAATTTTATCTTTAACGTTGAACTTTTTATCTGAGCCTATACAAGCATTCACAATAATGTCAAATATTTCTTTTTGACAGAATGAATATCCAAAAGTTATATTTTGATTTCATAAATTGAATAAAGAAAAACAAACTGTTATTGGAACTAATTGATTTTTTCTTTGAGTATCTAGGACACTAGCATAAAACTTGCCTCATTCAACTGTTTGTGCTGTTCTTCTTCTGCTAACAAAGACAACACATGAACAGTTATCACTTTCTTTTCATACTTCCCAAAGGAAACTTGGAATCCAAAGTGGATGAAGTTAATGAAGAAAAGCCATCATTGGAGGTAAGTGAAAAGTCATGCTTCACTGAGTGGTAGGTAAATGCATTTTCTGCAGGTGCACATGCTAAACAGTCATTTTTGGAGATAGTCTTAAAGTAACTTCTAACTTTTGGAACAGATGCTGGTGCTTCTTCAGAAGATTTGTGTATTCTGGGTTTCATGTGGTCAGTCGTATTGCTTAGCCTTCATGGTAGATGGTAAACTGTGTTGATAAACTTTCTTTGCAAGTTCCACATTCATCATCAACTATGTTGTGAAATAGAAACTCAGAACTCAGTTTTTCATTAGCATGTGCTTTTGGTTTTTTGAGCTCTTTGCTGCTCCAAGAGTTTATTGCAAAATAAAACAGCATTACCCAACAGTAATTGCTGCTGATATATGAATACAAACTGTACAATAAATAATAAAACCATGTAATGAGAGTATTCAGGCTGCTCTCTATAAGCTCTATGACAAGATAGCCCAGCCTCCAGCTCCCACTCATGTTTCCCAACTAACCGATGATGTCTCATATTTCTGCGACCCTGCTAACTGATGGCTGGCGGCTTCATGCGTTTTGAAGGTTGTGGGTGTGATGTAGGCCCCAGCACAACTGGCTGGCCCAACCATGGCCCGTAGGGGTAATGGTGTTGAGTTTTTCTCCGCCATCACCCAAAATGGGAGAAATTAGCTTCCTGAGCTCTCTCTTGCCTGAGGGCATTGTGTTTACCAGCAAGTTCCCTGCATGCTGTCTTTGAAAGGGAGGTGCTTGTTTTGCTGAGTCTGGAAAAAATAGGGAAAAGAGAGATGGGTTATTGCTGGGCATGTTTTAGATTTAATCACGTGTTAAAGTTAAAAAAAAAAATCTGATCTTTGTGCATACATCTCCCACACTACTAGACAAGACTGCGTCAGAAGCTGAAAATACAAAGCAGAGATCTACCAATGTAGCTATTAATAATTATTCATTAAAAAAATTTAAAATCTGAGGGAAAAGTTAGACCAGTTGAGATACCAGGACAACAGGCATAAACTGGGATTGTCCCAGTTTTGGTCACCGTATTTATAGGAAAATAAAGAAGCTTCATTTTCTTTGCTCCTCTGGGAATGGTGTTCATAATTTTGTTACCTGGTATGCGAGTGCATCTGAGTTTTCTAAAAGTGTGATTTCCTAGGTTGGAGTTCATTTAGCCAAAGACAATGCAAGAGCCCAGGATGCCCGCTTGATACCTGTGGCTGTGTGACCATCAGACTATACCTTTTGCCATTGAAAGTGATTTAAAAGCTGCCTGATTGACTAGGCTGTCCTGGTCATTGTCATTTAGTTACAAGGATAGAGCTGAGCAGGCCTAGGGACAAAAGACCTAGCACATGGTATGTACTCAATAAATATTTCAGTAAAAGGAGCCATTGCTGGAGATGTTACTGAAAGCCACCAAGTTTCTTGGGGCTGTTTTCCTTGTAACATCAGTGATCTCTGACTAGCTTTCATGACTATGTGTTTATGACTCATATAAACACAGATATTTAATGGAAATCTAAGTAAAGAATCAAAAAGTAATGTGAGTAGTTTCTTGAAAGTCATCATAAGATGACCTTACATCATTCAAAATGTCAATAAACAACTGCCTCATTAGGGTATCAGAATCACAAAATCATGCAAGGAGGTTTACAGCAAAAAAGGAGAGAGAGAACACTTATCTCAGAATCGCTAGGCAAAGACATGCTTATCACATCCTACTGTTCCTGGAATATGACTACAGCTTTTGCCTTTGCTTGACATGTCACCTTAAGTAGTTAAATCACCTTAAGTAGCTGATATTCCATATTATTTGATGTCCTAATCAGATGCTCGTTCAATAGAAATCGCTATTGAATTTTGCAAGGATTTGCAGAAATTGAAATTCTAGTTGCTAACGTTATTCTTAGCTTGCTGCTCTGGTTCCAGGCTTTAAGTTGACTTTTTTCTAGGCTTTTAATTAAGTGGACAAAGGGGACCATGATGTGACTGCAGTTAACATTGGGATCAATGTGATGTTCTCTCATAGCTCACAACTTCCTCCTTCAAGTCTTTTTTTATTTTAATTTTTTCAGCACTGCGGAGAGCTGATATTATCGTACATATTTAGTCTGTCCAAAGAATGTCATAGAGGGACCAGATGTATTTTCTCAAAGGACGTAGATACCTATATTAGATGTGAAGAGAATTTTCTACTTAGTCCCTAAGAGGGAGGATGGCATTGTGTGTTCCAGAATTTAGTTGCTTAAATTTTCTGACAGAATAAAATAACTTGTGTTGCTACGAAAATAACATAGGTGGAAAAATATCACATTAGCATAGGCTTTATCAAAGAGCGTTCCGTGGAACACGAGTTATATAAGCTGCTTCATGAAAGGAGGGTTCTGTGGACAATACCCTCCCACCACACTTTCTTCTTGGAGGTTCCCAGCATGTGTTAACATAATAAAGCACTTGATTGGCCCTGTGATGAAGAAATCATTTAAATTTGTTTAATCTGGGGGCCAACCCAGTGGCACAGCGGTTAAGTTCGCACATTCTGCTTCTCGGCGGCCCAGGGTTCTCCGGTTCAGATCCCGCTTGGCACACCATGCTGTGGTAGGCGTCCCGTATATAAAGTAGAGGAAGATGGGCACGGATGTTAGCTCAGGGCCAGTCTTCCTCAACAAAAAGAGGAGGACTGGCTGTAGTTAGCTCAGGGCTAATCTTCCTCAAAAAAAAAAAAAAGATAAAAAAAGAAAAAACAAAAACAACAACAATTTGTTTAATCTGGAGTTTTTTAAAAGCTTTCCAGAGTCTATCATGAAACCCTCATTCTGTGTTACTTTCCATACAAACACCACAGTGGTGTAATATCATCTCATTAAGTCTATTTTCTTGCATTCATTGGACTAATGACTGACTTCCTACAGTCCCAAGACGTTATTTACTATTTATTTTACCTATGCTAAATCTAGATGTATTTTCTTTTAGTTCTTTTCTGCCAATAGACTATGACAACCCCTCCAAATGCTCTTTGTGTCATCTGATCTTCTCAAATCAGTGGCTCTCTTTCCAGAACTTATGAGCTTGTTACTCAGTCTCATTTCTTACCTTTCCTTGCTTCTTGATTTTCAAACTATGTTATCTTCTATCTGACAGCAGAACCATTGCAATTTAGCAGATATTTGGTCAGTTTCTCTCATTCCTATTTCTCTTACCCCCAAATGTCACTTTGCTCTCAGATTTTCTTAGTACAATAAACAACAATCTATTTTATTTGTGTCTATCATTCCGATAAAATGAAAACATTCCAGATTATGGATATAATCTCTTGACAGACTAACATGGACCTTATTCACATTTTTTTTTTCTGAGTTGTAGCTTTAATACACTTTTTGTGTGTGGTGCAAGTCTCAATCCCTACTGAAAGTGTAGAATCCAGGCCAGCAGTCTTAGTGGGCTACCTTGCTGCCCTGCTGTAGGAGTGGAAATCTGAATTCATTCAATTTACTCAAGAAAATGTGAGTGCCAAGGAGAACAATACAGTCAGGCTCTGGCTTTCATGAAACATAGGTGGGGGTGTGGTCAGTGACTTATGTTATAGAATGTAATATAGTTTAAAAAAAATGCCATCTTGATCTAGTTTTGAGGTCCTGGCTAGGGGCCGTTCAGTTTCCCTTTTTGAGCAGCTGATTAAGACCACATCTCCAACAACATCCTGTATGGAACTCTTACACTCCTGGCATCTATGCAACTGGCCCTAATCGCCCCAGGTCAGGTAGCATACAACTAGAAACAGACCCTAAGTCCTAGAGCCTGTGAAATTATTCAAATCATCCAATTCATAGGAAGCGTCCTAAACCTAGTTAAACCCACCCTGCTGTCATCCATGAACCGCCTCCTGCTCCAGGGTGTAACCCTCTGTGTGGTCCTGCCTGGCAGCCTCCTCTGGTTTGGCCAGTAACAAAAAGTTCTGCTTTTCATCTTGCAAGTGTCAGTGTGTTGTGTCCTGCCATCAAAGAACCTTTAAATCTAACAAAACATAGCTGCAAGCAAAATTTTGGTTTTTCTTTCTTATTGTTATGAAAATTTCAAAGGACTTAAAATAGAGGTACTAATTGGTGGTAAAAAGGAGGTGGGATCAGGATTTTAAGAGAAGGGAAGAATTTTTTTAAAAAAAATTAATTCAAGTAACTTAAGTCCCCCACCAAGGACTTTAGCAGGTTAACATGCCCCATAGATTCGTTTGTTTATTGTATGCTTATTGAGCATTTACTGTGGCTCTGGTCCTACGGTGCGCTAGGAGGTGTGCAAGAACAGAAAATGTGCACCCTTTCCTTAAGAAACCTGCAGATTAATTAAGAAGACGCGGCATGCACTGAAATGATTCGAGAGACGAAATCAAGTGTGTAGAAATATAACTAGACCATCCTTAAGTCCAAAAAAAGGACAAAAATACTAAGGAACTAAATTTAAGGAAATAAATTTGCTTTAAGAGAAGCAAGTTTAGGAGAATTTGCTTTAAATAAATTTATTTAAGAGAAATAATTTTGCTTGCAATTTTTCATGATGGCTAACTTTAAAATAATTTTTAACTTTCCTAGTTATTTTGCTGGGGAAATGTTTGCGTTATTGTTCTTTTCCTCAGTTTATCCCTCCCAGCTCTGCAACCCTTTCTCTGAGGCGCGTAGAGCCTGGCTTTTTCTAGCCCTGTTATGAAAAGCTCAGATGCTTTGGAGTTATGTGGATATTGAGCTGAAGCAGGTAATGAGGTTCTCTCAATGGATGGATTTTGGAGGAATTTGTTGGCAGTTCAGATCAGATGAAGCTATTTCTTTTAAAACTTGGGCGCGTTTCAAAAAGGAAAATGGTTTCAGCCCAAATCCATTTGCAATACCAACCTTCCTGGTTGGGGAATGAAACGCTTAGCTAATTTATTTTTGATGGGTAGGCTTTTATGTGTTTTAAATGATGGCTGACTGGCCTGGAAGGCATTTAGTGATGGTCCATGGTCTTCAAGGGAACTCACACTTTTTCTGAAGGAGAAGCAGGTAGTTGATCAAGCCTCTGCCCTTTCTCTAGGCCTACTCTCCAGTGATTTTCATTCTCCCTACCAATACTTTCTTATTGAACATCTACCCTGTGTAAAGGACGGTAGTGGACTCTGCAGAGGATACTAAGCAAGCCAACAGGCAGATGAGGCATGGACTCTGTACAAGGCAGAATGTGACAAGGCATGGCCATAAAAGAGACTAAAGTGAATTGTGCATAGAGTCAAGGAGTCACTTCAAATTGGGTGGATCAGGGAGAGCTTTAAAAAGAGTAATACTTGAGCTGGAACTTGGAGAACAGGTTTGCTTTGGCAGTTACAGAAGGAGCTGGCAGACTATAGCCTGTGGGCCAAATCCGTCCCCCGTCTGTTTTTATAAATAAAGTTGTATTGGAACTCAGCCATGCCCATCCATTAGTGTATTGTTTATGGCTGCTTTCATGCAACAACAGCAGAGTTGAGCAATTGTGACAGAGACTGTATAGCACTCAAAACCTAAAATATTTGCCATCTGCCTCTTTACAGAAAAAGTTTGTGATCTCTGGTTTAAAGTCAGTTGCTTGAAGGACTTGATATAGGGCCTTGCTATTTGGACTTGATATAGGTCAAACTATATGACTTCATTTGGCAGACATTCTGAAAATAGAATGCTTCTACGCCTTGGGAGTGTTTGAGTGTTCACGATGGTACTGAACTTCAGGACAGGGAGTGTGGTAGATGGACTGTAGAAGAGAGATACTATAGGTAGGAAGAAAAATCCAGAAGTTCATGTTGTCACCTAAGTGGAAGATAATGATTGTGGATTAGGAGCGTATCTGTGATGAAAGGGAGAGGATACAAAAGACATTGTGAATAAAGCTCTAGAAGGACGGACCAAAGGAAAGAGAATTGAGAATGGCTCTGGGGTCTTGAGTCAGGGTGACTGGGGATATCAACGATCCTTTCTCGCAAAATATATCAACCTGAACAGGACAAATTGGACATTCCTCTCAATTAGAAGGGATAAAGGTGGAGTGGCCATAGCCCTCCAGGGCAGCTGGTGTTGGGAGGAGAGGCGGTCAGAAGCTAGTGTTACAGAGGGAGCAAGACCCAAAGCCTTGCTTGTGGAAAAATGTCTGTTATTAGATAGGAAATCAGCTTGTATTGTCTCTGAGAAAAAAAACACTGCATGAGTTGAAGGGGTATCCTTGTATTTTAGGTCATCTTGCAGGATTGCCAGATAAAATACTAATTGCCTGGTTAAATTTGAATTTTAGATCAACAAGGAACACTTTTTGTGTACAAGTATGTCTCAAATATTACAGGGAATATCTTTTTATGAAAAATTACTTGTTCTTGACCTGAAATTCAAATATAACTGGGCATCAATTTAGTATGAACAATGAATAAATTTTTTAGTGTATGTCCCAAGTGTGGGATATATTTATACTAAAAAATCTTCTGTTCGTTATCTAAAATTTAAATTTAACTGGGCTTTTTTTTTTCTTTTGGCTAAATCTGACAACCTTACTTGTAAGGTAAGCAGCCAAAGCTTTCACTTTTGTGGAGGCTAAACAAGAATTGGGGCACTTGTATTTGCTTTCCCTCATAGGAGAATAGTTGACTCCTTCAGCCCTCTCGAGCCCACAACTGAGCAGAGGACAGCTCAGTGAATATCAGTTCAGAGTTAGAGGCACTGAGTGTCTCACAGAGTGTGGACAGAGGATGAACCAAGGGGTATGATGGGGTGAACTTTCCAGTGGTGGTGTTTGGGCATCCACCAGAAGGACTTGAATAAGGCATTGCATGGAATAAAGAGGGTCTGGAATAGACAGGGGAAGTGAGTTCAAGACAAGGATAGATCCTCAGAAGAACCTTCTTTCAAAGACCTAATTCTGAAAGGAATTTTCTTGGGGTAAAATAAAGCAACAACCATACTAGATAAAGGTCCCAGCTTCTATTACACTGTCTCCAACGTAGAGATCTGCCTACCTCATACCTCTGAATTTTGATATGTTGGTTCAGTGAAGGGATGGACATTATTTATCCCAGTTATGTTATAGAGCTGTGTGATAGTTAATTTTATGTATCAACCTGGCTAGGCTATGGCACCAAGTTTTTTGGTCAAATGCCAGTCTAGGTGTTTCTGTGAAAGTATTTTTTTTTTTTTAAAGATTTTTTTTTTTATTTTTTCCTTTTTCTCCCCAAAGCCCCCCGGTACATAGTTGTGTATTCTTCGTTGTGGGTTCTTCTAGTTGTGGCATGTGGGACGCCGCCTCAGCGTGCTCTGATGAGCAGTGCCATGTCCGCGCCCAGGATCCGAACTAATGAAACACTGGGCCGCCTGCAGCAGAGCGCGCGAACTTAACCACTCGGCCACGGGGCCAGCCCCCTCTGTGAAAGTATTTTTTTAGATGAGACTAACATTTAAATTGGCGGACTTTGAGTAAAGCAGACTACCCTCCATAATATGCGAGGCCTCATCCAATCAGTTGAAGGCCTTAAGAAAAATGGCTGAGACAGCCAGAAAAGGAAGGAATTCTGCCTCTAGACCGCCTTTGGACTCAAGACTGTAACACTGACCCCTGCCAGAATTTCTGGCCTGATAGTCTGCTTGGCAGATTTTGGACTTGCCAGGCCCTACAATTGCATTAGCCAATTCCTTAAAATAAAAATAAATCTCTTTCTCTCTCTTTGTCTCACATATATATATGTATATATAGCAGTAGAATATATATGTGTATATATGTGTTATACCTGCACGTGTACACATATATACATTCTATTGCTTCTGTTTCTTTGGAGAACCTGAACTAATATGGGCAGGTGTCCTGGAGTAGCATTGACCCTCATCTCGCTTCCTTTGATTCCCACTGGGAGCGGTACCACGTGGAGCCATTGCTGGTTTCCCCAGCACCAGATTTCTCTCCTCAACCCCAAGCCTGGGCAACAATAGGACCAAACTCCCTGGTTTCTGAGACAAGTGGTCAAGATACACTCCTCCAATTAGGGAAAGGCAGGACCCGCCACACCTCGGTTACACATCTAAGAGTCATCATACATAGAAGTGGGGCTATTCCCCATAGCCAGATGGGTGCGGCCTTGGCCTTGGAATTTTGGGGAGTGAGGCTGTGCCCTTTGACCTCAGGCATGCCCCAACACAGCAGCTACTCTGTGTGCTGGTAAAACGGTGTGTGTCCAAGAAGACTGCTTCACCATATTTCTTTTCTTCTTTATTCAGTCTCCTCACTGGAGAGAGGACATAAAGAGCTGCAGGTTTATATTAAAAATCTTTGGTGGATGTCATGTCTGTCTGCTCTTCTCCCAGCTCCCTAGCAACAGCTAGATCATTTATAAATCTGTTCATGGAAATTCTAGCTTTTCTGTGTAAGTCTCTCTGTGTTTTGTCTCTCCGTATCTTTCCTTCTGCCCATGTCTCTCTCTTGCTCTCTCTTTCTCTCTCTTCTCTTTCCTCCTCTGCCTCTCTCATCTCTGTCTCTGTCTCTCTGCCTGTTTTTTTCTCTCTGGTATGGTTTCCCACACTAGCCACTGTCCATTTCTTGGATTCCTTCCTGGCAATAAGAGGGACAGCACCATTATGCAGCAAGCAGTCCTGCATCCCTGCTACCTCAAAATAATAATGTTTCATGATGACAAATGCATATAGTTAGCAATGAAAGCAAAATGCTTAGCAGGCAGGGGGATGTGAGCAGGCCAGATTTGTCTGCCTGGAAGAAACAGAGAGTGGCTGGAGAATCTCTAAAGAAAGGGATATGTGTGTGGGGATAGCTGGTCATGTTTGCCAGGTAGACACCTCCACGGTTTTATTCTTAATTTAGCTTCTGTGAATCTCAAGAGTAAGTTCTCACATGCAAAATAATAGTTATTCCTAATTTACTAAAGTTTTATTATTGCCATAAAAACTTAAAAAATATTAGCGTATTTTAAAATCTGGTTTTACTTCTGCTATTTTTCGATAAAATATTAAAAACAAAGATAAGACAGCCTGAATTAATGAAGGCATATAATCCTTTTTGTGCCCTAGTGGCTGAAGCTTCTGTATTGTGTCAGAAAAAGCCCAATTAAAGTTAAAAAAAAAAGCCCCATTCCCATTTTGATGGCTCTCTAGACCTCTGGTTCCTCCTTACCACTAAGATAAGAAAAAGATAACGTCCAAGAACTCTTCCAACCAGATGCTGTTTACACGCACATGTGTGCATGTCTGTTTTACACACTGCACATGTGCATTCCCCTGGGTGCAGATGGCTACTCCAGCAGCAGCACATGGGCGATGTGTCTGTCTGAAAGTTGGCTTAGCTGTGTGCATGGAAAGAAGAAAACAAGAGTGAGGTAAAAACCACACAAGCCTAAATCAAAAGCAACTGCTCTACCATGAGGAAAGCAAGCAGACCCTGCTTTGTGCACACGCCACTCTTTCTTTGCTGCCCAGACTGATCTTTGAAATAAAATAAAGAAGCATGGCAAAGTAACTAAAACATAGGTAGAAATAACATATTTGGGTTTCAGAAAGAAAAAAAAAATAACCTGGCAAAGCTTGAAAGGCACCCATTTCATAACAACACATGTGCAAAGAATTACAATAATTGCAGTGCACACATCGGTAACAGACAGAGCGAACAATGAATATTAAAAACACATTCCTAGAGCTGGCCCCGTGGTTTGGCAGCAGCACACAGCGTGGAGACCTGCGCGGGAGTCAAAGGAAGGCTCTCGGCTTCCAGAGCTGTCAGGGCTTGGCAGGAGCTGAGGAGAAAAGAGGAGGGAGGAGGGTGGCAGTGACTGTCCCCGTCACTGTGACTCCCGTCTCCTACTGGCAGAGCCCTAGGAGGGCTTCAGGAGGGTTTCATAGAGGAAGTCTGCCTTTAGCCCTTTGTGGCTCTAGTTCAGAGCCAGGCTGAGAAGGCTGAGAAGCAGGAGGGATGAGGATAGAAAAACAAACAAAGGTAATGCTGGGAACACCCAGACATTGTCTAGGACCAGAATCTCCATCTTCCCTCGCTCCAGGCTTGCCTACAGCATGATCTAGCCTGATGAACTTCATGCTATGGAGACATAAACTGGGCAAGTGTTTATCTTCCATGGACCAAATACATTGATCTGCCTTTTTCCCTTTAATATTTGCTATGCGGCGGCATTAAAGTCTGTAGAGGGATGAATTCTCCTTGTGGTGTGTTCCAGAGCCTTCAAAGACACATTAACCAAACATCCAAGGTACACAATGATCATTTCACAGTGAATCCCTTCTATTGTCAGCAAAGACAAAGGCCCTTCTCTTAAGTACAGCTTTGGTTTTGAATGTTCAGATTTTGCCTCTGCCATTGGCAAGGAATTGACTCTTGAATCCTTGCAATTTGGCATTGAGAGAGGCCAGAGGGTGAGAATCTCTAACCAGATAGTTTGGTTCCCACACTGGGAGTTGAGGCTCCAGGATTCGTAAGCTATGGGCTGTGAATGTCCAAGGGGTTGCTGAGGTAGAATTCAGGGAGATCCATAAACTTGGATGGGAAAAAAAATGACATCTTTATTTTTGCCCATCTCTGGAATACAGCATTCCTTTAACAACAAATGTAGGAAACAAACCATAACAGTGCTAGGGATACTTATGACTTTGTCATCAGTAAAAATCATGGATATTTTCGTGTCATTTCACTGTTGTTTCAGATATCTCCAATTATTATTTATGCTCATCACTACTTGGAATTGTGGTAATTATTAGACCTGACACAAGATTTTATTATTTTATGCATTGGTGAAGAAGCATGTAGCATAATAAAATACTACTTTCATAACTATATTTCCATATATTGGTTTCCCTTGACATGTTATATACTATCTTTTATTCTTTTTAGAGAGATTATTCTGAGAAAGGTTCCACAGGCTCTTGGCTGTCTTCCCTGAGGGTTCCGTAGCACACACAACATTAGCTTGAACTCAACAAGGATCTAGTCTTTAAAGCATCCTGAGGAGCTGGGCCCTCCACACAGTGAATTCCATAGAGGACCAGCCCCATGTGTGTCTGTACACATGGGGGACAGAAGGGAGAGGCCAACGTATGTCTCCAGACACAACACTGAGGATTTAACAAAGGAACTTCTTACTTGTCTACTCTTTAGATATGCTCAACACATGTTAGCATTTGCAAGACAAAAATTTGCATTTTCTCTTCAATGATTTGCAGCAGGGCTCCAAAATGATTTCATTAAAAATAAAATAGAATAATTTTATTTTTCTCAATTTCTCCAGTTTCTCCAGATGCTGGCCAAGAGTGTTTGCCATTGAATCACCGTTGATAGGGTAGAGAGAGGCTGATGCTAAACTAACTGCATTTGCCAGTTTCTGCACCAAGGGTGGAAGGACGAAGAACAGCTGTGAGAGTGGTGCTGAGAGAATCAGACAATACAGAGCAACATAGGGGTGACCTCTTAAGCCAAGGAGTCAGATAAGAGATCTGACACCCATAAATGTCACAGAGGCAAATTAGAAAGTCCTTTATTTCCACTTGTCCTCATGATAAAGGAGAGGAGTAGTTCAGAGTTGGAAGCACTGATTCCTTTGATTGATCAAAATCTGAAATCCTACTGAACTAACCTAGTATCAATAGTAGAATCTAGTATCAACCTAGAATCTAGCGCTAGAGGGGGTGCTGGGAGAAATAGGCTTATTCACAATTCTCAAAAATATGAACCTCAGCATCTGGCTTACAAGGGACAAAAATGCTGTCCTGAAAGAAAATATATAAAATATTAGCAATCTTCATAGATACCTTTTTTTTAAACTCAGAGAGAACTATTGAGTGTTTTGCTAGAGTTCTTAATATAGTCACATAAGAAAGTCGGGAGACCTAGAGGTAGAGAAAAAAGAAAGCAACATAGATTAGATAGATAGATAATTTGCTACGATCTAGATCTATTATATGCCAGACAATATATTCGTTTGTAAAATGCTTTCATCTATCTCATTTAATCCTTTCAACATATCTACACTATATTATCAGCCCAAGTCTTTCAGATGGGGCAGCTTAGAGAACGAAATAACTGGACTGAGGGCACAGAGCTAGTCAGTAGGATTAAAATTCAGGTTTGTCTGACCCACAAAGCCACTAGTCCATTATTTCAGGTGGTTCCAATTATAAAAATGATTGCTGTGACTGAATCTCTAAAACTCAAGAGGTTGTTACAGGATTTGAAGGATCAAATTTCAAGTTAGGAACATGAATGGCAATGTGATAACAGGTTACATATTGATAAAAGAAACTTTATGATATCAAACACAATTGTTTCTCATCTGCACAAAGTTAAATGGGCTTGTCCACCTATTTTAATCATTAACTTAAGTAAATAGAAAAACAGGCACCTAGAACTTAAGAGCTCCTTGATGATCTCATTTGCCAACATAGTAGTTCCTGTACCTATTGTCAGAATGTGAAACTGTCACCCCTGTTCCCTGTTTGTAGGAAATAGGAGAAATTGCTTGGTGCATAAGACCAAATTTCATTGTGTTCAAAATGTGCTTCTGTATCGGTTGCCATCGCATACCTACTAGATCAGAGCACCCAGGGTTAGAGCCAAGCCCGTGATCACAGCTATCAAAAGTTAGGAATAAAGTGGGGCCGGCCCGGTGGCGTAGCAGTTAGGTGAGCATGTTCTACTTTGGCGGCCCGGGGTTCGCCGGTTGGGATCCCGGGTGCGGACATGGCACCACTTGGCAAGCCATGCTGTGGCAGGCGTCCCACATATAAAGTAGAAGAAGATGGACACAGATGTTAGTTCAGGGCCAGTCTTCCTCAGCAAAAAGCGGGAGATGGGCAGCAGTTAGCTCAGGGCTAATCTTCCTCAAAAAAAGAGTCAGGAATAAAGTAACAAAGGAAAATCTCAAGGTCATGCCAGGATATCTAGCAGAGAAGTGCTGCTCTTGACCATCCATATGCCTCCTCCCATTTCAAGTAAAGCCATAGTGAGAGAGTGAATATATGTCACTCCTTCTTAAAATAATTTCTCTTATCAAATCACTTTAAGATATTGTGTTCTACAAGCTACAGATATTGAATGTCACTTCAGGATGACCTCCAAGGCCTCGTCCAGCCCTAACTTCCTCTGATTCTAGGAAGTTTACAATTGCTGAGATGGAAAAGCCTGCAAGGGTATCTTTATAAGGTCTTTCAGCCATCAGAACGTAAAGGGTCCTTGACTTCAGTTGGGTTATGTG
The DNA here is from genome assembly GCF_041296235.1 of Equus asinus. NCBI lineage: Eukaryota > Metazoa > Chordata > Mammalia > Perissodactyla > Equidae > Equus > Equus asinus. Next base: position 135,054,747 of record NC_091790.1, on the reverse strand, counting down.
AAACTACCCCTGAGCTCTTTAGTGCTGCAGGAGTTACTCCGTCAGTGTGAACAACTGGGACAAGTTAGAGGATTTCAAAGACTAAGTAAATAACCTACGATCAGAAAATTCAATTTGTTCATGAGGTGGAGAAAGGCATCCTGCCATTAGACAGTCAGATGGAAAACATGCAAACCACAGTCTGTGGAAGAGAAAAGAACATCGACAGCCCTTGCCCAGAAGCACAGGCAAGTGTAGGAAACATACTCAGCAGAGTCAACGTGTCTATTGTGAACATGGGAAGCCGGAGCCACAACACTGATTGAAATTCCACACTATGAAATAACCAGGGAAGTCACTCTCAGGCCAGTCCCTCCAATGGGGAGCCCTAGGGAGTCGACGAGACTCACTCCTGAGATGGGTTCAGAAAGAAGACTCTGCTCAAGAGAAAATGCTCTCTGGCTCAGGCACAGCCATGCTGCAAATTCCAGTGATAGGCAAAGACAGCAGAAGGCACAATTTGACAGGGCCAGCTCTCTTTGTTAGGCAAAAAGATAAGATCTCCTATGGGAATAGAAACAAAATGCTATGTGAAGCACACATTAACTTTTACTGCAAAGGATCTCAGAGAATTGCCGTGAATGAGGTAGTAGTAAAACTTAGATTTGCATTAGGAATCACCTGTATATCCAAAAATGGATATTAGCCAGTGCAAAATCTGGCTGCTTTTTACTGCCTTATTATTCTGGAGTGCCCTCTTTTCCACATCAAAGAAACTGTGGTCTGTAAAATCAGACCCTGTAACACCGCTGTTGTTTTGGCATTTGTTGTAATATTCGGATAGCGTAGTCGGGCCCACTACTAGCCCATTTGTCACTTTTGTGCAAATCCGAGAAAGAACTTCCCTTATTCCAGGTGGATGCAGCCTCACGCTGGAGCATAAAGTTTGGTCAACAGAATGTGGGCTGGATTTCAGTCCCTCAGCCTCAGCTGGATGCCCTTATGCAGTCCCAGGTGCAACATTCTCTCTAGAGGGTGGGTCCTGCTAGATATTAGGTTCCGTTATACATCGGCGGGTGCAGCACATGCTGTTGGTGCCTGGCCGTGTCCCCTTAGTCCCTCCAGAGGTCACCAGCAGCTTCAACGTTGAGCTTTCTGAAGACTTCTTTCCTCAGGTTCCTGTTTCTCTCTGCCTGAGGGATTTTTCTAGGTTCCGGAGTGTGCTGTCAGGACAAGGCAGGGGTTAACGCCTGAGAGCAGTCTTCAATCAAGGATGAGTGGAATGGAGTTGGCGGGTACGTTCCCCAGCCTCCTCGCCCTTCGGTGGATCAAATTGAGGTGTCTGCATGGTGGCCCATGGGGTCTTCAGCAGGATCAAGTCCAGTTACCCAGGGCGATCATCCACTTATCAACATCCTCTTTGTTGACTTTCTTCCCTTCCTCATTTCGTTTCTTCGCTCCCTCTCCACGTTTCCTGGGATCACCTTCCAAATCCTTGCACCCAAATCCTTTTCTCCGAGTCTGCTTTTAGGGGAACCCAAATTAAAACACAGGCTTCCTCACTATAATTCTAACTCTTGGCTTGACGCACCTGCCACTGTTTAGAGCTTTAAATCTAATTTGACCATCATGAGAAATTCTTCATGAATGGCAATACTCTTTCACAAATCAGCTAATGTTAAGAAAGGAACAACCACACCCTAAGGAGAGAAGCAGCATACTGTCTTAAAGAAAATGTGCTTAAAGGAAAAGCAAACCACGTGTCCTGATGGTCAGCAGAGGAGAGGGAGAGAGGGAGAAAACCGAATGACTGTGCTTACTGATATCTGCGCAAGAGAGCAGGAGTTCAGCTCTAGTGCGACTGTCTTAGTTGTGAGGTTAGGAGAACCGAATGAGTGAAGGGGCAAGAACGCAGTTCTTTGACCCTCACTGCGGAAGCTTGCTGGAGGCGGGCCTGAAAGAGACAGAAATGGGTGTGGGGAAGGACACAGCAGGGAGCAGGTGCTGCTCACCCGGCCCTCAAGTTTTGGAGTTAGTCTCCAAATCTGGGGACGCGATTCAAGCACTTATGGAGCCCTTACTGTGTTGATAGATGTTGAGCACAGTGCTGGGCACTGCTTCCTGGGAGCCCAAGAGAACACTGGACACAAACTCTGTCCACAAGGGACTCGCAGACTAGTAGAGGACATAAGACATGCCAAGACATTTGCTGACCCACAGAAATAGCAATTTTATATGATTTGCCAATTAACAAAAAGGTAGTGCACCCATCTGGCAGGCGCTGATCCTGCTGGATCAGCAGGGACCTCTGCCCGTCCGAGGCCAAAATAACTGTCCACAAAAATAGCTGCCTACTAGACTCTAACAATATTAAGGGAGGGACTGTATTTTCTAAATCTTTGTACGGCCTGCAAGGCATTGCTTTGAATATAGTAGGTGGTCATGGATGAGTGGTGTCTGCATAACCCAAGCAAGAATCTCATTTTATAATACGAAATTTTATGAAAAGGCAGAAAAGGCAGAAACCATTGTGGCTGGGCTAATATGGGAAGGCTTCCTGGAAGAGGTGGCTTTGGAGCTGAGTCACAGTTTCAAAGTAAAAACACCCAACTAAAACGGACTCTCGAATTTTCCTTTGCTTGTCAGCAGAGGTCTGGGCCTCAGTCTGGAGATATGTCCGTCCTTCCGTCATTCCTTTGTATCCAACGGATGCATATTCAACTTTGACTTTTTAAATTTTTTAAATGGTTTGCTATTAAAACATTCTAATTTGGAGCCTTTTTTTCTCTTGATGTCAATAGAAGGATATTATTTCACTGCTTTTATTGGAGCTGCGGGACAATTGTTAGTTTATTCTGCATTGCTGCTCAGAGATACACTTACAAACACAAGGATACATGTGAAGATGGGAAACAAAGCGATGGGAAAATGCACCCTATTTAGGAAAGCCAAGCCTCCCAAAGAGAAAACTAGAGGCTGCCAGGCAGGTCTGTGTTTTAACTTGTGGTCCTTCTTGCTCCCAGGTTGCAGTCACCTAACTGCTGCACGCCCCCTCTCCCTTTTCCTCTGCCAGGAGTCTCAGCAGTGCCCTCAGTAGGTGCTCTGTGTATGGCAGGGGAACAGCAATGGTTTCTGTGGAAGACCTTTACTTGGGGAAACCCTCGGACAGGCAGAAGTCCCTGCTGATCCAGCAGGATCAGCACCTGCCAGGTGGGTAGACTACCTTTTCATTAACTGGCAAATCATATGAAACTGTGATTTCTGTGGGTCAACAAATGGTAAGTAGCAGTAATTTTACATGGTTCAAATTAATAGTTTTGTAGGACAACTAGCCCATCAACTAAGAAAATAAAGATGAATAAATAAATCGAGGCTTTTCTTTTCTTCTCTGATTTCAATTCTGGCATTGAACACTGTCCACTTAGCAGGGATGTGCTGCATGAGAATTCTTAGTGAGTCTAAGGAGGTCACCACAGGCAGAGTAGACTTGAATATATCAGTCCATGGACAGAGAGGGGCAAGAAACATCAGAGAATATGCCTGTTGTTAGAGCAATCTAACGGTCTTGCCTCTCTGGGCCCCTCCTCATGGTGCTGCCAGAAAGTTGATTCAAGTTCCTGCCCCTCTGGGATCAGCCAACTTCCCTGTCTCCTGCTTTCTTACTTCTAAACATGGAGAAATCTCTTTATTTTGGTCTCTTCCCAGGCTTCTCCAAAGTTACTCTGCTTCTACCCACAAACTCCCTGCACCTCTCTGGTGAACTTGTGTTTAGCCTTGAAGACTTTCTGCTTACTGACTAGAAAGTGAACTTCCCCTGGGACAAGGTACAGGAGAGCCTACTTATATGGGGCAGTGGTAATGGGAAGAAAAAGCTAATTAATATCATAAATTATCTAGCCACAAAGAGAATTCATGGTAGAGTAGTCAAGGTTGGAAATAAACAAGAGAACTACTTCTCCTTGATAATTTTGCCCAGGTTGGACTTTAATTCTCTTGATGCCTTAGAGTGCTTTAAGACCAAAATAAAAAGATCCTGGAATCATTTGTTTTGAGGCTCTTCCTTAGGGGGAATGAATTAACACGACCGCACCCCATGAAGGACACAAGACTGGTGTCAGTTTGTGAGACGGACTTGGGGTGGTTTCTACTTTGTGTGAACTGGTTCACGACAAATAATCCTAATAAAAGTACAGGAATCATTTCCAGACATTTAGGACCAGAGCAGGACAGGTCAAAGGAACTTTGTCTCTGAATCGTAAGGTATGCCTCCCTCTTTGCATTTCTTTTGACTCTTAGAGCCATCCAAAATTTTAGTTTCAAGACTGCCTCAGGCTCTTTGTCACCCATTCACATGTGGGTAGTGCTGGATTGTGTTTAAAAGTACTTTTTTTTTTTTACTCAACTTTCTGTTTGCCCAGTTACCCAGGTGACTGATTCGGCTATTTTAAAAGCCATTTTCAGAAGCCTTACCTTTTCCATGCACCATTGACAGCAAATATTTCCAGCCTGAGTCAGAGAGCCGCTGTCTTTGTGGAGGTCGCCGTGGCATGAGCTTGTCTTCACTGGTGTTCTCTCCTGCATGAGATCCTGCCAAGGAAGCGTCTAAAGGGAGTGGGGATGGAGGACTTGCATGCATTTAAAAGTTGGCGTTCCAGTCAGGCGTTCTGACAGCCCATGCAAAGGTGCTCTCAGGATGAGTTAGAGGAGACAGGGAGCACTAGCAACTAAAGGCCCAGCTGACCTAGCTGCTCCGGAGTTTTATGTTACACAATGTTGTTTTCTGACACCTACTTTGAAAAATAGACAAAAGGGCCACACAAGAGGAATACCTATCAATGAGAAAACCTTTGTGCCAGATAAGAAATGAGATATAGTCAAAATGGACTAAAATATCCTGTGGAGTTAGGAAGCAATAAAACGTGTATGGGTAAATCTTCATTTGGGGATGAGAATCTGAATGCCAAGAAAAAAACAAACTTGCAGCTGACTGAGTTAGGACATGTTCTTTCCTTAGTTCCTCAGCGTGGAAGAGGAGGTGAGGAGATTCCTGGCTTGTTGGGAGGAAAAAGCTTTGGAAGGAAAGAAAGGGGGCAGGCCTAGGCTTGTTGTGGGTCTGAGCTGTGAGCAGATGAAAAGCTAAAACAACAGTCACAATGATGAAATGCTTCTAAATGGCCTCAGAAAGGCTTGGAATGTGGCCCCGTATGCCCTATCTGACCATTTAATCTGTGTGTGTGAAAGAAGAACCCAAGATGAATTTTCTTCTTCCACTCTGTGCAAAAGGTGGTGGAGGTTGAAAGACAGTAGTGAATGGCACCTTTGCCGCATGAGTATGGAACTGAAAGTTGTTGAAAAACCGGAGGAAATTCTTTTTTTTACATCTATTCAGTACCACACTTATGTAGTTGTCAACTCTGAGGTCATAGATTTAGCAAGCTTTTCCACCTACAGAAAAAAAAGTTGCTTAGAGGAAATTTAGCCTTTTCTTTTTCTTTTCTTTTTGTTTTTTTAACCAAGAACTCTTAGGCAAACACTTTTTCATGGCCCTAGGAGTTCTGGGGCCAATTTCAAATCTTGAGTTTGCTAGCTGTGCAAAGACAGTGCGGGCATCTTTGTTCTCCTCGCAGACTACCTCAGGTAGGATGCAATTCTTAGCACTGCTTCAAGGGGCTTGTGTCTGGGTGTGGGAACAGATGATGAGGCTACAGACCCACAATTCAGAGCCCAACGGATCTCTGCTTCAGTCCTGGGCCCTTTTCTCTCACCATTAGAGTTTGGATAGTCTGACAGATACTGAAATTTTCCTGGGGAAGATCAGCCTCAGATATTGGCAAGACATCGAGAGAATGAAGTTGCTATGGAAAGAACATGACCCTCTGAAGAAGGAAATGAATAACTGTAAAAGGGGTATTTTTATAAGTGATATGAAACTAGATCTTTTTTTTTTTTGGCTTATTTCCTCTTGTGCAAAAATGACAACTAGGAAAATGAATCAAAGTTCTGGCTGGACTACAAGCGTGCACCTCAGCAACAGCCACTGATGGGTCAATCTGTCCCTCTCATTCACGTCTGGTCCCCTGCCCGCACCCATCACCTCCCTGCCCTGCTACTCTTGGTGACAGTGTGGCAGGAGGGAAGAGCAGGAATTTTGTCACCTGGGCATATAACCACAATACATACTCCATCGCTAAGTAATTTCATTTCCTTGGACAAATTGCTTAATCTTGCCAGACCTCAATTTATCTTATCGGTGAAATACGAATTCTCATACTTTCCCTATAGCAAAGGTTGCTGTGAGAGTCAACTAGAAGAACAGGAAGGGAAGACCTTTGGCAGCTGTAGAGTGCTGTATACAAGTGTGAGTTGTACAAAAATCAAGCTGTAAGGTTGGTGTTCTGTAGAACTTAGCTTCCCTGCACAGAGGATCTGATTAATCATAAAATATAGAGATAAGTGACGACACTTTAAAGAGCTGTTGAAAGTGTGTGTGGACTTCTACTTTTTGAGGGGCCTTCTTATGAGTGTAGATACCTTTTAGGAAATGCCTTTAGGAGGAGGCACCATGTTGCCCTACATTTTGCCTTTTTTCCTTATAAACTTTCCAGACTTCATTTTTGCGTGTGTGCTGATTTTTTAAATTGAGATATAATTGACATATAACGTTATATTAATTTCAAGTGTACAATAAATGATTCAATATATGTATATTGTGAAATGATCACCACAATAAATCTAGTTAACATCCATCACCGCACATAGTTACAAATTTTTTTCCTGGTGATGAGAAATTTTACGATCTATTCTTTTAGCAATGTTCAGATATACAATACAATATTAGTAACTACAGACCCTCTTCTTTATGTATTACATGACGCCCATTTCCCATGAAGGAGAGTGAAGATTTTACTTAGCAGCTCGCCTTAATCTTTCCAACAATTGAGACTTTATAATTACTTTCATCAAAGCTATGTTGTTAGGACCATGCAGGGGAAAGTGCTTGCTTTCCATTGAGAACTGGCAAATTTTCATAAATCTCAAGACTGTGTTCTTCAGACTTCAGACTCTGTAGATCAATTTCATTAAAACAAAGAGGCAGAAGAAAGAAACCGCAGCATCCTGGAACTGTTTTGTCTTAGCCTGAACTAATCCAAAGGCAGTGAAGTTTGTTTCTCCCTTCACCCTGCCCCACCGTTTCAGATTTATATGCCTTTGCCCTTGGGCCAAATTTGGGGCAGGGTTGTGGGGAAGGAGTGGATGCCAGAGGAAACATACATTTTATTTTGTCTTCACACAAATCTCTTCTTCAACTTTTATTACAGGCTTGTGAGCTCCCTAGACAGGAGGAAATTTTGAATGAACTCAGCTTTTAGTGACCAGGAGTGGAGACATAAAAAGAGCTATTCAGCCTCTCTGGTCACAGAGATAACTACAAAGGGTAACTGGCATTAAGTCTCTAGTAATAGCTGCTCTAAGTGCTGACCATGATTTGAATCTCTCGATAACTGATCTGGGGAGGCTGGAATATTTATCAAGCCATTAAGAGAGGCTGTTTCTGGCTGATAAGATGCCTACAACTGATGAGGTCCACCTGAAGACGCTGATGAGGCTGGGCTGGATTTATAGCCATTTGCAGAGACAGCAAAAAATGTTCTCCTGAAGACATTCATCAGCAAAATTATCAATCTGTCCTGGGGCCGGCCTATGGAATCTTCATGAAACATGGTTGGTGAACACCCTGACATATAAGGCGATTGCATACTATGCTCAGACCTGGCCAGCAAGACACAGTTTCACTGATTTGGAGGCCGAGGGAGTAGGGGGTGGGATAAATGAGACATGAGCATTATTAATCTGTGGATCTCATTTTTCAGGAAAATCTCACACTGAGTTATAACGTGCCAGATATGTGATTATCCGAGGTTTAAAAAGAAAAAATAAGAACTCACCATTTTATACAACTCCAGGGCCTTGTTGTGGTTTATTACTACAGTGGGAGAAGTTGCAGTATGGACAATGCTAAAGTTAAAAACAAACAGGGAAAGGCAGTCACCCTCATTTTATTTCCCCCCCCTGTGAAGTTTTGCAGCCATGTCTAACCTCAGTGCCAGCATTTACATTTTATTTTATTTTTTTAAAATACAAATTGACTATCTCACACTTAAAATATATGATGTTAACGGCTTTTGAAATTTAAACTTGTTTTTCCAGATGAATTCTATTTTTAAAAATAAAATCTAGGATGAGAGGCAGATATGCTGACCATATAGGGTGGTTGGGTGGCCTCTTCAGCAAACCTTTGGGCCATATCCCTCGATGTCTTCAATGGAACATCCTCCCTACCTTCTCACTGGTTAATGTTTCTTTCTTTTTTTGAGGAAGATTAGCCCTGAGCTAACTGCTGCCAATCCTTCTCTTTTTGCTGAGAAAGACTGGCCCTGAGCTAACATCCATGCCCATCTTCCTCCACTTTATATGTGGGATGCCTGCCACAGCATGGCTTGCCAAGCGGCACCATGTCCGCACCTGGGATCCCAACTGGCGAGCCCCGGGCTGCTGAAGCGGAACGTGGGCACTTAACCGCTGCGCCACCCACCGGCCCCTGGTTAATTTTTCAAAAGCATATAGATTTGCTCTTAATTAGAAATACAAAATTTCCCTCTTTCTAGGCTCAAACTATCTGCCACCCAGCATTCGCCTAAAGCTTGCTGATGAGAAATAATGTTTATGGACGGTTGCCCGGAACCCATACAGTTATTTTATTCTACTTGATATCTTAGATTTTTTTTTTTTAAAGATTTTATTATTTCCTTTTTCTCCCCAAAGCCCCCTGGTACACAGTTGTATATTCCTCGTTGTGGGTTCTTCCAGTTGTGGCATGTGGGACGCTGCCTCAGCGTGGTCCGATGAGCAGTGCCATGTCCGCGCCCAGGACCCGAACCAACGAAACACTGGACTGCCTGCAGCGGAGCGCGCGAACCTAAACACTCGGCCCCTGGGCCAGCCCCTTGATATCTTAGATTTTTATCTCCAGATCAAACCAGGTTGTCAGAGAGATGGCTATTTGCACCTTATTGGATTTCCCCTGCTCTTGAAGAATCATTTTTAGAATTGTGGGTCAGTGTTATAGCTGTGGCCTCCTTGGAGGAATTCTGTAACCAATAGCCCAGTGTCACTTGCTGCTGTAAGGCTGGCTGTGGTGGGAAGCATTGATTGTCTCCCACCCGGCTCCTCTGTCCCACTCAACCTGTGCTCTAGGAGAAGGCGAACTCAGTCCTCCCAGATGGGCAAAGTGTGTGTGTGTGCATGTGTGTGTGGGTGCGCATGTGTGTAAGTGTACATCCTGAGCATCTGATATGGTCTCCTTTCATGAGGACCTGTGGCTTATCTGGCTTCCCTTTCGGCTCTGGTCATGAAAACTCCTAGCTACCCTTGGGGCCCACCTTTGGTAACTGCCTGTGACTGTCTCTGGTGTTTCCTCCATCTCGTTTCATCTTGCTGTCCTCGCAGGCAGTGTAGCATGGTGTTAAGAGCATAGACTTTCCACAAAGCTTGGGTTTGAATTCTGCTCCACCAACTGGCTTAACTGAATATTAGGGTATCAGGAGTAATATTAGGAATACTCCAATACTCAGTTGCCACTCCTGGAGCCCTTTCCTCTCCTCTCCTATTGTGAATGTTACTTGAGTTCCTCTCATATCTTCAAAGTGTGGGAGGGATTCATGACAAAAGTACTCCAAGTTCAAATCCCAATTCTTGCTGTTCTGCCACTGTCTTGACAGAGTGTAAACAAAGGACCACGGGATGGGATGGGACCCTGCCTCTGACAGGTTGCTGCGGCATGGACCAGCCTGAACCCCCTCCTTGGAGGCCCCACTTCCCGGCCCCACAGGGTGACTGCACCCAGGAGAGACCACTGGCTCAAAAGGGTGCAGGCTTTACTCAGAAGCAGCAGAAATCAAAGCAAAAAATGATTCTTTTCCAATGTGCCTTTCTCCTGCCTAGTTCAGTATCTTCCAGAAGAGAAACTTCAGACACTAGATTCTCAGTTTGGGGCTTGCTTGAGAGCCTAGCCCTTACATTGACGCTAAACAGATAAAATATTAAGCACCAGTGTGCTCCCAAATCATTAGCAGAAAGTCCACAGGTAATGAATTCAGCCCTGGGCTATTCGGGGCCTGTTGTTTTTATTTCCCACCCACAGCACACACTTTTCAGTAATGAACTATCCCTGCACAAGACGAGGGACACACACCGTGTCCCCACACAAGGCTTAGAATGCTTCATTTCTGCCAGAAACTCTGGCCCTGGGGGCTCCAAATCCTCCATCAGGAGCAGAGAGGAAGAAGAGACAATCACATGGCTGTCCAGCCTCACTGATAGGCCGGCAGAGAAAACTCTATTTCTAAAATCAGATTACTCATTGAAAACAATTTGGAGGATTTAAAAAAACCTATAAAAGTGGACCAAAAATTAAATGGTACACATTTTCCCTTTCCATAATTATTTTAAATTGCTTCATTAGTTTATCAACGTTATCTTTAATTCTTACACTAGTCCTAGGAGACTGGAGCCTTGGCCCCTACCATTTCTGAGCTCTCAGTGGAGGAGCAAGTCTCAGGAGAAGTGGGTTTCCAGAGGTCTCCTGATAAGTGAAGGGAGATAGATTGTGAAGGTGGTCTCAGCTGCCTGATATCGAAACTTCTGAGTTCTTGATAGTCTAATAGTCCCTTGAGAGAAAGATCAAATGGGGGATAGCAATTCACTTTACATGAGGCTACCCAAATGTTTTTAGCAAAAGGGAGAAGCACATTTCTAATCTAGACAAAGTATGAACTAGATGGATAAATTTTGTAGCCCGAAGTGGGTTGCTGTGTTTCCAGACTTTGGAATGAAGTAAATTCCATTCATTAAACTGTCAAAGAAACTTTGTTTCATGTATATTTGTGATCACGGGTGTGTGTGGCAGGGGTTATAGTATCAGAATTTTTCTGATTGCCCTTTGGAGTAAAAATATCATACAGTTTAAATACAAGGTATTATTTGAAACTTGTTTCTCTGCGCTAGACTCATGAAGTCAGCTACTAGTTATTTCCTGCCTGGCCTTTACAGAGGCTGTATTGGTCTTTTAGTTCAATGTTCTGAATCATAGTGAGGGATTGTAGTGATTGTGTTTAAGAAATTATCTTCAAATATGCAAAACAGTAAGTTAGTGTGGAGCGAACTTGGCTACTTGATTTTTAAATCCAGAAGAATACTGCAGAAAAATAGAATGAGGGGTGAGAATGGGGATAGAAAATAATTCTACACTAACATAATGTACTGATAAGTCCATTTGAGGATGAATGTATTTTGGCTAAAGGCTGAGCAGTGGTTAATACAGAATGGCAGAACAGTTTAGCAAGTTGTGAATGAATTTGTCTTCAGTGATTATCAAGTATCAAGACTATTTCTGTTGTGACAGAAAACCCAATCCAAGCTGATTTAAGACAAGAGGGAATTTATTTGCCGATGTAACAAACCATTCTAGGCACAGATTTGCTTAGTGGGGATACCAGGACCCAGTCTCTCTAGCCTGGGCTTGGCTCTGCTCTCTGTCATGTGTTGGATCCATTCTTGGGCTTTATGGGGTTTTGAGGTGGTAACAACAATTATTTACTCTCAGTATGCTCAAATTAAGGTCTAGAAGTTTCAGTAAGAGTTTCATGGCATCTCACCGTCTCTGATGCCTTTCCCTGAACCAATCACTGTGGCCAGCAGAACCTGAAGCTTTAATTGGCTGGGCCTAGGTCACACGACATCTGTGGGGTTGGGTGTGGAGTCAGTTCTGTCGTTACTCTTGTGGACTGCGAGGGGAGGGGAGTGCATACACAAAATAGAAAGGGGAGCTTATTAAGGAAGGAGGGCCAATGGATGTCAGAGGGCCAAAGCCCACAGTGTCTACTACACATAGCATAGTCATTAATGGTAGCAATAAAGGAAAAAATACATTACTACAAAAATTTTAAAAGTGAAATAGTACCCCAATGAATGATTATTAGTCTTCTGTGTTAGAGACATCCATGTATCTTTTTGTATCATATTTATGTTTCAGATAAGGTATATTAGCTAAAGACCATGAAATTTACTTGTGGTAGAGGACCTAAAGTATTTCTGGAAGTTATTACCAAGTGAGTACAGAGGGCTGTTACACTGAAAGTACACCCATGTGCTTCTTTATTCATACCTTTCCTGTCTTGAGGCAGGATATTTGTAGTGAGAAAAATAACAGGAGATGGATTAGGGGAGCCTTCAGGTAGTACCTCGGCTGGAAGACCCCCACCTCAGTCTTTCAAGGGCATTTGTGGGAGTTGCACCCGTGAGCTACAAATCCTGAGGTTCCTGTCTTACTTGGATGTGTGTGAGAGCAATGGAAAAGTAGTAAGAGCAACGTGACTACACCTGACCACCTGAGGCAGAAGTTGAGCAGTTGCAAACCAAGGGAGAAACAATTTCCCAGACTTTTATCACATTGTGAACAGAATGTAGCCAGTCTATCATGGACCAATTTAGGATTTTTGTAGCCTTGGTGGACTTGCATTTGCTCTTTCCTTTTCCTGGAATACATTTCCACCACCTTTTCCCCTTGTTTGGTACATGCTCATCCTTCAGACCTCAACTCTTCAGTGACAGCTTCCTGATCCCCTCACTCTGTTGCATTTACTTAGCATTCTGTTTAGTTTCTTTGCAGAACTTTTCTTAATTTGAAATTACTGGTTTTATTTCCTTGTTGATTGCCTGTGTCTTCCCACTAAAATTATGCTCCTCGAAGGCAAGGGCCTTGTTTATATTACTCTGAACCCCCCGCATCTGGAAGAGTGCCTGGCACACACAGAGGATCAATGAATGTGTGGGACACAGGAAGAACAAAAAGTGTCGGAGATGAAACAGCCTACTTTGCCAAATAAGGACAGCAATATGAATCATTGCCACTTCTGGCAACGCTTCTAAAACTTTTTTGTGCAATGGCCTCTTCTGGCAGTCTGGTGAAGCCTATGGACACCTTCTAAGAATATTTTACAATGCATCAAAAAATACATAGGGTTTTCAGTTGAAATCATTATTTAGGAATATAGTTATAAAAATATTTAAAAATTTATAAAATAGTAATACATGTCCTTTATTAATGTAGAAAACAAGATTTAGTGATGAATGTAATAACTAACATGATTTTAAAGTAATCATGAGAGTAAACAATATTTCAAGATGTTTGCAACACCTGTAATGTGATATGAAAATAAGCGTGATTTCTAACACATTGATAACAAAGTCACAGGTATGCTACTACTACTTTAGCTTGTTGAAGGAAATGCTAACTTTCATTAGAGGTTAATGAAAATGAAGATGTAATTTTTTTTCCATCTAAGTTTACAGACCCCCTGATCCACCTACAGATGTCTTAGGGAGATGGTGGAGAAAAAGGTACAAACTTCCAGTTATAGAATATGTAAGTTCTGTGGATGTAACGTACAGCATGATGACTATAGTTAATAATACTTATATACTTGAAAGTTGCTAAGATAGTAGATCTTAAAAGCTCTCATCACAAGAAAAACAATTTGTAACTATGTGTGGTGATGGATGTTAACTAGATTTATTGTGGTGATCATTTCACAATATATACAAATATCATACCATTATGTTGTACACTGGAAACTAATATAGTGTTATATGTCAATTATATCTCCGTTAAGAAAAAAAAAACAACCCTGGGCTATGGGATTCAGCACTCCATAAATGTGGCAAGATTAAGAATTAATATTAGAGGACTCAACAGTTATGCCTACATCTTATCTTTAGTTACCTGGTTGTGAGATTATTATATATGTATATATGCATATGTTAACCATTAGAAAACTGTATGGGTTTAGTTCCCATTTAAATAAAATTCTTTTGCCCTCATAGGGCACTGAGTTAAAGGGCTCCTTAAGTACTGCTAAGGAAAAGTAACCTGAGCAGGTGGCCCCAACACTATTGTTGTTACTATTCGGGTTCTATTGCTGGAGGGGTGAGAGAACAAAAACTTATGGAACGGATGCTCCTACAGGGATAAACTGTTTAGCTCATGTATGTCAAGACCCTTAACATATGCAGGGAAGAGTTTAGAACATCAGACATTTCTCTTCTATAACATGCTCACACATCACATCTTCCTTTTGCACGGGAAAAGAATCCATTTATCATGAGTTTTCCCTTTTCCAGTAAACAATAAAATATAAATCCCAGTGGCTGTGGTGTAATGCACTTACCTCCCTGACATTGTTTTATGATAATTTCTTTATTTCTGTCTCTGCAGCTTGTACTGAATTTCACAGGGGAAGAGATTCACTAGCTTATTGCTAGTTTGGAAAGATTAAAGGGGTGACATCGCAGATTTCATTCTTTCTTCTCCCTCTTAATTAGGAAAATATCATCCAACAAAGGGAGACCCAAAAGAGAAACAGAAACTCAGAGGACACACAGAAAACCATCAGTGATGCTCCTCAAACTGTAAGATGAGGCTGTGTGTGTGCATCGATTTCAGTAAGGGTCTCAAAGAGATATTTAAGAATTTACTTTCCACTCTCACTCCAAGACAAACTGCAGTCTTTGCACAAACTTTTTCTTGATTCTTTTAAGGTATCATTAAGAATTTAGCAACATGGTTATAACTTTAAACATTTTCAAACACTGTGTAGTATAATCATTTTTAATGTGAGGTTCTCATTCCTCAGGCGTTTTCAACAATACCTATTCCAGCAAGGGCAGGATTTTCTAATTCAGTTTAACATGTGCATCAGTCAGTATATAGTGGGTTGTCCTGGTAACAGACAACTCCCAAATCTCTGTATCTTAACCCAAGAAAAGTTTATCTCATACATTTTCCTTGTGGTCCAGGATAGGGATGTTTCTATTCATCCTAGTCACTTGGGACCAAAGCTGGTTGAGGCTCCATCTTGACACGTGCTTCCATGATCATTGTGCTAGAGGGAAGGGGATATGGAAATTGTAAACTGGCTTATAGCACCGTACATCTCGTCTTCTCACATTTTACTGTCTGAAGAAAGTAGCATGGCCACACCAAACTTCAGAGGGTAGGAGAAGTGTAAGTTTACCATATGTCTGGGATGAGGAGAGCTGGAAGTATTTGTGAAAGGCCTTATGACTACCACAGTCCACCCTCTGGTCACCATATATTTTGTTCACTCCCTGTGCCCAGGGGAGACAACCTAAAAGTCCCGCTCATTGAGAGCATCAAGCTCAGAGCTGAGGATCTCTGAGGGGTATTCAGTCATCTCTGTATCAGGTCTGGATGTAGCTCTTCTTAAGCTAGAGGTCTGTGAATTAAAAGATGTGTTACATTCCCTCTCTGCACTATTATGTATAATAGTGGAACAGGGATAGGAAAAACCTCAATATGTATTAACATTCAGAAAAGGAAGTAAGGGATACACGTAGGAATCCTAAAATCTCTCTGGGCAAAAGTGGCAGGAGCCTCGTCCCCTGAGGGATGAGGGTGTTCCTTCATTAGACCTGATTCTGTGCTTGTTCCTCCTTCTAAGATGCTCTTTCATCCCTGTTATCAACTTGATCACATCTGAAATGAGCATTAGAGACTATGCCTTCCTTGGGCACCAGCACCGTGCTTAGCCTTCCTCTCCCTCCTCTTTCTTCTTTATCTTCATTCAGTTGTTGTCTGTCATCCAGCAGCTCTATTTTCCTATGTATATGTTCTTTTTTTTCCTGACCAATCTTCTTAAGTAGGTGTCTCTTTTTTATTTATAGGTACTTTGGACTCAGATCTAGTACCCTAAGTGCAACAGTTCCTTAAGCAGGGAAAGATGACATGGTTTCTCCCTACCAGGTCAGTGGTGAAGAAGCAAGCACGCTGCAAGTCCCCTGATGATCCACCTGGAGGAAGCCTCCCATCTCCCGTACACTCCCCCAGTTCATGGTTTGGGAAGCCACAGCCTACCTGGGCAGCTCCCCTCGGCCTCTTAGAGAGAGGAAAAACCACACATTTACAGGAGAACACACTTGATCCTCCTCCCTGGGGTCCAGATACATTTCTGAGCCAAGTTTCTTCTGGGCCAAGTAGTTGCAGAATCCACTACTTTGTGGTAAGCAGGAGAGTGATTATCTTCAGTCATTCATACTGCCTACAGGTGAAAATTCTCTCCACCAAGATTCCCACAAAGGCTGAGGCTCTCTTGCCCATGGACTACAGTAGCCTTTTCCTTCAGGAGAAGGATGACAGAATGAAGTTGGTATGGGTTTCCGTCAGCCCTTATATAATCCCTATGTACTTCAGGAGATAACATGAAATGGCAAAATATTATTTCCATGATGCTTGTGTTTATGATGATGAAAAATTGACAAGTTTCATGATCACCAGAGCAATATCACATCTTAAAAAAATTTATATGAAACTATCTGTGTTTCTGTATGATTGTGTTCTGAGAGTTTTTATACAGATTTTTTTTTTTGTCCTGAGTTGGGCAACAACATCAATTCTTGAATTGATGATATCTCTTTAGCATATTATTAATTATGAAAAGATAATTCAGCAGGTTGTTGCTGAAAATACAGGAAACGGGTAAATGTTTTAAGTGTTAATTTAGCCATGATTGAATAATCAGATGGAAGCTTTTATACTTATATATAGGATTAGAATTTATTGAACTGCTCTTAAGCCCTATAATGAGCGAACTGTCTTTGAACTCAGCTGTCAATAAAATATTTTTTGATTTAAAAATGCATTGAGTAGTTGAAAACAGTGGAGAATTTCTCAATGGGATTCAGTTTGTGCTGTATGCAAGCAGAATGGCCAATCATTATATACTAACAACTTCAAAAGTTACCATGGAAATTAAATTATAGCAGAAATTTATAAATGTAGATGAGTACAGAAGGAAAAAGGAAGAAGCAATTGGATTTAGTAAACAATTTAATCTTTAAATTCTTTTGAAATAATTTTAAGTATACACAGTATCTTGGCTTCTCAAAAATAGTTTCTAGGTTGAAACCATTGGAGGGAATCTTGCATCTTGTTTTTAAAAGATTAAAAAAATTATTTCTAAATGAGGGTATTATGTGAAGTGAAATAAGTCAGACAGAGAAAGTCAAATACCATATGGTTTCACTTATAAGTAGAAGATAAAAACGACAACAACAACAATGAACAAACACACAGATAGAGATTAAATTGGTGGTTACCACAGGGAAACAGGGAAGGGAGAAAAGAGTGATAGGCCATATGTATTTGGTGACAGAAAAAACTAAAATTAAATAAAAAAATTCTTAATTTTAATTTGTTAATAGTAGAATCTATTTCTAAACGATTTATAGCTTCAAATACTCAAAAGTTTTCTCTACAACAATATAACATTCTATAAAAATCTTGTTTAGCTCATTAATTCAATTTATAAACACATTTTTAAAAATCATAGACTGTTGCTGAATTGTCAACAAGACAGTCTTTAATTGTTGCGAAACCTAACTCCATCTTATAATCACTGCGGAATGTCTCCAAAGGAACTGGAAAGAACACAAAATATGGGACTGAGGCACAGTTCTCCAGCCATATAAAGTACTTGTTCAGCTTTCTACACCTTTAGTTAATTTAATATTTGAATGTGCAAGGGGCATCCTTTTATGAGATTTTGATGTCAGATTTATGGGAACAGAGTCTGGGTTACCAGGTGCTACAGCCAGAAAAGGGTATCAATTTCTTTACTTTGTATCTCTTGTGAATTGTGAGAAACATGTAACAAAAACACCAATACAGAACCAACTAGGTAGTTTACTAATCAATTTGCTAACATATGTAGATGATGTAGAATTGTCTAGAAAGAAACCGTCATCATATATTTGCTCACATTAATTATAATAAAAACACGGTTTATAATAAAACACCAATACATACAAAATAATTAAAATAGCTTTCTAGCTTGTTAGATTTCTCCATAAAATGTGTTTCTATAATTTTTTTTTACTGTCCAGTCATCTGTGATTGCTTAATTAGTTGATTGACTTGTCAACACTACTCTTGATTCTCTGTGCTGTTAGTTTTTAGGACACAGGCCCAGAGTGCCATGCTGACTCGGTAGGATTGCTCCCATTTCTTCCTCTTCCTGGTTCTAGCAAGAACAGAAAGGAATAGAGTGACTGCATTCATTTCTAACAGTCCCTGAGCACCTTTTATATGATTGACCTCATACTTGTTACTTTGAATGAGAGAAGGATAAAGCATCATCCTTGTTTTCAAGGAGCTTGCAGTCTAATCAAGGGGATCAATACCTAAACCTTGCGACTAGGAAGATAGGGCCTGGTCATTTGTACTATTGATAAGCTCCAGAGTTAAATGTGGTTCATGCCAAAATTTGATAATCATGACTTCAGGATGAGTTTATAAACTTCACAAGGTTTTACCTTACCAATAGCTTTTCTGGTATGGTCCACTGGATTTGAGATCATGTCTTTGGTTACATGCTCAAGAGTTTCTTCATTCCCTTCCCATAGAGCAAAGTAAACACTTTCAGCTTTAAAGTGACTTGATATAATCTCTCCCTCCTGTAAATTTCAAATTCCTCCGTGGATACAATGAGCAACTTGAGGGTTTTTACTAAGACAAGAATGCTTGGAGCACTGATTTCTGTTGGTTTCATTCAGTTGGTTCTTAAGAGACAGGGTAGTTATTGCACTATGTTGAATGGGAAGCTCAACCAATACGGAGTTTATTCTTACAACCTATGGCCTCATGATTATCTCAGAAATCCTAAAGAATACACCATGGCCTCCACAACTTGGGCAATGTGCTCTTAGAAAAATTCCTATAGATGCTTCCTCTTGACTGATAGCCAAATACTACAAAGAGAGTGCAAACTGCATTTTTCACTCATAGCCATAGATGTGCTCTATTGTAAATATTGAAGTATTCTGGACTATCGTGCCCTAGCATGTAAGGCCTACATCAGTAGTTCTGAATCCTGGCTTTATCCAAAACCTAGATCCATCCCACATTCTTATACCAGTGTCTGGTGCAGGTGGAAGGGCAAAACATCAGTATTTGCAGCCAGATTGAGACTCACAGCCTTAGGCCACCTGAATGTGATACTATTTTGTGAGTGCTATTGAGTATAATCAAAGTACGGAGTCAAGTGATGCTATAGACTGTCTTGGTCTTTTTTTTTTTTTTTTTTAAAGATTTTATTTTTTCCCTTTTCTCCCCAAAGCCCCCCAGTACATAGTTGCACATTCTCGGCTGTGGGTCCCCCCAGTTGTGGCACGTGGGACGCCGCCTCAGCGTGGTCTGATGAGCAGTGCCATGTCCGCGCCCAGGACTCGAGCCAACAAAACACTGGGCCACCCGCAGCGGAGCGCGCGAACCCAACCACTCGGCCATGGGGCCTGCCCCCTGTCTTGGTCTTTTTAATGATAGCTTTTCAATGGTCTATTCTTTTACACCTTCCTTTCTTTAGCAGAAGATTTTGTCTTCTTGACGCGGTAGGCTGAGAAGTCTAATCCTCCCCATCCTTGAGACGTGGTGAGCGTATAAACTGATCTGCAGGTGCTGTGAAGCAGGAACTCCCTGGCACTGTGACTACTGGCTCAACAAAGCCTTCTGCCTGCATTTCATAGCTCTGGTTTTGGTTGTGAAAGGAGGTCTCCCACTACACAGAGTCTTCTTTTGGCTAAAATAATGATCAAAGTTGAATCATTCATTAACTTTTATGGTGGATTTAATTATGTCTTGCAAAAATGATATGTTGGAATTCTAACCCCCAGTACCTTAGAATGTGACCTTATTTGGGAGACAGGGTCTTTAGAGAGGTAATTAAATTAACATGAGGTCATTAGGGTGGGCCCTAATCCAATATCCAATGTCCTTATAGAAAGGAGAAAATTTGGACACAGAGACAGAGAGACACACAGAGAATGCTATGTGAAGATTGGAGTTATGCTGCCACAAGTCAAGGAGCTACTAGAAATGAGGAGAGAGGCCTGGAACACATCCTTCCCTAATGCTTTCTGGGGCAGAATGGCCCTGCTGACACCTTGATCTAGGACTTCTAGCTTTCAGAACTGTGAGACATTAAATATCTCTTGTTTAAGTCACTTAGTTTGTGATACTTTGTTAAGGCAGACCTAGGAAACTAATACAACTTCCCAGACTAGAGTATGTGTAAATAACTTTTTTGCATTCTTGTATCTATATAATTTGTAATAGTTTACAAAGGGCACAACATACATTATCGTATTACTGGCCCTCAGGAAATGGCATTTCAAATTGGCCTTGAGGGATGAATGGGAGTTCAAAAGGCACAGAAGTTTAGGGTGGGGGCGAGGCCAAGGAAACAGAAACAAAGAGAGGCGGGTAAATGGTGTCAAATGTACCCCAGAAACAGAATAATAATGTTTGGAGTGTACACGTAGGTGCAGCGGAGCAATGAGAGAAAACACTGTAGAGATAGGCTAACGTCACATTGACAAGGGTCTTGAATACCAGTCAGAGGATTTTGTGCCCAAACTGGCACTTAGCAGGCCACAGGAAGATGATGATTCTTAAGGACTGGTGTTACCTACCAGAAATGTGTTTGAAGAGGTGCCTCTAAGAGCATGTTGTGGGATGGATCTGTTTGGGGAAAGACTGGAAGCAGAAAGTTCATTGAGAAGTGATTGCAATAGCTCAGGCAAAGGTGGTGGGGGTGATGACAGCGGGGGTGGAAAGGATGAGGTAGGTTTATGAGGCATTACCACAAAGGAAGAGAGATATGTGGAACTTCAGGCATGTGGCAGACTGGTGTGGAAATGTCTTTAAGCCTGTTGGATTTTCTTGCCTGTTACATCACACCTCTGTGTGCCTGAGCACAAAGCTGGCCTGCAGAGGCTCTGCAGTTAGAAATAGAATCAGGATTCTGACCCACCAGGCTCCAATAGAGAAACCTCTAAACGGTACCTGTGACCTGGGGCATTCAGGATATGTGACAAGGACATGGCACTGTGAGACACCTGTCAAACAGCTGTATTTAACACATCTGTATGATGGGTCATGTAGACACATGTGCAAGAGCATCTAGGATCTTTCTGTTCTACCCAAAGGCATCTGCTACATTGACCAACTACGTAATCTAGTCAGGAGTCACCTGACACATGCCTGAAGTATAACCCATTTCCCTTCTGCACAAAACAGTCACTTGTTAGTTTTCACACTTCAATCATCTTTTTACCACCTTCTCCCCCAGCCAAAATAAACCCCCAGAAAAGCAAGGCAACTCCCTTTGGAAGTATGGAAAAGTCACAGGTCTCACAGATGACTGGAGTTTCCCTTGTCTACAGTGCATGACAGCTGCCTAATCTGCTTAGGCAGCTCAGCGCTCACAGGTAAGTTAGATGTGACAGTGCCAACTGGATGGCTTATAGTGTTCAACATCAGGTCACTCTTTCCCTTGAAATTCTTTGTGAATATGGGCAAGTCTGGAGCCACAGAAGCAGTGTAATCCTCCGCCCTGGGCTCTGCAGCCTGAACGGCTCTGTGGCTGACTGGCTTCCTCCTCCAGGCATTAGACATCATTCACTGTAGCTTCTTAGTCCTACCCTGAGGACATAGTAGCTTTTTGCCTGTTGATAGGAAAGTCCAAGTATGGAGAGCCCTATATTAGGGGATGCTGGGGGCTACAAGCTACTGTTCTGTGTATTTATCATCACTGTGGGGACAGCAGCAGCCGCCTTCGGGTACCCTGTAAGGCACTCTGGAATCCTAGTTGCTTATAGAGCTGAGTTCTGCATCTGATCAGTAACTTCCTAACAAATGCATAAGAACAAGACCTCAGCCTATTCCTGCTGCCTCTTTCAAAACCTAAAACATACATAGCTGAGGCATTTTTAAATAAAAGCTCTTTACATAAAGGATTAAGGATTTGATGATCATGAAGAAGATGCTATTCACTCTCTACTCTTTCTCAGGGGCCCAATAGAAGGCAGTCCCAAGGTAGAGTTCAGAAAGCAATTGAAAATGAGTGTTGTGAGCCAAGCATACATTTCTGTCTGTAGCAAACAACAGATTCTATCTCCAGTAACCTTGGAAGTTGTGAAATTCACCATATACTACTGCTTTATGAATGGAGAGGCAGAGAACTATTTGGTGGGGGACAGGGGAGAGGGAAAAGGAGAGGGAGATGGAGAGAGAGAGAGAGAGAGAAGAGAGAGAAAAGAGCGAAGAATCAGACACACAGAGGAAACAGAGGTAGCAGATCTAGAAGATTCCTTCTGGTTTTGCAGTTTTTGGTTCCAGCCATCTGTGAATCTTTATTTCCCCCTTGCCGTTGTATTGCAAAAAATACTCTTTTATCCTTATAGTAATTTCCCCCTTTTTTGTTTCAGTTAGCTCAAGTAGGTTTCAGTTGTTTACAGTCCAAGGGTCTTAAGAAATTATAGGTGTTTCTTATGATGGAGCAAGCTAATTTTCACCAAAATACAATTATAGCAGTCTTTTTCCAATTCTCAGAAAAATGTAAGTTAACGAATGATCTCCTTGACTTCATGTTTTTCTCTCATATGTTGTTTCTCAAACTATTGGCATTTGTGACATCTTGCCTGATTGTGAACACTGGCAGATGATAAAATGAACAATCTGAGAAATGTTAATAGAAAACTGAGAAATTGTCCCTTGTGTTTAACGCACAACCTGTATTGTTAGATGGTAATAATAATTTTGTATTTTGTATATGTATTTATACACATGTATATTTATATGTACATATAAAATGCATATCTATAATATAGTTATATTTTCTGCTGGTAAAACAGATCCTAGTCTATATGTTACAATTAAACAAACCAATAGGGGCTTTGGCACCTCAACAAGTTTGGGAACCACTGCCTTAGATCAACCTAAATTTCCCCTATTTTTTCATTCTCACATTTCCCAGACACTGCAGAGCCATATGGACTCCAATCTGTCTCTCTCATCACTGTTTATTCCCTACCAGCCCAATTTCTAGCCTTTCACGATGGGAGCATCCTCATAACCTGCACTGACACTGCACGTGCATGGGGCATCTGTTGTGTACAGCACAGAGGGCCAGAGCCTCGATGCGTGTTTAATTGGGAGACGAGCTGTTGCTCACAATGACCTTGGGGGTGGGAGGCCAGACCGTGAGAGCTGTAGTATGGATTTCTTAGAAATTTGCTCAACCCTGGGTCAGTCCCTATGGAGAACACCTACTCATTAGATTGCTTCTTTGTCTGGCTTAGAGATTCCAGTATTTTTTAAGTTAGGCTGTGGATGGGGTTGGGATTTCTTATTAAATATAATAAAATTTTTCATGTCAATTAAACATAGGGCTCACTTGCTAGATGCTTTTCATAAAATGTTTATGGACCTTCCCATAGATAGTATTCTGATAATAAAAGATAATTTTTATGTTTGTGGAATTCAAGACTAAGCTGATGTTTTTCCTTGCTATTCATATGTTTTGATGAAGAGTTAAATGCTAATTATCGAATCTCCCTTTTCATGAAGGGTTTTGTTACTCATATAGATAAATGGCAAGTTCAATATTAATGAAGCTTAGTTTTTCATAAATAAGGAAATCTGGCAATTATAACTCTATTTGCTAAGATTTCAAAGGATCCAGTTTTCCCTTGGGAAGGTCATTTATTTATTCATTCTAATTTGACATTTAAAATGCTGTTGTTTATTGGATCTTGCTCATAGCTCTTGTGGTTTAGAAAATCATATTGCTTCAAACAGAGTTCCTCTGTTTAATTTGGCATTTTGAGATAGCAAAATCTTTGTCTTTAAAACTATCTTTTTTCCCCCAAGTTCTTCGCTACATTGATATATTTGAGAAGTTTAGTTTTTTGTTTTTTGGGTATTTTTGTGAGGAAGATTGGTCCTGAGCTAATATCTGTTGCCAATCTTCCTCTTTTTGCTTGAGGAAGATTGTCACTGAGCTACATCTGTGCCAGTCTTCCTCTATTTTATGTGGGATGCTGCCATAATGTAGCTTGATGAGTGGTGCTAGGTCCCTGCCCAGGATCCGAACCTGTGAACCCTGGGCAGCTGAAGCAGAGCATGTGAACTTAATGACTATGCCACTGGGCTGGCCCTCTAGAGAAGTTTAATTTTTTAGAGCTAGTATGTTAGGCAAATCTGAAACATTTCTATAAAATCTTTCTACTAAATGTAAATTTCTAGACATAAATTTACAGTGTATGTTATTTTGCTTTGCAGGTGTTTTTCCCCCTCTGACTCCTTACCTTTTACCTCTATTTCTTCTGGGCCTTTCTCCTAGTGAATCTGCTCTTCTCCCTAGTGGATCCCTTGTGTTTACAAGTTCCCCGGGGTGGCCAGGTGGTGCAGCGGTTAAGTGTGCATGTTCCGCTTCAGCGGCCAGGGGTTCACCAGTTCGGATCCCGGGTGTAGACATGGCACCACTTGGCAAGCTATGCTGTGATAGGCATCCCACATATAAAATAGACGAAGATGGGCACAGATGTTAGCACAGGGCCAGTCTTCCTCAGCAAAAAGAGAAGGATTGGCAGCAGATGTTAGCTCAGGGCTAATCTTCCTCAAAAACAAAAACAAAAACAAACAAACAAAAAATACAAGTTCTAGTGGTGATGGGAGGATGAAGGATAAGGATGGGATTGATGGGCACCACTCGGGAAATCATTTCAAAATAGTCACACCTGGAGCCAGCTTCAGCTATTTGATTGAGTTGGTCTGGGGTGATACCCAACACATGTGCCTTTAAAAAGCTCCCCAGGTGATTCTTATACACTCCCCTGGTTTGGAATCACAGCTTTAGTGTCTGCCTGTGTCATTGATATATCCATTCAGCATCCTTTTTCTTCAATTTCTACAATTATAACTCATAGAACTATCTATATACAGGCTTTATGTAATTTGTATCTAATATCTCCTAATTTCAATCCACTTTATACACCACATTCATATTAATTTTCTTAAAAATTTTTTGTTTTATTCTGATTGCAAAGTAATATGTCATAAAATTTTCAAAACTCAGAAGTATAAATGTGATACATAAAGTGAAAGTTACTCATAATCATATCCCCAGATCCAATCAGGAAAACAGAAACCACTGTGGCTGTTTAAACAGAAGGAACTTACTGTGGGTACCTCATTATAGAAGCAATGGAAGAGCATGAGAAGTCCACCAGGTCTCAGCAAAATAACTCAGTTATTGGTGACATCAGGAAGCTGCTAAGGTCCCAAACTGGAGAGAGAAAGGGAGAGGCAGTGTTACCAGTACCCAGGGGCTAGGGCCACCTAGCAGGAGGTAAGAAAAGATGCCAAGGAAGTGATCCAGCTGTTACTGGAGAAGTCTAAGGAAAAGAAGGAGGGGAAGAAATACTCTGGCTTCTCCTTTCCACCTCCTGTTCAATGTTATGTGTCAAATCCAGCCAGTGGGATTAGCTCCGCTATGATACAGGGCAGGGAAAGGGAAAAAAATGGGTCGGGGGCAAATAGGCATTGCCACAATTTACCATTTGCTGTAGGATTTAAAAGTATGGTTTTGATGACATGGTTATACCACATTAAGAATTGGTCTTTGGCTTTGCATTAATGCTCATGTGGAAACCAGATTCCTAGATCCTCCAAGTATGATGTTTTCCAATCTTTGTAATCTTCTCTTCTCTTCTCAATTATGCACCATGTTTTGTTCATGATGTCCTCTCTCTCAAAAAGGCCTTCCTGGCCCAGCCTCATTTACCTGATATTTTCTTTTAGACTCACTTAAAGTCTTATCTCCCATAGGAAGTCTTTTCTAATCAGCATTTTGTGAATACTTCTTTCATAGAGCTACATTTATTGCTGGTCTCACTCATTTGACATATGACAAAATCTATTTTGCCACATCATTTGCGTTTTTAGGTATCTCCCCTATTTCTCCAACTAGATTTTAATGCCCTTGAAGACAAAGAATGTCCATATAGCTTTTTGTATTCCAAGCACATTGGTCAGTGCCCATAACATTGTGGTTATTCAATATGTTTACATTGTGGTTGATGCTCCTTTTCTGACTGAAGGGTGTTATCAGAAGGATTTTTGGAACTATTTGCTTTTAAAGTATATGTAGAATGTCATTATATGTCTCTCAATAAAATTCAAATATACAAAAAAGCCATAATGAAATTATAAACAAATCAATTTAGAGGGTTATGTTAGTCACAGATGAGGGGCAGTCCCCATGGCCGACAGGTTAAGTTTGCGCGCTCCACTGTGGCAGCCCAGGGTTTCATGGGTTTGGATCTGGGGCGCGGACATGGCACTGCTCGTCAGGCCATGTTGAGGTGGTGTCCCACATGCCACAACTAGAAGGACCTGCAACTAAGATATACAACTATGTACGGGGGCATTTGGGGAGATAAAGCAGAAAAAAAACAAAAGAGAAGATTGGCAACAGTTGTTAGCTCGGGGGCCAATCTTTAAAAAAAAAAATCACAGATGAAATCAATCTAATTCAAGCTGTGACCCAGCCCCACCTCAAGCTGAGAAATCAAATTTCTAGGAGAAATCTGAACTATTAATACCTCACCTTACTGTAACCACCATACGACTATCATACAGAGGAAAGAGAAGTAAACAAAATAATATATTTGGCCTCCAAAATTTTGCTTTACACTATATTCAGAATACAATAAAAAAATTACAAGACATGTGATGAAGGAGGAAAATGTGACCTATAATCAAGAGAAAATATAGCAAATGGAAGCAGACATACAGATGACTCAGTTTTAAGAATTAGTCAACAAGGACTTAAAAATATTATAAATATGTTAAAGCATTTACAGGAAACGTTGACATCAAGGATGGCAGGTAAGGTATTTTAGGAAAGAAATGAAAACTATTAATAACCAATAACCAAATGGAAGTTCTTGAACTGAAAAATTCAATGCATAAAAGAAATTCATTGAGTATGTTAATAGCAATTTGGACACTACATAAGAAAGAATTAGTAAACTTCAAGACAGGTCAATGGAAATTATTCAAACTGAAATAGAGAGAGTAATGAGATTTTAAAAAAAGAACAAACATCATCACCTGTGAGAAAATTTCAAGAGGTCTAGCATACATATAATTAGAGTCCTGAAAAGTGAGGAAAGAATGGGATAGAAAGATATTTGAATAAATACTTGATGAAAATTTTCCAAATAACAAAATATCACAGTCTGGGGGGCTTAAACAACAGAAATTTATTTCTCACAGTTCTGGAGGCTGTGAAGTTCAAGATCAAGGTGCAGACCAACTTGGTTCCTGGTTAGAGCTCTATTCCTGGCTTGCACACAGCTGCCTTCTCACTTTGTCCTCACATGGCCTTTCCTTGGTGTGTGTTCTGGGGGAGAGAGATCTTTTTCTCCTCCGCTTATAAAGCCACCAGTCATTGTGTAGGACCCCACTCCTATGACCTCATTTAACCTTAATTACCTCCTAAAAGCCCTCTCCAAATGTAATCACATTTGGTGTTAGGGATTTAACATATGAATTTTGGGGGACACAATTCAGTCCATAGCTGGTGTATTCATCCAATGGAACCCTACTAACAATAAAGAGGAAAGAATTACTAACTTTCATAGACACTATGAGTGAAAGAAGCCAGATATTAAGGAGTACTTATTTTTAATTCCATTTATATAGTGACAGACAGTGGTTGGCTGTGAGTAGGGGGCATGGGGTAGTTAACTGAGAAGGGGGCACAGGGGAAACTTCTGGGGTCATGACAATGCTATGTCTTGATTGTGGCGATGGTTACTTGGGTATATACATTTGTCAAAACACATTGACTGTATACTTAGGATTTGTGCATTCTGTTGCATGTAAGTTATACCTTGACAAAGAAAAGGCAATCTTCCCTGGTGATTTTGATGTACTTCTAAGTTAGGGAGCACTATTCTATAGAAATTTTTCCATTACAAATGATAGAGTTAGGGGATTTCAGATCAACACATATTTATTATGTGCCTTCATATGATAGACTCTCCACAGATACAAACAAGAGGAAGGGACTTGTTTCAGGTCACATTAGCAACCAATTAATGATGGGATAGGAACCATATTTCTAACTTCCAAGTTTAGACTATTTGGTATTAAAGAAAAAAATAATACGACACAGCAAGTAGGTATAAAGGGGTTCAGGGTGCTAGAGGTTGCTGTCTCTCAGAATGTAATCCTAAACCTACATTTGAGTTGTGAGGAGCAATTTAGGAGCAGGCAGATTTTCTGTGGTGCCGACAAAGGCTTGTGCTGACCACACAGAGGCAGGGAATGTGAGCTCAGCAGGAAGAGTCTCCAGTCTCCGGCACTCCTCTCAGTCCTGTAACTCTACCCCAGTATTTCCCTGAGACTTTCAAGTCTTTCCTTCCAGGGATGGGCTTTTCAAGCTTAACCTCTGAGGCACCCAGTCTACCATTAGCATTTTCCCTTCTAAGGCATTTTCAATGGATGTTTCACCACGCATCTTTGAATTCTCTGGGGGCAGGAATCACAGCTCGCACATCTAACACAATAGTAGGGGCTGAATGTTTGTGGAATCGCTGTAGGTATTTAACAACAAGAAGAAACCATCCTTATTTCCATCAGCGACAGCTTGCAGTGTTACGCAAGTGCTCTGACGCAGCTTCATGAACTGCAGAATTAAATCTGTGACCACAAAAGAAAGAAGCTGATTTCTCATGGCCATTTTGTAACTTCAGAAAGGTTTTGGGAAGTCTCTAAATTGAATTTAACTGTTGGGCACAGGCTGAACTTGAAACCCTCATCTGTTTTAAGTCATCTCCTCCTCCCATACACGGCACACTCATACAGGGTCTGAACCCTAAGAGCTTTGGCTGAGGACATATGCTCTGTGTGAAAGGCCAAGGGAACCAAGGGGCTGAGATTACTTTACTGCCTGCATCACCACATTCCTTTTGTTTGAATTCACTCAGACGAAAACCACTGACTGGTTGCAGAATGTCCTGCACAGAGCTGTAGGGTCCCATTAGGCCACAAAGGTGGGCAGAAAGAGCACAGCCCCGCAAGGAATGTTGGTGTTATTATTTAGGAAGGAAAACAGGAAGATGGTAAGAAAAACATATTTCTCAACAACAATATGCCAAAATTTTCCTACTTCAAAATGAGAGGGTAGTTGGCATCTACCTTGAAGCCAAACCCCACGATAATTTATTCTTTTATTTGTGTCCTGGATTTCCTGCACCAATTATCTCACTGGTACTCAGTGAACCTTCCTGAACACAAAGAAAGTACATTTATTCATCAGGATAACCTTGTAACGAGTCACTGATATTTGAGGGGATGTTTGAGATAGAGAGCTCATTTCTGGCTCACAGTGCAGTCCAGTGAGGGTAAGGAGGGAAAGGGTTGGCATCTACAGGAGCTTCAGGGGCCGGGTCTAGCAGTGCCCACATTCCATTGACCACAACTCAGTCATACAGCTTCAACTAACTTCAGAGGAGACTGGAAAATGTGGTCTAGTTTTAGGCCTAGAAGAGAAAAGAAAAGAGGTTCATGAACACATAGCATTGTCTCTACCACATTATACAACAGTGGGTGGCAATAACATAAATTCTATTCTTGCTAAGGTACTTAAATATCTACGGAGAAATGGGAGAAAGAGTATTTTCATTTGAATCCTCCCAGGTGGTGGTGATGGTATAGCTTCTGGGGCTGTTAACTGTAGATGGTGGCCCGGTCACTCTTGTACCATCTTCGTGACCAACACGTATTCCTGAACCTACAATTTGAAGATTGGCATCGATTATATAATAGTTGCACAGAACAGGTTTTCACTGCAGTACTAAAATCACATGTATTTTGAGGGCTTTGCAAAGCCTTTAACTGATGGGTGGCAAGACACAGGACTCCATTACAGGACTTCTAAATTATTTTATTCCTCTACTTTTTAATATTATACCACTAAGCAGTTATTAGTCAATATATCCCATTGTAATTAAAAGAGAAGATAGCAAAGATCAGTCAGAAAATAATGCCTTCAAATTCCTTTTTTTAAGGAAGGTTAGCCCTGAGCTAACTACTGCCAATCCTCCTCTTTTTGCTGAGGAAGACTGGCCGTGAGCTAATATCCAGGCCCATCTTCCTCTACTTTATGCGTGGGATGTCTACCACAGCATGTCTTTTGCCAAGCAGTGCCATGTCCACACCCAGGATCCGAACCGGCAAACCCCCGGCTGCCAAGAAGCGGAACATGTGCACTTAACCGCCACGCCACAGGGCCGGCCCCACCTTCAAATTTCTGTTTCATTAGTTAGATGGTAGCAGTTCCAAAGCTAATGCAGAAGGATGTGGTAGGAATGAGGCCCTTGACAGGTACATGTGGCAGGAGGCACAGAGGAGAGGAGGTGGAGATCTAGCACACTGGGCAGGGAAGAAAGACATGGCTGGGAGCCCTCAGCAGCACTGGAGGAGCTTGAGGGGGGAGGATCCCTGAAAAAGTTGAAAGTAGGGGAAAAATTCCCAAAGCAGAGTTCTTAGGTGTTATTTTAGGTGTCCCAGGGCAAGTAATACATGCATTTCCAACTGGTTGACCTCTCTTGGTCTCAGTGTTATCTCTGGGTTAAGGACTAGTGAATTTCTTATACTCATCCTCAACTGGGTTCTCATGGCTGATCAGGCATCTA
Organism: Equus asinus; assembly: GCF_041296235.1. Lineage (NCBI taxonomy): Eukaryota > Metazoa > Chordata > Mammalia > Perissodactyla > Equidae > Equus > Equus asinus. Next base: position 135,024,087 of record NC_091790.1, on the reverse strand, counting down.
AAATCTATAGGCACTGTTTTAGGCATGCCTCGGTCAAACTATCTTGATGTTCCTTGAAGATTCTTTATCAAAGACCTGCCATGGAGCTGGAGGATTAGAGTAGTTACACTGATGATAACTAGAATTCCAGGCCATCATCTCTTTCTGCCAGAGCTGTCACTCCCAGAAAAGTCATAATTTCATTTCCTAATGACATATAGCATTCTATTCCAAGGGCATTTTTAGTTTTCACTGCTCTGTATGTTGTACTGTGGTAATGATTGAATAACTGTGAAGGGTCCTGGCCTGCACATTCCCATGTGGTTAACTGTAATAGCATGTGGCAGAAGTCCTTACTGAATATGTAATCTGATGCCACTAATGTGATGGTGTCAGGTGCATAAAATGCCCCAGATAGTTGGATTTTTTCCTACTTCGTTGAGAATTTGGAAACTTGCCCAGTAGTTTTTGAGAGCAGGGGAAATTTCTCTCTTTGCCATTAAAGCCCTTAGGACTTCTTGCAAATAAAAACTCCTGTAACACATGCCTGTAGGAGAGAGTGCTCCTCTGCACCCATGTCATGTTCTCTGCACTTCATGTAGGCACGAGGAAGAGAAGGATGGAAGGAAAGGTGTCTAGAAACCACACATGATAATAGAAGTGTGATTGAGAGAAGAAAGCAAGAAGAGAGCAAAAGATAATAGCTTCATGAGCAGAGAAGAGAGAGTAGCAGAGAGAGACTTTGAGAGTAAAGGGCTAAGTGTTTCATTCACTTGAAACAAATGCAAGAAATGTAAAAATCACCCCATAAATATGAGGCCCCAAGTCAGAAAAGTGATTCCTTATCAGATGCTTTAGATTAGGCCAAAAAATAGATGTCCTCATTACCAGTGGGCAAATCACATAACCTCTCTCAGTCTCAGTTTCCTCATATGCAAAATGGGGACACGAATAGTACCTACCTAATAGAGTTGGTGTGAGATTTCTAAGAGATGATATACATATAGCACTTAGCACAGAACCGGTCACAGAGTGAGAGCTCAGTATAGTTTAGTGATGATGATGGTGATGCTGATGAGGATGATGGAGGATATTGAAGAGGGTGCCAAAAGAATCAAGCCAATGAATTTCATTTCAAACCAATTATATGCATTTAAAAGAAATGAGTTAATCGATTTAAAAATTACAGGGACACTTCCAGCCCCACGGAAAAGCTAGATGGTAGTTACAGTTTATTTGCAGATTTTCCACCTCCCTTTCATTCCCACAAAACCCAAACACATGCACAAAGGAGGAAATAAAAGCTGAGAGGAATGGCAGCACCTGCCTGTTTGGGATATGCAGTTACAGTATTGGAGGAAACATCAAGAAATCATCCTTTATTCAGAATTGTATTTAAACATCCAAGACAGATGAGTGTCTATCCTGTTCTTAAGGACTTCTACAGGTGTGGCTTTTCTTAATAGTTGCATTCAGGGTCTAATTATCTAGATGTTTAACTTAAACACCATTTCAAACTGATTCTGATCTCACTGGCAACATACTGCAGCTGGAGTTCCATAAAATAACCCATGACCTATAGGGTCGGAAGATAGGAATAACATCCACACTATAACCGAGCTGTGCTAAACCAGGCTTAGCATAGATTTCTAAAGGTGAGCTTAAGGTTAGGTGTCATCTGCCTTCAATCAGGGATGTTTGTGGGGAAAATGAGAAGCATGTCATGCCACAATGCAGTCCAGATGTCTGAAGAACCTTCAGGGAAGAGAATCAAGAGGCAATAATGCAAAGCAGGTGGAGTTCAAGGTGACTCATGTGGGCAGCTCTGGATTGACCTATCTGACATCAAAATAGCCAGAAAAGAGTGGAAGTGCCACAGTGGAAGTTCAGTCTGGATAGTCTCTTTGGGACTCTTTTGGGGAACATGCTTTGATCCATGGTAGAGCTGAATGTGAATCCAGCTATGATGGGGACCTACCGTCAACTCTTTCAGAGCATGCTTTTGCAGGCCTTTATCACCTTCCTGGATCTCCACTAGATTCTCCCTAGTGTCCACACCCATGTTTTAAGTCAAGGAGAACAGATCTGAACTCTGGGCTATAATTAGAGTCTGACTCATGATACATGCAGCCCAAGGATGTCTCTTCAGGTGTTCTATGCCACATGTCATATAACAGGTGATTCCTGATAATTCATCCTGGGGCAACCTCCCCCAAACAAACAAATAAAACAAGAGTACACCTTTCCTGACTCATATGCATCACGTGTTTCAACATGTGGATCTTTTCCATTTAATTAGTTGAATCTCTCTTTCTTTATGTTTTGGTTGTGTAGTTTTAGTGGGGGAGGGTGGTCCTTAAGCATATAACTTGCACCTGGCTAGGAAAACAGAGGCCACAGATCTTTTATTTTTATTTCTCTATTGCCTTAAACAGTGCTAATACCATAGGTGAATGGCAAATGCTTGTTGAGCACATGAATGAATAAGGCATGAAAAAAAGCATCCATCTCTTTGCCTACACTGATTTTTATTTCAGATCCTAGACCAAGGGCTTTCATTCACCAATATACTTACACACAGCTGGATGCAATACCCTTGGTTTTCCTGGTACCGTCTGCTGGCTAAGTCATCCCCTGAAGGCTAAAAACACAGAACAAAAGGAGCATTAGGAAAAGGGGGAAGGAGGTGTGGAAAGTGGACAGGAAGAGGTGTTTAAGGGAAATGGTGTATATTAGCAGATGTCACAGAGATTTATTTCTTTTTCTATGGGGATTTACTCTAGTGACCAAACTCGTCCTTCAGGACTTTTTCCAAAAAGCGCTTGGAGCGTTTATCATTTGCTTTGGGGACTGCTTTGTTGACAAAACTTTCCTTCTTCTCAGATTTTAGATTCAAGTTTTAGACTTGATATATTAAGAGGAGCAACACCTTGATGTCACAGGCAGAGAGCAAGAATAAAGCTTAGGGTGGAGAAGGGAGTTGTCAAAATAATTTCTCTAGTTTCCTTTCTCAGAAGCATCATTTCTCCCACTCCTCACTCCTGGAGCCACTACATCAAGGAAGTGCAAGGAGTGGAGGCCTCAGACCTTCTGTGTGGTGGGAAAATGTGAGAAGTTGAGCTCTTAGCATGTGGTTTAGGCCAGATTTTGGAACCAAAGCCCAGACAACAGGTCCTGTGTGTTTCCTAGGGAGCATCCTCATTGTTAAGGCTCTAAGGGCTGCCAACCAGCAGGGCAGCCCTTGTATGAGCTATTCTCTTAGGAGACAATAAATCCTTACTGATTAATTCCAGACCATCATTCCTTTTCCAGCCAGAGATGTAAATTTTCTTCAAAAATAGTTTTGAAGATGGGGAGTGCTTGAAAGAGTTTAAAAGAGGGAAGTCTTTTAAAAAATATTTTTATCAGGTAGTTATTTATTTTACAAATAACTCTGTCATAAAGGTACTTTTATGACATTTTTGTTTGGGTACCATAGATAAAAATATATGATAGTAATTATCATTAACCTGAAACTAGTGGAAAATCAAGGGACAGAAAGGGAGGTCATTGGAAAATGACTCTCCAGAGTTATTTCCATTTAGCAAAATTAAAGTCAGTGTTTATAGAGATTTGACAAGGAATAACAGAAATCTGAATTCTATATTCCACTAAAAAATATTCATTTTGTTTAGGGTACTGCTAGCTGCTGTAACAGACAAACCCAACAATTTCATTGGCTTTCAGAAGAAACAATTTTCCTCACTAATAGTCCATTGTGGATATTACTGGTTAAAAGATCAGATGGGTGGAAGGCACAGTTGCTCCACTGTTATTCAGGGACCCAGGCTCAGCAGCTCTGCCATCTTCAACACGTGCCTTCCAAGGACACCCTGGAGACCAACACAAGCCAAAGGATGGGGAAAGAGAGAGTGGAGTAGACCTATCTGCTTCTGACACATAACACTTCTGCTCACATTCCACTGATGAGTGCTCATCGCAGGGCCCCACCCAAATGGGCATAGGGCTGAGAATGTAGTCCCTGGCCAGGCAGCCACCTCTTGGCCAAAATACTCAACTCTGAAAGGGGGAGCTTGAACCCACTAGGAGACAGTTAGGCAACTCTTCCATGAGAAGAATTAGGAAATGTGTTGAAATGGAGGAAGCAATGAAATCAAGTTTATAAAGTCATTTTAGAGTTCTGGCTCTGCCACCCACCAGCTCGATGATTTAGTCTTTTTGATCAACAGTTTCCTCATCTACAAGGTCAACATCACAATAACAGCTCACAGTATTGCAGTGAGGACTAAAAATAACACTAATTGCGAGGGTCTTTGTAAAAGCCTTTGAAAGGGCTACCTGGCGCTCCTGCAGCTGTGGATAAGCAGAGTTGATTTTTTAAAATTAGGTTTACTCCACATTTTTGACAGCTTACTAATCAAGTCATGGGTAATTTATGACTGAAGAAAAATAGGTTTCTTAAGCTTATATTATATTTCTTAATTATTACATGAGAAAGGGATAGTGCATTTTTAAATGTATAATTTGGAAATTCAGGGTTGGGGTAATGGAAAGAAAGCCTGGTTTCAAATTGAGGCTCTGACACTGGCCAGCTGACTTGGCGCAATCTGGTCACTTCATCTGTCTAGGCTCTAATTTCCTCAGAGGCAAAAAGAGTGTGGTTAGCTAAATGGCCCTTTCCTGATTGTGAATGAGATACTCTGAGGAGGAAACATCTAAATGACTCATCCAGATTATCAGATGACGATCATGAGGAGGTCAGTGGAGAAATAACATCCAACTTATATAAATTTAAGGGTAACATTTTCACAACTTGAGGATAAAACCAATTCATTTTCTAACCACTTAATGGAATGACTTAATTACTACATTTCGACAGGTCAAGTGTTTCAAAACTTTGTTGTGTTATTTGCCTCCCAAATTCTCTCTCTGGTCTTGCTTTCACGTTTTTCTTCTTGAGCTAATATAGGGGCAAATAGTGTGTAAAATATGGATATGACTATGTAGACATGATTTCAATGGCAAGTAAACATGGAACAGACAAAACTTTCCCCCTTCATAAGCTAGATATAATGATTTGGAAAGAAAGATTTAGACCAGATAGACATCTTATATGATTGAACTGACTTCTATGTTAATGAACAAACATTCACACACATTTAATTTCTTCTCTAGACACTGATGCAAAGCTTTGGGTTTAGAGGTTAACACCCACGGCAGCTCCCTGATCCTAGCAGACACTGAACAAATAGTTGATGAAGATAATGAAATACGTCAGCAATTAACAATTACTAGTGATGCTTTATTTTAGTTCCTCCTTTTCTAAACTGTTAACCATGACCATCTAATTACTTAGAACATATTTCATTCATTACATGCATAATCATTCTTATTAAACTATCAGTATAGCCTTGGCTTAGTCTCATAGCCTCTCTGACCCTCAGTTTCTTGAGCTGTAAAATGGAGATAATTTTTTCCTTTGGAATTATTGTATAATTGTGCAAATTAGAATGAACATGAAAGAGGATCAATAAATGGCAGCTATTAATTTCTTTATTATATAATCAATGATCATCTACCTTGTGCTTTCTGTACTATGCTAAGTAATGAAGATTAAAAGATAGTTAAGAAATGGTCCTTATTTTTAAGGATGTAAAGACCAGTTAGAAAGACAGGCAGGCTAACAAAAATACATGCTGGCATTTGCCAAGTGCCAAACCACTGTTAGTAATGATGCCCTTGTTGTAGAGACAGCCCGTGTGACTGGCAGGTGTTTCATAATGTATACATCATATTTAAATAACAGCCATTACCCACGCTTGTATTTCTGGATGGCCGTTTTATCTGCAAGAAGTTTTGTTGGTGCTTTGTAATATGTACTATGTTAACGATGGAGGACCAGTCAATTCCCTCCCAATTTACAGAGTGAGAACTGAGATGAAAAAACGTCCATTGTTTTTGTAAAGTTGTGCATGAGGGGCTTTGCAGAGGGAAGATCAGAATTCAGATGTGTTGATACCTATGCTTGTGGTCATCTCTCTATGTCCCATTAGAGTTCAGAGGAATAAGGTTCTCTTAAGAACTGAGTCTTATTTTTGTGTCTCTTAAAATTCATTACATTTGTTCTAAAAAGATTGATGGATCAAATGAACACTGGAAACTGCTTCCACCTTTCATCTCCTTGAAATCATGCCAGAAAAACCCTGCAGCATGCTCAACTCTAGTTTATCTTTTCTAAAGTTTCTTTCTCCCTGGATGATGGTAGTGAGAATCATCACTTGTTAACACACAGATGACTTCAGAAATTTCTGCACTTCAAAGTGAATCCTTTATTCACCTGAGTGTTTAACCGTGTCAATGTGCTCTCAATATCAGATTTAATTGAATAATTCAATAAGGAAAATGTGCCCAGTGCACACATTATACAGATGTGTTTGCCAAAGTTATCTCGGCTTGTGGGAGAGAAAAACTCTCTGTTGCCCTGAGTTATTTAGAAAGGCCATCACAGATGTCAACATAAGATGGAGGAGATAGATGCCCATGGTAATATGTGAATACCAAAATTCGTCCCTAGTTTTTTCTCCCATCACATCGATAGGATGCTGCCCTTGTGCTGGAGTTATATAAGTGAACATCTGGTCCTGAGGAAGTTGTACTTATCCTCCCACTGGATGATATGTTATTCTTGGTCAACATAAAGCCTAACGAGAGTGGCTGTACTCTAAGGTGCAGTAGGAGGCCTTGCATGTGTGAAGACCTTGCTAGTTTCCCGACCTGCTAGTAGAAACCTATTGAAATATTTCTCACCTAATGGAGAGATACAGATATATTTCCACTGCATTCACCCAAGTGTTGCAAAAACTATACAGTATGAACTATTTTTCTTTGCTAATTCATATGGAGACTTGATTAAACTAGACAATCAGATATATAATTTGAATTAAACCTACTATTAACCATGCAAAATGTACAGCATACAGGAATAGTTTACTACAAGACTATTGTATTAGTTAGCTTTTTGCTGCAATAATGCTATATAACAAACAATCCCTCAAAGCTCAGTTGACTTAAAACAACAAACATTGGTTTCTTGCTCACAGATCTGTGGGATAGTGTATGGCTCAGCTGGATTTGGTTGGCTGGGTTGGGCTGGGTTGGGCTGGGTTTGGCGCCAGGCTGTGGGCTGGATTCAGGTCTGTTCCATATGTCTCCTCATTCTGGGACTCAGAATGAAGAAACTGTGGCTCCCTGGAACAATATCTCTTCGTGGTGGATTGCAAGAATGTCAGAAGGCAAACCAAACCATACACACACATTTAAAGTCTGGTTGAAGGTAGTGCACATTATGTCCTCTCACACTTCATTGGCCAAAGCAAGTCACCTCACCAAATTCCAAGTTAATGACATTGGGAAGTATCTCTGCTGAAAATATGTCTGGGCTGAGGAAGGAAGAAAGAATGGTGAAGAAATAACATAATTTACCACAGCTGGTTATTGTAAGCTGCTGAATGAAATTCAGGCCAATTGGACCAATTGGCAATTCAATCAATCAGAATCAATTGGGTATTTTTAAAAATATTAAGTCAAAGTATTTTTAATTCCCTTTAAATAATTATGCCATGTGATTTTTCTTCCATTGGATCAATGGGTTTCAGTGCTTCAGAGCCAGAACATATGTCTTCTAGAACAATAAAGTCATTTCTTAGCCTCAAATTAGGCTTTTTAAGTCTTTATTAAGACAATAATTTTGACAAGTCAGGCTTTTGTGGGAGAGAAAACAGATTTCCGAATTCCAAAATCCCCTTTCACATTTCAAAACCAGAGCTTAGAAATCTGAATGTCAGTTTTTATTATAAGATACAGGTAGAAAGAACTTATGTTGAGACAAAGGAAGTTCTGAACTGCTATGGAGGAAGTGACCACCTCTGGATCTTAGAGCTAGGTGGAGATCAAAGAAGCAGGCCAACCCACCATACAGGTAGGGCCAGGCAACCCCTCCTGCACAGAGGGGCAGAGGTAGCATTTTCAGATAGTCAGGGAAACCTTGAAAACAGTGACACTTGTCCGCTGGTGCACAACAGTAGTATTTCAAGACCTTTTTGAAAAGCTTCATGTTCAGCCTCATGCTAGAGCAACTTGTTTCAGGAAGTAGGTCAGTATATCAGTCAGGGCTTTTCAGAGAAACAAACCAGCAAGAGACACAAATATGTTTATATTTACATATATGTATGTGTGTATATTAAGATATTTATTTCAAGGAACTGGCTTATGTGATTTTGGGGACTGGCAAGTCCAAAATCTGTAGGGCAGACTGGAACACTGGAAATTCTCAGGTAGGAGCTGATGCTGCAGTCTTGAGGCAGAATTTTCTTCTTCCTCAGGGAAACCTCAAAGTTGTTTTTAAGGTCTTTCAATTTATTGGATGAGACCCACTCACATTATTCAGGATAACTTCCTTTACTTAAAGTCAACGGATTGTAGATGTTAACCACATCTACAAATACTTTCAAAGAAACACCAAGATTAGTGTTTGATTGAATGACTGGGTACTATTGCCTAGCAGAGTTGATACATAAAACTAACCGTCACAGTTAGCAACAGCTGAAGGGAAATCTTTGACTTCTAGGCAGTAGTTGCTATCAACCCTGCTTCCACATTGCAAGATAGACAGATAGGTAGATAGATAGATAGATAGATAGATAGATAGATAGGTGATAGATGAATAGGAGAGAATATAATAAGGACAGAATATTTTGATTCTGGAAATATAAGAAGTCAACTTGGAAAGACTGCTTGACCATGTTTAACTCTGGGGGCTCTCTAGCTCCTGAGATGTGTCTACTGTCACTATGGTCCTGGAGGCAAGGAGAGACTCCTCTATCCTGATGGAGAGGCAAAACCTCTGTAAGAATGAAACCAACCCTTGTTGGTTTGGTCAACCAAAGTAAACACCTACGAGTTCTAGAGTTGACATCTCAGGCAAAAGAACACTCTTTATTACTAGCAAGTGTTTTGAGCCCACATCCGTTTGAATCACAAGTTTCAAGTTTCAAGGCTTCCTTTTGTCTAAATTGATCATTAATCTTTTCCCTACCCACCTTGGCTCTGGCACTATACCTTAGTACTGTAACTGAAAAGGAGACATAGAAAGAGGGGTTTTCTTCAGGCCTGGATCAGAGATAGCTTAAGCAGATATTTCATGCTTCCTTTCTCCAGAACCCTACCTTGGTGGCCACTGGGCCTACAAGTCCTATCCTAATCACATAATCATAGGAGAAGCATGAGAGAGAAGAGGTCTAAGTTCTCTCATGTTCTAAGAGATCATATTCTAAGAGATAAAAGATGAAGGCATAATGCCCTATTTAAACCCTCTGAGAATCGTGGTCTAACTGCACATTTCTAAGGCCTCCATTTGCTCATCTTTCTTAGGACTTGAGTAGATAATAGGAGAGAGCCTTGAGCTTCTCTTGACATTCAAGTGTGTAGTCAGGACCACGTTAATTCCATTTCTAGACTATCAGGCTTCTGCAGGATCAGGCTGTTATAAGGTGAGCATTTTGTTGGTTGATGAACTGATTTTCTATTTAGCATTTGGGATAAAAATTTCAATTTTGGACTTTCCAATTTAAGAGTAGTTGAACAACCATAATTTATAATATGTAGTATTTTTTTAAATTGTGCTTGGACTTTATAGTCAATGAGGTGCAATTAATATGGAGCATTGTCTACAATTTTATTTATTAGCACTGATAAGTATAGACATCATAACCACAATTTTTTTATCTGACACATACTGAAGTGATTTTACCATTTGATCTTAGCATGTATTACATTTAATTCTGCTCGTAGAAGTTTGTGAATACAATTTTGAGATAAATTGGGATTATTTCCATGAAGTCTCACTGATGGAATTATCATCAGTATTTAAAGAAAACAATGTAGAAATGTATACAAATATATACAGAGTCAAATATCATTGTGCATAGAATTAATGAATGAAGGCATTAAAAGAATGAAAACAAACATTTCAAGCTGATTTTTAAAAAAGCAAACAATAAAATATAACAGCCATGGATATTTTTGTACTTAATAACAAAATTTTGAAATATAAAGCAAAAATTAGTAGAACTAGGTAGATTGGACCTCATCAAAATGAAAAATTTTTGTTTCAAAGCCACACTTTCAAGAAAGTGAAAAGACAACTCACAGAATGAGAGAAAATATTTGCAAATTATATATCTGACAAGGGAATAGTATCCAGAATATTATAAATAGCTCTGAAAATTCAACAATAAAAAGACAACCTAATTTAGAAAATAGGCAACTAAGTTGAATAGCCATTTCTCCAGAGATATACAAATGACCACTAAGCACATGGAAATATAATCAATATTATTAGTCATTAAGGAAATGTAAATCAAAACCACAATGAAATATCACCTCATACCCACTAGAACAGCTGTAATGAAGAAGATAGAAAATAACAGTTGTTGGTGAGGATGTGGATAAATTGGAACCCTCATTTATTGATAATGGGAATGTAAAATGGTGCAGTCACTTTGGAAACAGTTTGACACTGTCTCAAAATGTTAAACATAGAGATACCATGTGACTCAGCAATTCCACTCCTAGGTATATACCCAAAAGAAATGAAAACATATATCCATACAAAAACATGTATGCAAAGATTCATAAAAGCCACTCATAATGGCTAGAAAGTGGAAATAACACAAATGTCCATCAACTGATGAATGTTTTATATCCTCACAATGAAATGTTATTTGGCAATAAAAAACAATGAAGTAATGATACATGCTACAGCATAGATGGACCTAGGAAATGTTATGCTAAGTGAAAGAAGCCAGACACAGAAGTCCACACATTGTATGACTCCGTTTGTAGAGACAGAGAGTAGATCAGTGATTGTCAGGGTCTGGGGAGAGGGGAAGGAATGGGCAGTGACTACTAATGGGCTTTCTTCTTGGGTGGAAATATTCTGGAATTAGAATTGCACAAGTGTCTAAATATCCTAAAATCCTCTGAATTGTATACTTAAAAGGGTAAATTTTTTGGTATGAGAATTACATGTGAATAATAAATAAATAAACAAACTGTAGAACTGTAAGGATAAATTGACAAACCCACAATTATAAAGGGAAACTCTATCTCACTTTCTTCAGAGATTGACAGATCAAGAAGACAAATAAGTAGGAATAAAGAGGGTTGCAACAACATAACCAAGTTTGAACTGATTGATTTCTATTTAACTTTCTGCCCCTCAGAACTGAGAATGTATATTCTTTTCAAATATGCACAGAATCATTCACAATGATTCACTAATACAAGATTAACCATGAATTATATAAAAAAGAATACAAATTCCAATAGCTTACCATATATAGTCACATTCACTGATGACAATGCGGTCAAGTTAGAAATTAGCTAATTAACTGGTATGTAAAAAAATTATCTGTACCCTGAAAAACTCTTCTAAATAACCCTTAGGTTCAAGAAAATAAAAATTAAACTACAAAATATTTTGTAACTAAACGTCAGCAAAAATATTTTATATCAAATCTTATGGGATGCAGCCAAAGAGAGAGTTAAGGGAAATTTGTCTTAAATATGTTTTTATTTTAGGATGTAAGAAATAATGAAATAAATTGACTAAGTTTTAAACTTAAAAAAAGCAGAGAAGGAAGGAGTTAAGAAAGATGAGAGAAGATGTTAAGGAAACTGAAAACAAACAGCAAAATCACAAAATAAAACCTCATTATTTGAAAATATTCATGAGCAAACACCAAAAGGTAGACATTGACAGATATCAAAGAACAAAAGGATAACACAAATAACAAGATTAGGAATAAAAATGGAATGTACATAGGGGAATAAACTATTATAAGAAGAAACACCAATAAATGTGACTATCAGATGAAATGGGCACTTTTTTAAGAAAACAAGTTACTAAAATTGGCCCAGTTGGATGCTTGCATTGACCAAGACCAGAAAAGAAATCACAATGGTAGTTATTGATCTGTCTCTACAAAAGGCACTAGGGTGACTACTGTCAACTCTTCAAACAAAAGGTACAGTCAGTTCTTGTTATTTGCAGTAGCTATGCTCTATAAAGTCACTACTGACACTGAATTCGTGAATACTGAATCATTGCTTCTAGGGGAAATAAAGGGTTAGGTTCCTGTGAGCCTCTGGCCACAACATTTTCATCAACTGATCAACACAGAACTTTTGTTATGTATGTTTCTGTTTAAAGAAACTTGATTTAATATATATTATTGATTCATTAACATTGAGCTCATGGCCAACAGTGCAAAAACTTATGCCTGAACAAAACATTTAACACACAGATTTTCTCCATAAGGTACGTCACAGCCTTCTTCTGCTTAGGAACATTAGACAGCATGACAGTACTATGCTTGGGGACCATTTTAAATGCAAAATCACCAAAAAAAAAAAGTACAAAAATGCAAAAAATATGGCACTAAGTAGACCACAAAGAAGACACTTGATCACAGTGTGAGAACTCAAACAAGAAGATAGAATATTGCCTTGTTCAACTTCCATTGGGAATGTGCATGTAGGGTGACTTAAATTTTTACCTCTCTGTGTATGTCTGCAAATGACAATGAAAGCACTACAAGCATTGATTTTGAGGTTACAAATCAATTTTAGCTGGTAGGCAAATTCACAAATACAGAATGCACAAATAATGAGGATCAACTGTAATTGCTAGTGTGTCAAATTGCTCTCAGACATAGAAAAATATGAGGAATCATGCCACTCAGTTTAACCCTGATGCCAAATTAAGCTGAGGACCACACAGGAAAAGAAAATTATAGGCCCATTGTGTTATAAACAAAGAATCCAAAATGTTATATAAAATATTATCAAATTGAATCCAGCAGGAGATTAAAAGAAAAATATTAGGAATATGTTTATCTGAGGAATTCAAGGATGACTCAAAACTAGAAAATACATTGTTGTATTAATTAACACTTTAAAGGAATAAGACAGTATTATCTCAATAGGTACAGAAAAAGCATTTGATAACATGTAGCATTCAGTTATGATGAATAGTTTCCTACATATTTCTTAGCAAAGCAACACTCGCTGCAACACTTGGCTACCAGCCTGAGGATAAAGTCAACATGGGAGGATAACAAAGCAAAGAGACTTTCATAAAAACAGAGCTGGAACTTGACATGCTGTACCTGTTGCCACTCTATCTTAGAATTTCCTGGTATGTAAAATGATGTATTTTTATATTATTTAAGCTAATTTTAGTCATGTGTTTCAGTTACTTCCTGACTAAAATGCAAAGCAAGACCTAAAACAGTCAGTAATTTCAGATGATATGATTACCTACCTAAAAAGAAAAAGAAAGAATCTCATAACTATTGGAACCAATAAGAAAATTTAATAAAGTTGCCAGATATAGGAATGGCATCTAATAATCAATAGCTTGAGCATTGTCATAAAGTTGGAGTAGACAAAGTTTTTTTAAACTCATCACAAAAATCAATAACCATAAAGAAAAATTATAAAATAGACTATATCAAAAGACATCATTAAGACAGTCCTCAGGGGGAGAAGATATTGGCAATGCATACATCTGACAAAGGACGTATATCCAGGATATATAAAGAACTCCTATAAAATAATAAGAAAAAGATAGGCAACACAAAAGAAAGTGAGCAAAAGGCTTAAACAGGTACTCACAAATGATATCCAAATTGTCAATCCCCATTTGGGAAGGTGCCTGGCTTCATTAGTCATCAGAGAAGAACAAAATTAAAGCCATGGTGTGATAGTACTACAGAATGTCACACTAAATGGCTAAAATGAAAAGAGGACAGAATACCAAGTGTTGGCAAGGATGCAGAACAACTGGAACTCTGGAATACTCATAGGCTATGTACTCAATTAAACTGGAACTCTCATACACTGTTGGTGGAACTATAAATTGGTTCAACCACTGCAGACATCTGTTTGGCAGTACCTATTAAATCTACAACTAAGCCATTCCATTTCTAGGTATGTAAGCAACAAAAATGAACAAAAAAACTAAATTCAAATGTACAGGACATGTTCAAGAATATTCATACGAGTACTATTTGTAATAGCTCCCAAACTACCCAATGCCCAGAAAAATAGGATAGACAGGTAAATGGTGTTACATTAGAAAAAAGTACTATTCAGCAATAAGAAGGTACAAATGTCAACTACTCACAATTAAGGATGAATCTTGCAAACATAATGTGGGATGAAAGAAGCCAGACACAAAAGAGTTCATAATGTCTGAGTCCATTTATATGGAATTCAAAAACGGGCAAAATTATTCCATGGTGTTAGACGTTAGAAGAGTGGTTACCCTTGGAGTGGAGGCGGTGGTGGAAGGGAGCGTGAAGGAGGCATCTTTTCTTGATCTGGGTGCCCTATTGAAGTTGTGAGATATATGCTTTTCTGCAGTTGCCTTTTCTTCAATAAAATCATTTCTTATAAGACTACTGCAAAAACCAAAACAAAACCAAGAACTTTTCTATGCACGATCAATAACCAGTTAGTAAAAGTATTACAAAAAATATTCTATTCAAAATAGGAATAAATAGAGCAATGCCACCTGGTATCAGACCTACAAGGAATTTTATAGATACCTTTGGAAACAATAAAGAATTTTTTAGTAAATAAAGATATATATTAAGTTCATAGATGAGAAAACTCCCTGCAGTTCAATAGCTCAGTCATGCCTGCGGAAACTTGGCTGCCTTGTGATCAACCGTTCTGTTGTTACCCCCAACGTGGACATCTCTGAGATTAATGAGCGGTTAGTGCCAGCTCTGAGAGTCATAACAGTTCAGGTTGTTGAAGAATCTCACACTCAGAGGAGGGTTGAAGAAGAGTAGGAAATATATGGGTATTACCTGGCATTCTACTTAATAAGAAATAAAAGGAAATTGACACTCTTTGACTAGTGTCTGTGTCCTGGTATTGTGTAATTTCCATCTTACTGCATCTATGAAAAGGAGTCAAAGCATGTGTAGTCCAGAAGGAAGAAATAGCTCCAATTTTGGCACCTGCCAAAAATAATACAAGGTCCATACTCTGCTAGATATCAAGGCACACTATAAAACTCTAGAAATTAAAACTTGTGGAATTATCACAGGAATAGACAAATTAACCAATGGAATAGAACAGCGAGTTAAGAAATGGACTCACATAATGGCACCTAAGCCTATGCTAGTAGGGCTATTTACTTATTTATTGTGAATTCAACACTATCAACTGAGTAAGGTACAATATTATTATGTGTCATGCACACTGTTTCTATACTTGCTTTATCTCCAAATTTTAGGTTTAGAACAACAGATTAAACAGAAGGAAAAATATACTGAAAATTACATTTTGTCATAAATGTTCAATTGATATTAAATAAAATATTTTATTATTGTCCCCAAACGCTATTTATCTATATTCCAATGTTTTTTTTTATTGGTTTGTATTACTTAAAAATAAAAAAACCAAAAAATTAACTAATATCACTTGTGATTTCTAAGAAAGGTAGTAGAAGTCAATTTGATTACAAAACATTTTGTGGTAGAAACTGAGGTGAGCGAATACTAACGGTTCAGTATTAAAGAGCTGCGGGTCTGTAAGGGCTGAAACACCAGCATCAGCCCATGGAGGGGCCCTCTGATTTTTCTACTGGCCTCCTCAGCTGACACCACACTGGCAATAAGAGAGGAGCCCACACTGGACTCAGGGCTGGATTCTGCTCCCAGTGCCTATTTGGATTCCTAACTCTTCGGGGAATCATTAGAAACATGAATTCACAGAACTCATTGAGTCTAATACAGGGAGGGCACTGGGATACATTTGAGGAAATGTTTCAGACTGTGAAAAGTATCCACAATCTAATGAGAGGGGATAAAGACAAGCCAAAAAAAAAAAAAAAACAAAAACCCAGCAGCTAGGAAGCTCTTCTTCCAACAATGTAAGTCAGAAGTATCCTCTGGAATTCAGAGAAAGCTGGATCATTTTTGTCTTGATTTTCAGGACCCCATATCTGGGAGGAAGTCTGCCATTTCTCTCTAGATAGCTCTGAGACATTACAAATTGTCATTTTTTTTCCTCCCCAAATTCAACATGCAATGTCATGTTACTTTTTCTCATAAAATGGATCTAATTTACGGCACACACGTAAGAAGTTCCTGCTTGTGGCCAAAGAGGAAGGCATGCTTCACATACAAAAATGGGGACGGTCCACCACTTAGCTAGACGCTGAGGCCACAAGAAAAGGCAGCATGGTGGGTAAGGGAGTTGGAGAAAGATGAGTTTCTATTTTCTGAGAACAAAGCCAGTGAGGAATGGGGTGCAGGGCGAAGGTATGTCAGGGGTCCTGTGGAACCGGATTTCTTCTGAGACATTTAAAATGTTTTGCAAACATAGACTAATCTTTTTATTCTCCTTATATTTTTTTAAATTTGGATTTTTTTAAAAAAACTTGCCCACTGAGTAGCATGTTATATTATAGAAAATAACGGTCAGAGTGCTGTTTCCCTGTTCTCTGTTCTGTGATGGGGCAGAACAGTTCTCAAGCTTAATTTTTTCATAAAGATGATCCATATTTGGTACTAAGGTCAGAAATAAAAAGACAAAAGAAGCCTCTTCTTGATCTTTCATTGCCAGTTGTCTGCATTTTACGATTTGATTTACATTTTATGACTTGAGTTTTTCCTTACCAAATTTACAGATGACTTTGAGAGGATCAAAGTTTCCTTATATTAGAATAAAGACAAGGCTCCAGAGAGAAAATGTATTTGGATGTTTCATTCCCATAACATTTTTATCCTTGAGACTAATCTAATGCAAAACTGGATTTCCAACAACGTAAAACAAAGCCAGCACTGCTGAGAGCCCTAACGGGCCCCAGATTGTCAAAGAGGAAATTCCTTTGTTTTCCAAGGCTCAATCATCCTGAAATGCCTCTCCAAATACTGGTAGCAGTGAAATAATCGTTCACCTGATAGAGTGTTTCTTAATGCTAGGATATGTTTACTTTCTTTTTGAAGCCTGGGTTATCCAATATAAATCACATCAAAGAAAAAGCAGGGCAGTTCCTAAATATTCTGATTAAAAAATTCTCCAAAAGTTTACGTCATATAATAATTTTGTTGAAATTTGTCTGTCTTACACATGCAATGGTTTGCTGGTTTTAAATAATCTCGATTTCCTTTGCTTCATTTGCTTGTTTCAGTGACTCCGTGTTTAAAAAAATAGTAACAGAAGAAATAATTCTATCCAAAAACCACATATCCAATTATTTTCTCATGACAGTACTTATTTATTTTTCATTGAATTTCATTTAAAATTTGCTCAAGTAATACATGTTCATTGGGGAAAATAAGAAAATACAGATAGAAAAACTAAACATAATATCAAAAGTGATCCACAGGATAGTCAATGGATATTTTGCTGTCATCTGTTCGGATGCTTTTGTTTGTCTGAATGAAGGTTTATAAAGTATTTTAATGGGACCCTCGTATACACACCCACGTTTTTCAGCTGGCCTTTTTCTTTTGAAACTGGATATAATATGAACATCTTTCCATGTCAATACATGTACTCTTGCACAGGTTTTAATGGTTTCATTTAATCCTTCAGAGTCCCTGAATTAATTTTCGTTTTCGTTCAACTGTTTTCTTATTTCTTATATAACTTCTTCTTTGACCCATTGGGTTGTTTAAGAATGTGTTGTTTAATTTCCACATATTTGTGAATCACAGTTTTTCTTCTCTTATTGATTTCTAGTTTCATTCCATTGTGGTCTGAGAAGATGCTTTGTATAACTTCAATCTTTTAAAATTTGTTGAGACTCATTTTGTGGCCTAACATATGGTCTAATCTGGAGAATGTTCCAAGTGCACTTCAGAAGTGTGTTCTACTGCTCTTGGCTAGAAGGTTCTGTATATGTCTGTCTGTTAGATCTAGTTGGTTTATAGTATTCTTCCAGTTTTCTATTTCCTTATTAAACTTCTGTCTAGTTGCTTTATCTGTTATTGAAAGTGGGGTATGTCTTCAACTATTAGTATAGAGCTGCTTATTTCTTCCTTCAATTCTGTCAATTTTTGCTTCATATATCTTTGGGCTCTGCTGTTAGGCATGTATATGTTTATAATTGCTATATTTTGTTGATGTATTGACTCTTTTGTCAATATATAATGTCCTTCTTTGTCTCTTGTAATAATTTCTGACCTAAAACCTATTTTACCTGATATTAATATAGCAACTCCAGCTCTCTTTTGGTTACTATTTGCATGGAATATATTTTCTCCAACCTTTCACTTTCAACTTATTTGTGTCTTTGGATCTAAAGTGAGTCTCTTGTAGACAGCATATCGTTAGTTCATTTTTTAAAAAAAAATCCATTCTGCAAATCTCTGTCTTTTAATCAGAGAGTTCAATCTATTTACATTTAAAGTAACTGATTCTTTGGGAATAAAGTCTTCTGTGTTCCCAGCAGCACCAGAAATCCACACCAGGGATATGGGCTGCTGTCCTCAAGACCACCACTGTGCCAGAGAGGGTAGGGTAGAGCAAAAGTAAGTTAAAATACCACAAAACTCTCCTACTGGGTTTCAGTTGCCCCTTTCTTGATTAAGCATTTACTTGCTGCTGTTAATCTTTGATTATCTTCCATTGTTCTGACAAAGTTGATTCTGACAGTTTTAACCAACCTTTTCAGGATTTCCCTTGAAGGAAGGGCCTTTAGAATTTCCTACTATGCCATTTCACTGGCATTCTTTTGAAATATCATTTCCCATTATATCTTGTTCTAACCTTAATTTATTTAACCGATATCACATTTGTGGATATTTACGATGCCTTAAGTTTAGGACTATTATAAATAACACTATAGTGAACACTTTTATAGCCAGAATTTATATACATTATTTCCTCAGAATAATTCCTATATAAAGAATGCTGCATTTTAGGATAAAAAGATATAAATTTAAAATTTTATTAGATAGATGACAATTAACATTAGCAAAGAGGAAAAAAAATCCTAGAGCCCTGACACTGGTATATCAGGAGTTAAATCTTACACCTCTTAGGGTTTTATGATGAGGCATTTGAATGAATTAATATTTATTCAATTGCAACTTGTTTGACTTCTCCTAAAACAGCCAGTTTTCAAATGTGAGTTGGTGTGCATGAGTCGGGCCACTAGTGCTCTAGTGTAGGCTGAGGTTGCACACTAACCACCAAATTTAATGCCGTGAGTTAAAGACGAGACAGGGACTTTGACTTGGGGGCTATTTCCATTAACTCCAGACAATTTCTAATCTAAAGATGATTCTCAGCCATCAAGAGGCAGTGGCCTGAATGACCAGATTTTTTCATCTACAGAGCACCAACAGGATGAATTATTCAAACAACTAAAATGGTATAAAGCTTAGGGTGAACTGTGTCTACATACAATTATACTTCTGAATAATTTGAGCTTGAACTACTAATACAGTACTTGTAGTAGACTTGTGGTAAATATTCAATCAACTTAACAAATCCCTCTTTCTCTCCTAGCAACCCTCCCGAGTCCCTCCAACTTCTCTCTTTCTAGCAATGACAAGCTCTGTACCTAATTCTATCTATAAAGCAAAACCATTTTGTCACTCACATATTGGTCTACAATCAGTAACTCTAGTCATATAGCAGTCTATCTCTTTTTATTATATTGCAGCTATTTGTATTTTATTCCTCTCTCTTTGTCCTTACCTGACAAAAACCAACCACAAACATAATTTGGATTGGAAGACTCATTCCTATGGCTGATTATGCTTGAATTTTGATACTTAAGATCCATCAGATTCTTCCATTTTCTTATTTTAATGTGATATAATTTATCTTTTAATTGATTTTAATGAGAGAATATTTGTGAATAGGACGTCAAAAGTGGAAGAAAAGTGTATTGCTTTCTCCTAAGTATTGAGGGGGCCCTGGGATTTTACATCCTTCTTCTAGTCAAAATCCCCTTGAAACCAATGGAATTCTGCATATGCGGAGACTCAGATATGCTGAGCAAATTTTACCCAAGAGAGACTTTTAGCTGTTGGTGATAGAGAAAGCTTGGCAAACCTGTAAAAATTCTTCTACTCCAGGATGCAGTGTGGTGCTGCTTCAACTCCAAAATGCTGTGGACCAAAGAATTTTGAGACCAATTTTCAAATTCCAGAAAAACGTTATGGTCTAGATTTTTTTTTGATGGGGTTAAAGCAGTTGTCTTTTCCATTAATTTCCTGTTATTTTTTTCCTTAAAGAGAATTGATGTAAAGACAGATTCTGAGGTAGGAATAGGAAATGACCATCAGTTTAGTTACATCCTGACTGGCTCATGTTTGCATCTTTCCCTCCACTTCTTCTAACTTGCACTTTACCATGAGCATCAAGATCAAATTATTTTTTTCAAGGACACTCTATATGAGAATGAATGGTTATGTCTTCCAAGAGAAGGAAGGCATCATTTACTAAACAGCCAACACTCTATTCCTATTTATTCATCCATTCATTATTTATGAATTGCCCTATTTCCATCAGGAACTGGGCTCCACGATGATGGAAGAGGTGTGAGTTATTTTCAAAGAATGAATGTCACATCAGAATTTTAGGGATGGCATGTTGTTTCTGCCAGATACCATGGAAATATCCAAGGCTCTGTCTGACCCTACAAACTGTTACAAGTGAATTCAATGAAAACAAAAAAGCAGTAAAAACAAATGTTGAATTCATTCAGATTGCATCCTGCATAACTGTTAAGGTTTGCTTTAATTTTCACTTTTCATCCAGTTATTTGGGAAACAACTTCACTTCAACTTCGGTCTGAACTGTGGAAGCAGCATGGCGCAGATGCGCTGATGGAGAGTGAAAGCATCTTACTTGTGTGTAAAAATCTCTCTTCTATTGGATCAGGTGTTCCAACAAATAATTACTTAATAAAATACGTACTTACTGATAATTTTTTAATGGATAACAATTGAGAAAGGTTTACAGTTTCTTCCATTTATTCTTCAGTTTCTGGCAGGGGTACCAAAATTTTCAAAAAGCATTTATAGAATCACAGCTCAACCAGAAAAAGGAAGTACTACAAGTGCTCCCAGGAAAGGGTATTCTTGCTGATCCAGGAAATTTCAAAATTTGGCTCTTTGCATTTGTACCAAAACATTATAGAGATTTTTGGAATCAAGTTGCTAAAACCTTGGGTGGCTCATTCATCTTCAATAATAACATTAAGATATACTGAATGGTCTCACCAGAAGCGGTGGGAAGAGGTTGCCCACAACTCTGTTCAGCAGTTTTGGAATGAGCGAAATGTCAAGCTAGAAAAATTGTCGGTTATAAAGTTGCAGCACACTTTTCCTCCACAAATAAAACCCAGTGTGACATTTTATATAAGTTGCATTTCAGAAAATAAGGAAATGGCATCTTTTATCTCTAACTAGGTTCTGGAATTAATTTGCTCCTTTTTACTTGCATCAATATATTTGTCCTCCAATGGCACATGTTTCATCAGGGCAACCATGTGGAAAACTCAGACACAAAGAAGTATTTGTTTCTTGCAAGAGCAGTGTGAACAGGGTATTAATGTAATTTTGATGCCAGATAAAGTACTTTGTTATAGCAGAGAGCATAATAATGAAGGGACTTATAGAGGACCTGGGTTTGTTGGTCTTTGGATTTCTTCCATGGTAGAGCAGTAAAGTTGGCTCAACCATTTCAAATAGCTGAGTATAATGTGAATATTTCTTATTATTCCCCTCTCCCCCTGAATGGGGTAGCTTATAGCAATTTCAGAAAGTTTTAGAGATTTTTATAAAGGATTTTGTCATGCAGACTCGGTCCAATAGGGTAAGAATCATGGCATGTGGTTATTTTTCTCTTGAACGGTTTTTAAGTGCAGCAGAGATACACTCCATGATGAAGTTCATCAGCCTTTGGGATACAGGATCAATCTATTGAACAATAGATTTAGCAGTATTTAATGGTACTAATAGTACTAAATAGAATTAATAGTATTAGCAATACTGAAGAGAAATTATGCCTAGAAATGGGGATTTATGTGGTGATTTAGTTCTTATGGAGACAGCATAGGAAAATAAAGATGATGATAGTGACAATATTTTAATAGAAATAAGTTAGGTTATAAGGGCTAATCCACACATACTTGAGTATTGTAAGAAAATAATAATGGTGGAGAGGAAAGACCACTGGATGAAAAATCAGGAGACTGGATTCTAATGTCAATTCAGCAGCTGAGCCACCTACAGCAAGTGACAATGGTGGGTATAATAATGCTTGTCCAAGTTATTTCATATGGCAGTTGTGAGATGAGCAGTCAATGTACGAAGTAATAATGAAGTCCTTTGAAAATTAGAAATTACACATCAGTTGTTATTTCAGAGTAAGTTTTACAACCAGAGATGCACAGATGGACAGATCTTGCCTAATCTAAAAAAAAAAAAACCAAAAAAAAAAGACAAAGGTATGCCTCCAATAATACACACAATTTGACATTTCACTATCTCCTATTAAAACTAGATCTGTTTCCTGTAGTATCTTGGGTTTTCATATTAAGGTTCAGCTTTAGCATATCCTTTTATGCAGTTTATGATATTGCAACTTCAGTGTAGGTCTCTGGCAAGGATGATTGAGGGTTATTGATGACATGCTCAAAATGTAAACTAAAGGAAAATATGCACCTTCCCCTGTACTCTTTTTTGTGAACTCAGCTTCAGGGAAATGTGGAGATATTTTAGCAAAATCTTCACTGTCAAGCTGCTTTCTGAGAGCTGACTGGTTGTGTGCCAGACAGAATCAGACCCTAACATAGACTTAAATGGATAAATGGAGGGATACACAAATGGACTGAGTTAAATGGAATTTTTTTAATGCAATATTATAACTTTTTAAGAATATATTTCAATTCAAAACCTTTATGGATCAAGATAGAGTAATCATCAATCAGCAACAATGAATTAATCAAAATGTTGCCAAGTTAAGACCTTGATGGGTCTACTTTATTAGGAAATGATTAATTTATAATCAGCTTATTAATTTTCATTTGTTTGTGTTCAAAGAGTTTGTTGTCTGTTAAATACAATGTCATGAAATTTTAGTTTTACTATGAATTTTCTTAAACTTCTACCTACTTCTGCTGACATATCCTAGGTCCCAAATAGTAGAATTCAAAGCTCTCTTCATAATCTGCCAAGCCTCAGCATATTGGAAATTTAATGCATCATCATTTTTTATTCTTCCAAATTTGATTCCATGATTTTCTCTTTCCTTTCAATTTAGAAAGAGAATTACTTAAGAACCAAGAGAAACATTGTTCTAAAAAAATTTTAGTCCAACAGGAAGCTCTGTAAATATCCAAAGAAACCTCACTCCTCAAATATGGCCAAATTTTTGTGGACGCAAGATATTGAGATGGTCATAATCAGTTCCATTTCCCCATCTTTTGGCATTCAGAGCTCCCACTGTCAAAAATGAAGTATGATAAAATTGAAAAAATTAAAAATAATTTCAAAAGGCAGGAAAAGAGAAATAATGAATCATCAATTAGGGCTGGAAAAGCTTAGTTCTTTATCCTCTTGAAACCTCTGCAATTTTTGATTTTCCTTGAATGATTAGGGCATTCTATGTGGGGACAATATTTGAAAGATGATTATGCGTCAAGATTCTGAGTTTTATTTTTATTTCTGTGTTCTTGCATCTAGTTGAATTTCCCCATCAAGCAAATACTGAGATTTTGAGTATAGTGTTGGGCAAATGTTTATATAGGCTTCAGATTCTTGGATTAAAGGTGCTATAAAAGAAAAGAATATTATTGTTGTTACTCATGAGAAATAGTCTTAGTGCTGATTTTGGCAGGGTCTGGCTGCCTTCATGTTGGCTAGCAAAGAAAAGTCAACACAAATTCTTCAAGCACATTTCTCTGTACTAGCTACTAACAGCATAAGAGCTATCAGGCTGGGAATTAAGAATATTTCCTTTAGAAATAGATAATTGAGTACAAACAGTCTTTCTCATGAAACTAATTTACCTACTCTTGATTAAATCTGTGGTAGAATGCTTGGCACTAGAAGACACTCAATAAAGACTTATTGATAAATTTCACCCCTTATAGCTGTTAGTTTTATCCTTTATCCAACCCACCCGAAGCAAGCAGAGTAGCTTATCCAGGAAGAGTCTTTATAATAATTATTATTTGTCTGCTCTGAGAGCCACATTTCCTTCCAGAGAAATTTTCAGGGAATGGCCATGTCTCAGCAAGTTACATGTTTTGAAGCATTCTCACTGAGATGAGAGTGTGAGGGTGGGTTATTAATTATAAAGTTAGAGTTTCTGTCACCCAAATTTTCAATTAGGATGACTTCAGCTACAGGTTAACAGGAAACCTCTATTAAACAGTTTAAAATAATTTATTATTTCCCAGAGACACGGTTTCTCAGGGCTTTATCTCCACTTCTTTGACATCTCCCTTAGCTCCGCAATGCATACATGTTGGGTTCATTCTCAGCTGGACATCAAGATGGCTGCAGCAATTCTGAGCATCACATCCAGATATAACTGTCCACAGGAAGAAAAGGAGCCATTTCTGCCTTGTGGATTTCTTTTTAAAGATTTTATTTTTCCTTTTTCTCTCCAAAGCCCCCCGGTACATAGTTGCATATTTTTAGTTGTGTGTGGGTCCTTCTGGTTGTGGCATGTGGGATGCCACCTCAGCATGGCCTGATGAGCGGTGCCATGTCCGCACCCGTGATCTGAACCGGTGAAACCCTGGGCTGCCGAAGCAGAGTGCACGAACTTAACCACTCGGCCACGGGCCGACCCCTGCCTCGTGAATTTTTTGAGAACAAGGAAATCTTTCCCAGAAACCGCAGCTCTTCCCAGCAGACCTTCCCTCATAGATCATTGACTAGAATCAGGTCACATGCCTTTCCTAAACAACACACTGGCAAGGTGAATGGGATTAGCTTGATTGGTAGACTAATCGGATAGGGAAGAATTTATGCTGGGAGGCTGCCACCATAATACCATTGCCTGAGGAGTATTTAGTTCAAATTTCCATAACATAAATCCCCTTAAATACATATTCCATAACTTATCAATCCAGAATATAGTCTGAGTATATTGAAGTTGCTAAATGTTTTTTTTTTTTTATAACCAAGACATTAAAAACATCCAGTATTAAGATTTTCTCTTCACGGAGTTTGCATTTTATGGATTCTACAAGAAAGAAACTAAAGGACAGAACCAAAGAGCTGCAAAGGATCCATAGCTTTAAATATCTGCACTAGAGGCTCTGGGACTTCTTGACCAATGCCACTTCTCAAATGCCAAGGCAAAGAAGAGGATAAGAAGGGTAGGGGAAAATGATTATTCCCATTTTAACTAAGGCCTTCAACCCCTCTATGCCAAAAGCATTTTTATTGGTCAAATTAATTGTACTAGAGTAATGAAAACAGCATTGGACAGGGACCTGGGGAGCACCCAGCTTTGCTATATGCAGATGTGGTCTCCCATGACCAAGGAATTTTTCTCTAAATGACCTTATGCTTAGGTGACAGGACGGTCTGCGTTGGGGTGTCTAATGCCCTTTTTAACTCTAAGAAAATATGGCATTGGTATTCTTTAATTTCTGCTATTTCTCCTTGGAAGAGGGTGCTAATAAGGAGAGAAATTGCTTCAAAGCAGATCACTCAAGACAACAAATCCAATGGAACAGGATTTCCTGGGCCTGATCATCTCTGAAATAAATGAGTAAAGCCTTTCTGAAGGACCTTATGACTTTGTTATTTTTAAGGTCCAGAGGAAATGCGGTGCCTGGATCTCAAATGCCTTTATCAGTATGTACATGGGAGAGGCACAGAGGAAAAGGGAGCATATTTTATGGGAAAACATACATAGGTTAATACAGAAAATGCTGCATTTTTCAACTCTCATCAGTTTACAAAGTGTTGCTACTTGCTCATTTGATCTTCACCACAACCTGTGACATAGAAAGAAAATGTTATGATCCTCATTTTACAGATGAAAAATATGAGATGCAGAGAGCCCAGAGATATCAGTAATACTGGCAGAGCCAGCAACAGAGTTGGATCTTTTCAGTAGAGAAGTGTCTTTAGGGGTTTCTATCTATTTTTTAAACCATTGAGGCGCTCATATGTAAGACACTTTTAAACTCTAGAAATTGTTAGACAAATAGCTTCTAACAAAGTTTTGATAGGTTGAGATTCTCATTTATTCATTCAGTAAATATTTATTGAGTACCTACCATGTGTCATACACACTTAATTGTGTCTCCATATTGAATTACGTTTATTCATATGTCCTGGATCTTCTCTCTAGTTTGAAAAGCTTTCTGGTTGGCTGAGATATTTTGATCTTGAGTTTAAATCTCTTCTTCAGATTTAGAGTTAAATGATTATTCTAACCTTTCTATCCTATGCCTGTAAAACAGGAAACAGAATGACTGAAGAGTTAAGAGCAAAGCATTTGTCCCATTCCATATTGAATACTTTCTTGGCAGGAGCCCTATGGAGCTTTTCACAAAACGACCTGCTTAGTCAGAGACAGAAACAGTTTATGTTACTCAAAAGTCTTTCAAGTTGCTACATCTATTTAGAGATAAGATTTCCGGGGCAGATGAACGCTGCTTTTTTTAGTTACCTTAAATACCACTATTCTTAATCTTTTAACATGTTATCAGTTTGGTTAAGCAAATTCACCAATTTGTTCTATATATGAATGCATGTTCATGCCAGTCACTTAAGTAGCAAAGGAACTTTCAGAATGGTGATTTAACCCTTCTTGCTCCAAGAAAAAAAATACCCTGGTGGAAGATGGAAACAAGTCCTGGCAGGTAACAGTAAAACCAATGTTTTCTCCACAGACCATGATGATACTTGTAATTACTGTCACCTAAATCAAAATGATTAAAGTAAAACCATGTCCTTCCAGATGCTCAGCATACACTTCCTCACAGTAAATTAAAGTCACCATTAAGCATCTGAAATGCCTCTAATTTGAATCACAGCTGCAAGAAAAGTCACTCACTTGTGAATTTGTTAGACCATATGTTATTGTACCAGTGTGGGTTTTCTTTCTGAAGACCCCTATTGCCCCCACTGGGATAATTTTGAAAAGAATGACATTGGCTTGTGTGCATAGCTACTCCATGACTAAGAGGTAGCGGGTTAAATAGGAAAAAAAAGGAAAAAACCTACTTTGGCAAATAACAGCTTTTAAAAATAAAATTGGTCCCATGTTTCAGGTTTGAACTGTCAAAAAGAGTCTACTCTTTATCATAACCGTTTCCCTCCCCTCCCCCACCCCAAAACACAGACTACCCCCCACCCTCACACACTTACCATAGCAATAGCATCAAGACGTGGAGAGCTTCTCATAAATGATTTTAGGATAATTCTAAAACCACTATTTAAAAAAACAGTTTCTATTTCTTCCCACAAATGAAGCTATTTGCCAAGTAAACAGATTTGTTTATCTATGACTTGTTTTCCCTCAAGTGTCCACACCTCTCTTCCAATGGAGAAATAGACAAATGGTGGTCAAACAACTAAAGAAATAAGGGAGATAGGCCATCTGGATAATTCACACAGAGAATAATCACTCTTTGAACTACCAAATTGGATTGTACTTTTGACTAGCTTCAGAATGTTACAGAAACTCGTGAGTCTTCCCAGTGATTCACTGAGAACTAGCACAGAAGGTTCTTCTATAGATGCCTCAATTATGTTAGGAGCCTAGAAATTAAAGTAAATTGACACTTGGGTAGGCCATCAAAAAAGAAACAATCAGCTTCCTAAACAGTTAAGACTATTATGAAAAATGGAAATTTGAATTAGTACAAATTCAAAATGAATTCAAAATTTAAAAAATTCAAGTATATTCTGATTATTTTTTATCTTAGAAGGTGGTTTCTATAAATCAGATAATATATCTTTTAAACCCATTTGGTCTGGATAATGGTGGAGAAAGCTGGGAATGATTATTGAATATTTACGTTTCATAGAAAATGACTCTCCATATAATATTTTGGCAAAATGTATGTCAGTTATTGTATCTTTCTAGGCATCTCTTCCAGCATTTTCACAATTTCTAAGCCATAGTGCAATAATCAACGATGCTATTCTTAGAGACCGGAGGATAATTTCCATGGAGACAAAACTGCAGACTTCTTCTTCAATAAACTTTCTAAAGCTCTGATTCTCACACCAATACATATTAGAATCAGTTAGGAAATTTCTGAAAAAAATGCCAGTGCTTGAGCCCAACATTAGGGACAATTAAAATGACAATCTTTGGAGCATGTAACCTGAACATCAGTACCTTATAAAAGCTTCCCAAGTGATTCTAATGTAGAGCCAGCGTTGAGAATCTCTTATTTGGTCTAACTAATTACTTTACAGATAAGAATATGGGAGTTTAGAGAAATTAAGTGTTTTGTTCAAGGTAACACAGCTTATTTAACGTCCAAATTAGGATTAACACCTATGTCTGTTTGCCTACATACAGTCAAGTTTTCATGTCAGGTACTATGTCTAGCGTGTTTCACATTATTATCAACTTTTGGAAGTCTAATTTACATACAATAAAATTCACACATTTTAATATGCAGTTTGATAAGTTTTGTTTGATGGTACATAACTATGTAACCACCTTCCTAATCAAGATGTAGAACATTTCCATCACCCAACAACGTTTCCTCATGACCCTCTGCAGTCAATCCCACTCCACCCCCTGCCCCAGACAACCACTAATTTAATTTCTGTCACTACAGATTAGTTTTGCTTGTTCTATATCTTCATATAAATGGAAAAAACCCCCAACCTAGTATGTACTATTTTGTCTGGCTTCTTTTGCTCAGCTAAATGTTTTTGAGATTCATCCATGTTGTTGCTTGTATCAGTCATTCTTCCTTTTTATTGTTATGTTTCATTGTATGAGTATAACAAAGTGTATAAATACTCACTTACCTGTTGATGGATATTTAAGTTGTTTTCAGTTTGGGATTATTATGACTAAAACTGCTATGAACAGTCATGTAAAATTCTTTCTGTGGACATATGTTTTATTTTCTGGGTAAATGTCAAAGAGTAGATTTGCTGAGTCACATGATAAGTTTATATTGAACTATACAAGAAATTGTCACACTGTTTTCTAAAACGGTTGTACCATTTTACACCCCCACTAGAATCTATGAGACTTCCAGGTCCTGTACATTCCCACCAACACTTGGTATTAGTTTTCTGTTGCTGTCATAACAAATTGCCACAAGTTTAGAGAATAAAACAATGCAAATTTATTACCTTCTATTTCTGTAAGCCAGAATTCTGACATGGATCTCACTGGGCTAAAACCAAAGTGTTGGCAGGGCTGCGTTCCTTTCTGATGGCCCTGGGGAGAATCCATTTCCCACTCATTCGAGTTGTTGGCAGAATTCAGTTACTTGAGGTTGTAGGATCAAGATTCTCATTTTTCTGTTGGCTGGAAACTGAGGACCATTGTGTTTGTAGAGGCCACTGCGTTCCTTGGCTTGTCGCCATCTTCCTCTGTCTTCAAAGCCAGCAACCACCAGTGAGTCAGTTCTTTTCCCATCACATCTCTCTGACCCACTCTTTTGCCTCATTCTTCCACTTTTAAGTTCATGTGATTAGACTGAGTCATTCAAATAATGTAGGATAATCTCCCTATTTCCATTACTTGCCTTAATTCCATCTGCAATCGTAATTCCCTTTTGTCGTGTAATGTAAAATATTCGCAGGTCCCAGAGATTAGGATGTGGACACTTTGTGGGACCATATTCTGTTTGTCACACCTCCCACCCTAGATCTTTATACTATTCTTGTCATTCCTTTTACTTCTATATCTGTTACAAACTCCACTTGGCAATGTTATTAATTTTTCTTTAAAATCAGTTGTCTTTCACAAAAGGGCACAAATTGTATGATTTCATTTATATGAGATGTTTAGAATAGGCAAATCCATAGACACAGAAAATAATTCAGTGCTTTCTCGGGGCTAGGTGGGTGAGTGGAGGAGGAGGAGTGACTGGTAATGGGTACAGTGTTTCCTTTTGAAGTGATGAAATGTTCTGGGATTAGAGAGTGCTGATGGTTTCACAACCTTGTGAATATATGTAAAATACTTCATTGTACACTTTAAAAGGGTGAACCTTATGTGAATTATATCTCAATTGAAAAAACAGAGGGAAAAGTTCACTTGTCTTTGAAGGAAATTACGTGAAGAAAAAAAAGCAGCTATGTCACCAGTCACAGTTGAATAAGCTCTCTCCATGAGGAATCCACAGAGCTGCTCTGTTTCTGGCACTCCACCATGCACTATACTGGAGGCTGTGGTTAGCAATCCTGAAAATAAGGGGTGAAAATGCCTGACTTGGCATTAAATTACAGATACAAGCTCAGTTCATGAAGAATAATAAAGTTAAAATTTGAAGATATAACAATGGGGATATGTTCTGAGAAATGTGTCATTAGGCTATTTTGTCATTGTGCGAGCATCACAGAGTGTACTTACACAAATCTAGATGGCATAGCCTACTACACACCTAGGCTAAATGGTACTAATCTTATAGGACCCCTGTTGTATATGCGCTCCGTCATTGACCCAAATGTTGTTATGCAGCACATGACTATATATATATTTGGTTCAAAAAATATATGTAGTAAGTGTGTGAAGTATACTAATCTCTAATATATAGCTTAATGTATTTTTATGTATATTATTATTTCTTTTTCTTTCCCTGTTGCACTGACTAGACATCAAAGTAAAGTGTGGAAGAGAAATGGTGATAGTGTATATCCTTGTCTTAGTCTTGAGCTCAGGGGGAAAGCATTCAATATTTCACCATTAAGTATAATGCTAGTTGTAGGTTTTTTAAGTTTTTAGTCTATCAGATTAAGAAAGCATCTTTCTATTCCTAGCTAGCTCTTTGTTTAGTTTTTAATTATCTTAATACTTATTGATTACCATGTAGAAACAAGTACATGGTGTCTCAGATATAGTATCAAATTTAATCACTCAATAAATAGTGAGCAACTTCTATGTTGTAGATACTATTTTATGTGTTGGATCCAAAGAAAAATAAGACACAGTCTTTGTCCTATAACACCTCACAGTCAAAATGCTGTGGGATTATTGAGAAGAAAGGAGCTGACTTTAGTACAGAGGCATCAAGAAAGATTCAGAGTAAGTATTATTTGGGCCAAATTTTTCAGGCAGACTAGGTGAGCAAATGACATTCTGGGTAGAAGTCACAGCTTGGAGATATGAAAGAACACGGGGTATGATGTGACAATGTTGCCCCAATAGGAACACTAAGGAGAGGTGGTAGGATACGAGGTCAGAAAGGAAGGTCAGTGTAATCTGTAAAGTAAATCATGAAACTTGCTAACAAGTTTAGACTGGATCCTGTGGATAAAGAAGAGTCATTGAAGTGTTTTAGAAAGATCATTATGTTGACAGTGTTGGTGGGCAAATAGATAATGAAGGAAATTAGAGTTGAGAAACTAGTTGGGAAGCTAGTGATGAAGATCTGAAATAGGGGAGATAAGGTCAAGAGGAAAGGATAGTATACAATGAGCTTTAGGAAATAGAAACAACTAAACTGATTGTCCAATTGCATGCAGAGAGTGAGGGAGAGGAGGAATCAGTTTTTTTCCTGGTTACCTGGGTGATTGATAAACTAAATAAAGCTACAGGGAATTTGGAAGGGTGAAGATCCTGGTTTCAGTTCTGGATATACTGAGTCTGAGAAAGGCCGCCGAGTGGAAAGGAAGCTGAAGATATTGGCCTCACACTCCTAATTATGATTTAGGATCAGTCCTGGTGAAGTTTCTGATCCAGAAGATGGATTATTAAAATAAATCTAGGACTGGTGATAACAATCTGAGGAATTTCTAGCAAGCTGTAGCTCTAGAAGGGCTGTCAGGCCCATGCTTTCCCCCATTTATTAGTCAGGGTCTTTAACCCATATGTAGCATGGCCATCTGATGGTTCCAAGCCCTTTTAAATTGCTATTTTCCAGGCTTTGGCCCTGAGGTATTATGGCCTCTGACCCAGCTATCCTGATCTATACCTAATTTTAACCCAAATGTGGAATAACCCCCTTGAGGTCTGATTCTGCTGCCAATACAACCAAATAAAAACCTCAATACAATTCTAGGAGACTTGGAAGAGTTATGTCGATGATTTCTGAAGGCGTTCTTGAATGAGTGGCCTGGGGTTTGAAAAGTGTATCACGCAGCAAGATAACTTAAAATTTCTTTTCACCTATCCATCTCGCCAAAGCTTCTATATCAACACTTCTCTCTTTCTCCCTCTCTCACACTTTCTCAATATCCACTGATGCAGTTACTCTGTTACTCTGTCTCAATTTCTACAAGAATAGTATAAATATATTCCAAGATCAACACACACACACATGCCGTGAATCATTACTGATCTCCAAATCTCTCCAGTAGAAGGATGAGAGGAAATAGGTGTGTATTAGGTATGTATGTAGTTAGTTGAAATGTAATAAGTAAACTCAGATTAGATACCTGGCTAATGACACCTAGAGAAAGTAGGAGTTTTGTGTGGAAATGAGAAGACTTGTCAAGGTTTGAGATGACAGAAGGAAGGCTGCTGGGGGTGAGCAGTGAAGGTGGGCAGGAGGAGGATTGTCATGCCAAACAGCAGAGCTGTGATTTTAGGCTTGTTGCACAGAAAGGTTCACAAAGCACATCAAGGAAGAACTTTCAACATATAACCCTGGAGTGATAGAGTCTCATCTTTTTCTCTCTCCTAGTGGGTTGTGGGAGGAAATCTGGAAATTCCTTTTTGCTTGGTGAGTAGTCTCAGTCAAAGTTGGCTCATGGTCCCTCTGCGGTGATCAACAATGTGTGGGAATGTGGGTGTTTTGTGGGGTGGCTGGAGAACCCTCAATGGAGTGATTGGGAAATCATGACCTGTCCTTTCCCAAGCACTCCTTACCTGACTAGTCTTTCCCAGACCAAACATAAACACCAGCATTCAAATAAGGTATCCACATTCCTTTTAGAGAAGGTCATGAAGGTCTCACTGAGCCATATCACCTGGCAATACCAGATTTTCTGTTTCCCTCCAACCAGAAAAGGATGTGGGGGCACTTAGAGACTCAAAACTTCAGAAGGAAGGTGTACTCTGCACGGATTATCCCTCTTTTCTAACCCTCTTTCACTCTCCCCAATTTTGTCTTCTGTAGTTTTATAGCTCCTTCTTCTAGAATCCCAGTCTAGCATCCACACTCACACTTCAGGAGTCTCCATCACTCCTCACTGGCGTTTCCTCTCCTATGTTCTTTCTGATGTCATTAATGTAAGCTTCTCAGGTTTTGCAGACCCCAAAGGGAAAGGACTACACTCTGGATTTATGCATTAAAGAGAGAGAAAGTGCCTTGATTCAATTTCCCTACTAGCAAGAATTGTGGCCGATTTCCTCTGGCTCTAAGAAGCCAGCATATTCATCAAAGCAGGCATTCATTTTCACTTACCACACATGCCCCCAGTCCCACCCCAAAGACCTCACAGTCTAGCCTCATATTAAGAAAGCATATTTCATGGGAAACCATAATGCTGACATCATCATGCTAAGGAACATTTGGCCCCCTTATTATGAGAGTCACAACTTGAGTGTGAATGACTCTATTTATTGTGAATGGCTCCATCTGCAACAGGTGGTTCTTACTCCAATTAGATTCTTCTCTTAGGAAAGAAATAGGCATGCATGTGTTAGGTCTCAGTTCATTTTGCAACAATAGCTGCCATTTATTGATATGTAATTCACTTTGCACACTTAATCCTATGTAATCCTCACAGTGACCCAGCAAGGTTCATATTATTAAACATTTCATAAAGAAACTGAGGCTTGGAGAGTTAGAAAATTGCCCATGGTCTCACAGATAGTAAACAATGAAGCTGGTGTTTGAGCCCAGTTCTATCTGTCTCCAAAGTCCAGATCTTATCACTGTATTGTACTACCTCTTAGCATGAGGCGAGCAGAGATGGAACCAAAGGAAATATCACAGGATAACGGGCTTTTAAACCAGATGCTCATGTGCTTGTTAGCTTGTTAGGGGAAAAACTAAAGCAGAATCCTTTACTCTACCTTTCTTTACTTTACCTTTCTTTCCTTCCCTCCTTCCTGTCTTCCTTTCTTTCATTATGAAACCCCAATGGCAATCACAAAAGAATCAGAAATAATAGTGTAAAACTGCCACAAACCAACATCTAGGTAAAAAGCTATGAAAATGTTCTATTTTATGATGCCATTTAGAGTGAACGTTATATTTATAGCTTTTTCCCTGAATACACATTAAGGTGATATTGAACTTTTAGTAAAAATTATACCATACATCTGTGGTGACAGCCTGTTTCCTGAACACAAATCTTTATCTACTACTTTCAGCTTTCAATATTTTCTCCAAAGAAGTAAGTTAGGACATTAAAAGGTCCAGAAAGAAACGTAAAACAGATGGGACTGGATTTTTGTGGAGAGTGATAGCCATATTGAACTTAATGGAAACATAGTCATAAGGAGGGCTGAGAGGAAAACCTATGAAGCATACACAGACAGGGCCCTGGCTTGGGATGGAATCTCAAGGTGTACAACATCTGGCTTATAATTGTTTGCTGTCCTTGAATTTGGGTGTTCTTTAAGATGGAGTAAGAGATTGGTTATAGGCCCTTCCTATGATATGGGACAAATATTTTCAGCCATTGAACAGTACTGATCTTTTGTGAGTTTAGTATTTATTCCTTTTACTTCCCATCCTGGGCAAGAAAGGACCCTGGGGATCTGACATAGGATGAGGTCCCAAGATTCTATGGCTCAGGCATTGGTTATGGCTCTGGTTTTGGAGCAAAGTGGAAGTAAATTTGTAGGGCTAGACTGAACTGATCTCAGAGAGGAAGAGCCCGCTCAAGTTTGAAGGATTAGCAAGAGGCTAGGCCAAAGTGGAGGCAGCTGGTTTAGGAGACTGAACTTGGAGGCAAGTCTTGGAAGATAGGGCATTCTTTTCTGCAGTGTCTGCTGATAGCCAAGAAGAAAGGTACAAGGGGAGTCCAGAATTAGCATGGATGCTACCAGTAGCAGCATGCATCCTTAGACAATCTAGCCAATAAATACTTTTCTTTCCTGTTTATTCAATCTCTCTCTCAACTGGACTATTTCCATGAATATTTAAATATCCTCTCGTCTCTCCTGTTTAATAACAATAAAAGAAGCCCTATTTAATACTGTTTTCCCATTCAATTATCAGCCTTCCCTTTTCTCCTCACAATGAAATTTGTCAAAACTCTATATCCACTTTTTCCATTTCGTCATATTCCACTAAGTTCTCTAGCGACCCATTTCATCTTGGCCTTTGTTCCTTCACTCTAACAAAATGGCTCTTTGTAGAGTTACCTGTGACCATCATATTACTAACTCCAGCAGATAATTTCCAGTTCCCATCTTATTTGATGCTCGGCAGCATTAACCCCCACCCCTCCACCATTGATCACTCACTCCATCTTGAAATACCTATTCCCTTGGCTTCCGTTCCCCTCTTCCCCTTCCCTACTCTTCATGTTTTCCTTCTACCCCTCTGGCTGCTCTTGTTCAGCCTCTTGGCCAGTTCTCCTTCTCCAACCATTAAATGTTGGAGTTTGTTACAGCTCAGTTCCAGGTCTTCTGTTTTCACATTATATTCTCTTGCCAGGACATCCCATTCATTCCCATGACCTGAATTACCAAAGTTGATGACAGACCTCCTCTGAGTCCTAGACTGATATCTAATTGCTTCTCTTTGATATAAGGACATAAAACTCAACATATGTAAGCCTGAATTTATTGTCTTTTCTTTCACATGTGGTTTTCTCCAGTGTGCTCTCTCCAGTGAATGGCATACCCAGTTGCTGAAAAGCTATATGGAAGTCATTCTTGACCCTTCCTGTTTCCTCGCACCATATCCCCAATTCATTAACAAGTAATATAGATTTTTATGTCTTAAATGTGTTCTAAATCCTTTCATTTCTGTTCTCCTTTCTTTTTACAGTCAACATCTCAATTCAAACTACCATGCTTTCTCATTATGGATCACTGTAAAGCATCCCAACGTCACTTTCACTAATCTCCCGCATCCAGTCTATATATCCTTTCAAAAAACCAATCTAAGCGCATTCCTACCTTCCTACCTTCATGCATGGTTAAAGCCATTCAAAGGCCCTTTTTTTGTTTTGGGTTAAAGATCAATATCCTTAATACACTCTACAAAGCCATGAATAATCTGGCCTCTACCTACCCTGCACCTCTTCTGGCTCCACTCTTCCCTCTGTATTTATTCTTCAGCACACGGCATTCTTCTTATTTCTCTATCCTTCCATGTTCTTATTTCTCTATCCTTCCATGTCCATGTGTGTCAATGCCTTGGCACACATCTCTCCCATTTGTCCCTAGAACATTCTCCAGTCACCCTTCACTTGTCCACAGCAGACTCTTACAAAAGACCAATACGTCCTTGCAATTCATACTTTGAAGAAGTAAAATGTTGGCCAACTCTCTGAGCTGAGCCTGTTGCGCTGAGTGAACCCCAAGTAGACACACATGCCTTCAATAATGCTCAGGGCATTTTCATTCCTCAGCTAAGCTACCAAACCAAACTTAAAAGATAAATAAATAAATAAAGCAACATAAAAAAATAAAACTTCCTAAGAGTTGTTTTGATTTCTCCATATTTGACAGACTATTGCAGATTAAGCAAGATTTAAACTGTCATTCTTATCTAGATAACTAGGAAGTTTCAGACAAAAAGTAGTTGCTCAGAGATATGAAACAATTCTATATTTTATAGCAACATTTGCAATATAAACGTTATTGTTATTGCTTTTCTTTGGATTCTTTTTAAAGTGATACTGACCAGAAGTAGGTAAAACAAAACTCATAGCCTCTGGCCCTCTTGATTCCAGGCAAGTTGAAATAATAGGTCTTGGTTCTAACAAAAGGTTTGAAGCAGGCAAGGAGAGCGAGTTAATGAGATCCTGTAATCTGATCGCTGGCAGGCAGTCACGGACAGCTGTTCTCAGAGCCCTAATGAACCCTACACCTTTACAGATCACGGACTGGCAGAATCCGACCCTGGTGGATGCAGGCAAGTCCTGACACCATGGAAATGGCTTTGCTGGTGTAAATAACAGGGATCTGTTATCATGAGATTACCTGTCTGTAAAATGCCTATTTATCTTCATTATGTTGCTTTTTGGTGGGGGCAGTGAGTGTTAGTGTGTAGATGACGGGGTTAGGAGAGGAGGAAGGCATCTTTGACCTAAGGTGAAATCTGTTTTAACTCAGTGGGTTTATTGGACAGCCAGATGGAGTCCATAATGCTGATTCCCAGGGTTGAGCTCCCGTTAGTACTATAAGCAAGTGTCTAGCAAAATAATGCAAGGATGAATTCATACCTGGGATTACAATGTTGTATTTTGTGCAAGAGGATAAAATGGTAATTTTCATCCGGTAGTTTCAATCTGAATTTTCTTTCATTCATTCATTCATCCATTCACCAAATATTTGAGTGACTATATACCTGGCACTATGCTAGGCATGGGCTATAGAGTGGTGAATAAAATAGATACAGTAGCTGCCCTGGTGGAGTTTAGAGTCAATGGGGCAGATTGACAACAAAATAAACAATCAAATAAACATGTGATTAAAAATGTGATAAATGCTACATAGTGAAAGAACAAGGTGCCATGAAGGAGAATAACAGGAAAAATCTACTTGAGAGAGAGAAAGAGATGGCTTTTAAACTGACATGTGAAGAACGAAATGGAGCTGGCCATGCAAAGAAGGAGACGCAGTGAGGATAGCTGATCAATTTCATTTTTCACCTTGATTTTAGTATGAAATTAAAATATGAAGTACAATACGATTATGAAATACTCTTTTAATCAAAATCAAACAATTCCAAACTATATAAAGAAAAAAGTGACTGCTTTTTGCCTGTCTTCCTACAAAAATTCCATTCTCTGGAAGGAAGCGTGGTTAATAGGTTGGATGTGTTTGAATAATCCTTACCTGGTGATTTCCCATCTGTGGAAGAATACAAACTATAAGGCTCTTCCTTTGGAAAGAATGAGCAGACTGACCCTAAAATAATATAGGCAGCATATTACTAATGTCAGAACATCTTTGCAGTGTCTTAGTACGCTTCCAGTTCCATGATAATTTGCATCTGTGAATAATCAGGGGACATACAATTCTGTACAATCTGCATTCTGATAATCACATTTCCAGATCTTTCAGAAACTTGCTTGAAATAAAGTTTGTAACCGTTATTTTTCTGACAATCACTAGAGCTAGTAAAAACTGTTTTGCTGCTTGTTTTGGAAGCTCAAATCTCAGTTTTGGGTCATTCAGGTTGCCTTTGCTTTTGCTCACATTTGATTGATTTTGCAATAGTGCTGAATACAGAAATAAAAAAGCCCCCAAAGTGGGCATACAAGGCATATCACATTACTAAATGATAACAAACAGATGACATTCAGAATCTCTAATCGATAGCACTCTGTATTTCACTAGATCACAAACGCACTTCAAAACAACCTGGATTCATTTTAAAAGTATAGTTTAAAAAAAAGTCAATTACAGACTCATGATCCCGTGAGGAGAAGTAAATCCAAATTTCTAAAATAGAGAATGCTGAGCTAGCTCAGCTTCATGTGCAATGTGACGTGTCTCAGGACCTAGAGTTATTTATTTGCTAACATGGAGTGCTACAAGCAGTGAGCTGGAATTATGAGGAGTTCTGGGCCTCACGGGAAGCCAACCACAGGGAAAGGAAAGTCATTGTCCAGAGACATTTATCCTTGGCCCCCTAAGAAAAAGTACCCAAAATGTTTGGCTTATTTTTTTTAACTATTTAAAGAATTGTGAAATTTAACACATATGTAGAAAAGTAATAAAATCTAAAGATGTGTTTAATAAGTGAAGTACCGTCTGTGTGACCATGAACCAGATCAAGAAACCAACCATTGCCCATACCCTAGAAGGTCCCATGTGTTCCTTCCCAATCCCAATCCACCTGCTTCCCTCAAAGGTTACCACTTTCCTGGTTACCACCCCTTTACTTTTCTTAATACTTTTGCCACCCAATTTTGTGTCTCTAAACACTAAAGTGTAGTAATGCTTGTTTTTGAATTTTATGTAAGTGGACTCATACTGTGTGTGTTCTTTTGTGTCTGACTTCTGCCACTTGACATCATGCAGTTGTATGTGGTTGAGATTCATTTATTTTCATTGCTGTATGATATTCCACTATATGCTATACTGCAATTTATTTAGCCCTTCTGCTGTTGATGGGAATATAGATAGTTTCTGCATTTTGGAAATAATGTTGTTATAGACATTCTTTTACGTGTTTCCTGGTGCACCTGTGCAAAAGAGTGTATACTTAGGGGTGGGATTGCTGGATCACACGTTAGGCATATATTTAATGTAACTAGATAATATCAAAGTAATTGCATCAATTTACACTCCCACAGGGAATGTATGAGAGTTGTCATTGCTTCATATCATCACCTATATTTGCTTTTATCAGACTTTTAATTTTTGCCAATTTGGTGGGAATAGTGTTACAAGATTAGCTTCTATTATCTTTCTTAGAAATAATATGTAATGTTAGCTAAATCTAATTTTTATAAATAAAAAAACCATTAGAAAAAAATTAGAAAGCAGAGAAAAGAAAAACATAGGTATATTATTGACACCAGAGTGAACATTAGATTAAATCAGGCAGTGTAGCAATCAGTGTATTTCTCTTTCAACTGAACTCATTATTCCAACCCTGTAATTGAGGGATAAAGTAAGAATAGAAATAGTATGCCTGACACCTTATAATTTGTGCCTATCTTATTAAATATCGTTTATAAAATAAATAAATGAATGTTCTGCCAAGACAAGTGTTAGATGCAATCTCCTCATTTATGTGACTTTGTTTCTTAACTCTTCATTGTTTTCCATTGATCTGTCTATTCCTGTGATGATTCTGCACAGTTCTAACCACTAGAGTTTTATGACTGTCTACTACCTAGTATGGCATGATATTTGTCTTAGGTTCTCCTAAAATTAGAGCCATTTTCCCTTTCTGGACAATACTGAATTTTGATTCTTTTTAAAAACATAATAAATTAGAAATTATACAACATCAAAACAGACACAGATCAGAGAATTTCATTTTCTCTTTATGTCTTATCAAGTAGGGTGCCAGGTAATACCCATATTTTACCAATTCTGCCTCTAATTCTCTGCTGAATGTGAGACTCTTCTGTAGTCTGAGTCTGACCTACTCTGAACCCCAAAGCTGGCATTGCTTCCCCATGATGCATGACCACAGAAGGGTGATTCATACTTGCCGCTAAGTCTTTGCAGGCATGCCTGAGCTATTGAACTACAGGGAGTTTTCTCATCTATGAACATTGTATATATCTTCATTTACTGAAAAATTCTTATTTCTAGAGATGTCTTGAAAATTTCTTGTTCGTATGTTCTTAGGTGTTTTCTACCTTTTGTGATATTGTAAGCAAGATCTTTTCTTCTATTACATATTTATTATTTCTGCTGTACAGGAAAGTTATTGATTTTTATTGCATGAATCTTTTGGGAGGGGGTTCATTGAAGAAAAACATACTACTGTAGACTGAATGTTTGTGTCCTCCCCAAATTCATATATTGAAACCAAATACCACTGTGATGGTATTTGGAGGTGGGACCTTTGGGAGGTGATTAGGTCATAAAGGGAGAGTCCTCGTGAGTGGGATTAGTGACCCCAGCGAGTTCCCTTGTCCCTCCCTCCATATGAAGACACAGTGAAAAGGTGGTTGTAATGAACCAGAAAGCAGGCTCTCACCAGACACTAAATCTGCTGGTGCCTTGATCTTTGACTTCCCAACCTCCAAATTGTGAGAAATAAATGTTTGTTGTTTGTGAGCCACCTTGTCTATGGTATTTTGACATAGCAGCCGAAATAGATTAAGACACACACATATAGAAAAATGCTCAAACATAGGCGGATAGCTCAGTAAGTTTTCACAAACTAAATTCATCCCATTCATCAACACCTAGATCAGAAACAGAAGCCTCCTTTTTGTCACTTACTCCCCCTAAAAGCGACTACTATCCTCACTTCTAACATCATAAAATAATTTTTCCTGTTTAGAACTTAAATGGACTCATTCAGTATAAACTCTTTTGTATCTGACTTCCTGCATTCAGCATAGTGTTCATAAGATTCATTTATATTGTTGCAAGTAGTTGTAGTACTAACTGCTGTACATGCAGTATTCTCTTTTGTGAATTTACTGCAATGTGTCCATTTTAGCATTGATAGGCATTTGAATAGTCTCCAGCTTGAGGCTATTTCAAGTAGTGCTGCTGTGAACACTTTTGTACATGTGAGTATATGTATCCATTTCTGTTGGGCATATATATATGTAGGCATAGAATGTCCGGGTGACACATTCAGTATCACATAAGTAGACAGTGCCAACAGATTTCCAAAGTGGTTGAACCAGTTTACATTACTACCAGCAATGGATGTGTTCATTTCAAGTCAAATGATAGCACATGGTGCATATTACAAACACCTGCTCTTGTGTTTGGGGCAGTGGTTGGAGGGTGCACAGATGGGAGCATTAATGGAGGACTGCTGGATTTCGGTGGTATTTTCCTCCTTTAATATCCCAGGAAACTGGGAAGCCCTCTGTTCACCTTCCAAGAATCCAGCATTTCCCCCAGTGATATATGTGAGAGAAAATGTTGTCAGTGACTCTTTGGGGAACCACTCTGCTTTCAAAGTTAAAAAACTACTGTCCTAATCAAGTCCTTCTATTACATACCTCCGTTATGCTGTTTCAGTGCTTTGAACAAGAGCTGGTCTGAACCCAAACACTATTATGGAAGTCTTTACAAATGTAGCGCAATTGGGGCAGAAATTCTTCCAAATCTGTAGCAATCACAGTAAGGCAACATGCCTACGGTTCTTCAATTGATTTTCAATAGCTTCTCTGTATCTTTCAGGATATATTAAAAAGTTGTCTTTTTAAAGTAACGATATCTTTGTTAAGGAAAGCTTTTCATTAAAGGTACCACAGAGTTATTAAAGACTTCTGAGGGAATAATGGCTGATCGAATGAAGCTACCCATAAAAACCCTATAAATTTTTTTATCTAAAGGATTTCTCTCTTCAGTTTCCAAACTATGCAATCCACGTTGCTTTTATGAACAAGTGCCATTAAGTTGGTGTCTACCTGCAGTACTATTGAAAATAAACCATTGTAGTGTTTCCATGGTGAAATCACTAGAATCCTATTCATTTCGAAGGCTCACACTATTTGTCATCTTTCC
Source organism: Equus asinus (assembly GCF_041296235.1). Lineage (NCBI taxonomy): Eukaryota > Metazoa > Chordata > Mammalia > Perissodactyla > Equidae > Equus > Equus asinus. Next base: position 134,981,592 of record NC_091790.1, on the reverse strand, counting down.
CAGCTACCAGACAGAGATACTCAAAATCCGTTTTTATGTGCAGCATGCTCTATTACTCTCCTCTTGTCATGGATTTTTATTCCTTACTGTGGTGCTTCTGAGTCTTAGGGAAACTCAGTGCAGAGAACCCAAATATGTGGGTCCTATTATAGACTACACTACCAAGTTGCAATTATGTCTTGCTTTTCTTTTCTGTAAAATAAAGGAAAACAAAGCCAGCCACTTGTACTGAGAGACTGAAATATCTGTTCCATCATCTTGTGACCTTGGATTTCCTCTTGACTAAGTTTCCAGGCAAGAGGCAGATAAACCAATCAAACACATGGGGAATATTAAAATCCACAAGCAGAATGATGGTAAAGAGATGAGTCAGCCCTGTTGGGCTCATATAGGGATGTCTCATGAAGCAGACAGATCCCAGGATAATCATTAGAAGTTACTACAGGGAGAGATAATGGAATTGGACGTTGTCCTGATATCATGCATTCTGACCAAGGTTTATACACAACATTTTCTATAAGCAGTCTGTCATTGTGACCTTTTGAGCACATATTGTTGGCATCTGGGTCATAGCAACAATCAGGCACTTTGATTGCTGGTTGGCCAAATAAAATTGCAACACTCTGCAGTGATTTTACTCCAAGTCTGATCATATGGGGTAGGCATTAATCATATCTTCTTGAGCAGCACAAACATGGCGAACATAGCAAGATCTTAAATCTAGAACAATATTTGACATATAGTGGAAACTTAAATGTTTATTGAATTCATGAGTGACGAAATGAGTGAATGACACAGTGAGTGTGGTTCTCCCCCAAAGATCTTCTAGTCTTCAGTTTCCTCTTGCAGAACTGACCTCTTGCGTGAGGAATAAAAGCTGAATTCAGAACTGAGAGGTTTCATGTCTACTTCCTTAACTGTTCAGTGCAAGCTAGGAAACCCCAACTCCCTTTCTTGCCAAATGGGATGAGAGCCAACAGGATCCCCCAAGCCCAGCCTAATGGAAGGAGCTCTTCTCAGAACTCTGGGAATTCCAAAGTCAGGGGAGTGGGCCAAGTTCAGAGTTGGGGTAGGGGAAACTGTGGATTGCTTTCTGGGTAATCTTGAAAGACAAATCAGAAGAGATGCCCCAAACCCAGAGTCAGGAGAGGATGTGCGAGAGGTGTCAGGCCTGGCAGGCTAAGGATGGGGTAGAGAGGTGACATGTCATGGGACCTTGTATACTCAGCACTTGGTTTTTAGTAACTTGAACAGTGAGCCTGGGCTCTGTCTATAGCTCAGTGAACATGGACTTGGTGGGTTCCTAGGTCTAGGACCAAGACATGGAAAACGACCTGCTCCTTGTTTCTTCATGAAGCCTTAGGGAAAAGGACATGGGGCGAGCGCAAGTGGAGAGAAGAATGGAATGTGCTATTGGTGCCTCAGATGACTCAGTGACAGCAAAGCACAGGTTTCCAGCTCCAGGTCTTTTTCATCAAGCGTCAAAAATCAGTATTTTTTATTTCTCAAGAGGTAAAGTCAATGAAAATGATTTATCTAGTGGCTTTCCTAAATTTATTCACTACTTAGAAACTAATGACTGTCTCTAATTAATTATTTTGGTTCATTATCTATGGCTCAATTTTTTCCATGCAATTCTGCCTGTCAAGCTACTATAAAGCCCAACCAGAATATAATATAATTTAATATGATATGATATAGTACAGTATTGGGGGGGTTAGAGTTCCAATTACTATTTAGCAGAAGTGCTAATTACTCGGAAAATAATCATGATGCTCATAAGAAATCATCTTGTGGAAAAAGGAAAATCCCTCAAGAATTAGGAAGAAATAAGTTGTCCTTTCACCTTTTTATGGAAAAAAATCCTGGCTTTGGATATTCAAGGGCTCAAGTGAAGGCATCCCTTCCTCTTGTGAGCTATGAGCCCTTTCTCCTCAGTCACTGGGGGCAGCACACTGACAGTATCTCCAGCACCTCCAAGTGGTACCCTCCTCTGGGACCCTGGGATTTTGTGAGCCAGATGGTGTGACTAACCTTGGGATTTTGTGAGCCAGGTGGTGGGACCAACTCAGCATCTGTTTACCGCAACCCTCTAGAGGAAGAGTAGCTTCCAATGTCCATCTTCTTGTGCCTTGTTCCTCACGGCACTAGAGCTCAGTGAGAAAACGACACTACCTAACCACGTTTGACTCTGAAATTCTCTAGATTTCTTCTAATGTGTGAACAGAATGAGAAATCTCATTTGTTTAATTGATTAACATCCCAGGCTACACGGTGGTTTGTTAATTTCCCTGTTGATAATGCTACATTTGTCAGACACACCTTTGGTTTTTCAGTTTTTTCCTCCCAGATCTGTTCTTTTTCTTCTCTTCTTTTTGCAAAGGGTATGTACTGGCTTTGTGAAACCCCTGGAGCAAGTTGTGAATGATGTATGAAGCGAAAAGTCTTTACTCCGGGCACTGTAGGAAGACAGAAAGTGCTGCGCATTCACTGCTGGGCTGAGGTTTTGACTGCACGCTAGAGTTACAGAGATCCTGCATTCATCCTGTACCGCCTCAAAATCCCAGGAGCTCCTGACTGGATGGCAAGGGGCACAGTCCTGCAGAAAGGCACAGATGAATTTACTGACCTCCAAAAGTCCTTTTTGGCGCTGTGATTCTTCATTCACTACTGGCAGAACTTCATCCTGTAATTTTAACAAAGGAGTAGAAATAGGAATCCAGAGTCTGAGTTCAGATTATAGAAAATTAACCCATTCCCTAGCCTGTGATAGGGGAAGATGGGGGAAGGAGGTTGGCAATTGTCAATGCTCTGCTGGATAATATCCCTTGGAGAGGTTATGTCTCTTTACTCCAGCTTGAGAGAGAATATTGTTATGCCCTGAGGAGCCAGGAAGAGAGCTAGCCTTGTGATTTATGCAGTATTTTCCTTTCAAGGAAACAGAACTCTTTGAGAATTATCACAGTTTTCCTGTGAGCTGAATGTCACATTGGTGCATGATCTAAGTTCTCCCATGTTTCAAAACTAGATGTCTAATTATGCAACAAATGTCTTATACAATCAATTAGACATTATCCAGTGTCGATTTATGGATTCATGGATTAACTGTAGTTCAGATGCAGCAGGGATGTGGGGCACACACCCATGGGTGAGGGAAGCTGAATAATTAGCTACTGGCTAATTATTAACTGTAACTTCCTCAAAGATGAACAGAGCGGGGTAGCAGAGCAGCTCTGGTTGCAAGACGTGGAAGCAGAAGGGACAGAGTCCTTGCACGCAGTCTCTTGCTCATTTCTTTCTCTCAACAGGATGCCCAGAAACTTCGAGCCTTGAATCTTTCTCTTTTGGATGGGAGTAGGAGAAGAACTAAGCAACCATTCCTTAAGTGTTAACAATCTTCAGGGGTGAGCAAGTTTTAGATCGTGCTGCTCCTTACAGACACTTATGGCAATGTTGAATAATTGAGCAATAATGCTAGATTCATTTTTATGCTTGATTTTTTATTTTCCATGACTACCCTCCCACTCCTACCCAGTCTCACTAACCTAGTCCAATTGGTGTTGACTTCTTTCTCTCTCTCATCTCATAGGATGGGCAATTATTATCCAAGCTGATAGACCAATATTCAAACAGAATCACTGACTTTCCAAATTTCACCTTTTTCCAGACTCCTCAGGCTTTTATGATTAGGTTTCAGACATTCCGTTCAAAGTCAGACTATCTTTAGATACATGACTGAAGAAAGAACAAACCAGTGGCTTGCAATAGTCTCAGCCTTCTACTTGAATTGCCACATCCTGTACCCTCATTCACAATACGGAGTGTAGCAAATTTAGGGAAGATTCGTGAGGAAGCAAGAGGCCTTAAATAAAGCCAGGTTGAAGAAACCATGGGTCCTTTAATCCTGAAGAGAAGAAAACAGAGACATAATGGTGGTTTTCAAGGACAAGAAAAAAGAGATTCCAGGAAGTATAGGAGCAGTGGTGTTGAAACCATCGTAGAAAGAAGGGATAAGCTCAATGCACAACTGGGGAGGTTTGTGTAAGAGTCGTTATAAATCATTCACCTAACTCTTACCAGCTCTTGCTTTTGATTTGGAGAGGTTTTATTTTATTCATTGGATCAGTTATTTCAGGGTACTTAAAGAAAATTCTCAAAAGGAGAATATCTCTTAGAATAGTTGGAGTAAAATCTTTTGAGGACCTTAAGGAATAATATTGCTCCTTCTCGGCTGTGGGTTAGACAGAGAGGAGATATCACTACAGCTCCAAACATCTTGGTGAGTCCATCTTGGGAAAATAGGTACTCTCTATTCGTGCATGATTTTCTATGTTGGGGTAAAATGACCTTATGGCATTTCAGGTTCCCATCTTATAATTTTTCTTGTCCTAGGCCATTTGCCCATACCTCCTTTCCAAATGAAACTTGGTGCCTGCAGGTTTCTTGCATATGCCTCTGGAATTTTATTTCATATTTTCTCCTTCTGTCTCTCTGGATGCCTACACGGTGCTCATTTATCCATCCATTGCCTGTCAACATTCCAGCCATCAAATGCATAAACCAAAATGCTGGAAAGGAGGAGGAGGTGATAGTAGAGGGGCCTGCCATTCAAGTTAAAATAATCCGTTTTATCTCCCAGGAGAAGATCCAACCTTAGGTCTCCTGTCTGCCTTGGAATATATTTTCCTACTGAGACTTTTCTCTTATTTTAAGTAGCCTGAAAATAACTGGTCCAAGGAATAAAACGAAATCTCTCTGTATCAAAAGCAAGAGCCTTAAGCAAAGGTGGTAACAAACCCTGAGACACTTTGGTTTGTCTGAACTCAAAATTCAGCAGGGTTCTATCACTCAGCAGGTCACGAAAATCTGAATTCGATTTTACAAAAAATGACTGTGGGCTCTGGCTCCATTAGGAGCATATTAAACTGTTGAGATACAAAACATTTTTCTCTCTAGTAGTAAAGATCAAACAGAATCCCACATGCAAATTTACCCCATCTCTTCACCAAGAGATCATTTCCAACAACTAGACAAATGTGCGAGGAAGCAGTTGAAAGCATCCCAGCCTTTGGAAGAGTCCTGTGTTGACGGCAGGGATAGGCCTGTCATCATGCCACTGCTTGGGCTCATCAATGACAGCATAGGCAACGCATTTCACATTTATTTCTAGCATCATTCCCAAAACATCCTATGCAGAAACCACATCCTCCGAAAAGCGCTGCTTGATGGAAGCACAACCTATTCACACCCTGAGCAGTGAGCGATTGCGCCAGTCCATGACATGGGAGATTGCAGAGGGCTCCTCCAAGCTTCGCACCAGCCCTTGGTGATTCCTTACAGATATTTACTTTCGCACATGGCATATAGAACATTAAAGGCGTTTTGAAAAATCCTTCAGTTTTTTAACTTCTGAAGGATTATTAACTTCAAAGTCTGAAGAAATGTCGCCCTTCTATCTTTGGAAATGCCAGGAGCCTTTGCATATCCCTACCACAGTACCAAGCAACCCCCAGCAGAGAAGAACGATTACTGCCTCGGTGGCGAGAGGATGGCTTTTGATCTCTTCACATATTGGAAATTACTTAAAGGTAAGCCATCTGCTAGCTGAGGAACAGAAACAGATTACATCACACCCTGCTAGAAAGATTGTGTTAAATCCTGTATATCAAGGCTTTTAATAATTCTATATTAAGTCAGCTAATAGGATTAGGTACACATTTTCTTTAGGCTTATTTCCTCAACTATTAAGAAAAAAACTTTTTGTGTGTGTTTGACGATCTGCAAAATTCAAGAGTATTCCACTGTGAATGAAAAGGGTTCTTTCAAGAGGAAGCATTTCTTCAGATCACCACTGCTCTCCAAAGAGATGTACAGCAGAAGTGCCTTTCCAGAAGAGTCTGGTGGGGGAGGGGAGAACAGTGTACCTCTGTTACTGCTGATAGGATTTATCGCCTGTGCATTACAAATCTGCCTACAAGAGTTTCATACCTTCATTGTTCTTCAGCCAGTCAGGGGTGCGATCCAGGCAGGTGAGGGAGGCAAGGACGCCTGGTCCTATCAATAACAGCAATTAATAGTAACCATGGTTGACAGTTCACCATGAGTTTGGTGTGGCAATGGGTTGGAAGTGATAAAAGAATAAGCTTTGATTAATAAGAGCTTAAAGGATCTGCAAGACTGCACAGCCCCAGCCTCAAGAAAGCTTGCAGTCTAAAATTACCCCATGCTCAAACCAAACATACTGCCCTCCCTCTCTGTGGTAAGCTCTGGGTCATGGGAATATTAAAATATATTCACTTGATGACATATGGGGAATAAAAAGAAAGAGCCTTCTTTATTCTTTGCCCCTTCCTTCACTAATTTGTTTAGTGTTGTTCTACAATCCCAAAGCATTAAATATACACATTATATAAATTAACTTCCACTCACTGCTTCTAAATCTTTTATAAGAGGTTCATTTACTCACTCTGGGATACTGAGAGTTGAATAAAGTTTTAGCAGTGATGCAACAAACCCCTTTATCTCTCACTGGTCCTTGAAATAGTTCTTTAAAACAAAAAAGTTCTCAGTTCTTCTGAGATAAGGTAATTCTTATCTTGGTGACAACAGAAGTTTACAAATAATCATTGAGGGCCAAATAAAATGCAAGATTCAGCATATTCAGAAACTAACATTGTGTCTTGCATATTAAAAGCAGTTGAGAAGTTTTTTTTAATTAAATTACATTTCCAAGAGTTTACTAGAAATGATTGCCATGATTTTGCCTTAATTATTGAATGATACGAAATAAAATGAACTTAATTTCGCTCTTGCAGAAATGAGAAAGGAAACCATAATGTCAGTAGCCCAAACATTTATTTGTTGTCCATTATACCTTGATGAAATGGTCCAAGCTTTCTTTGTGTTCTTTAGAAACATAGTAAGCACAGTTCATAACAAATCTAATAATACTACCATATATTGAGGTACTTTATTCGTTAGCACTTTGAAAACATTGACTCTGATCCTCACAGTGTTTTTGAGAGGTGGATATTACCATTCCCTGTTTACTGGTGAGAAATCTGAAATTCAAAGTGGTTTAAAAGCACCTGCAACAAGTGGAAGAGTGGGGATTCAAAGTGGGGTTTGATATCAAAGTCCAGGCCCCTTCTGCCACATCTGGCTGCCCCCAAATTGATAGGGGCCAAGAAGTCAGGCATAGTCTTGCTTTTCACTCAGTGACATTGCCCAAGTCTTTGTGTCCAAGCTGAATTAATGGACAGAATGATGCCATTTCCTTTGAGATGCTCGGAATTTAGCCAGGCAATCTCACATTATGCTTCTTCAAACCAGTCCTCACTATGCTTCTCCAGGATACCGGTGTTCCTTCCAGTAGTTAGTTTGGGGTAGCCAAAACGAATCCTGGAAAACTTTTCCCAGGTGACAGAATTTCTCTTTCATTAGCCATCAACTTTAAGTTCTCACCTTTACATTTTTCTCTCACATTTAATAAAAAACTTTTATCACTTTACTTGCTTGCTAGCAAATCCTAGTGGAGGACAAAACAAATGTCTAAACAAAAATCTGAAGTAAGAGACAAACTCAGGAATGTGACGATAAATATCTCATGCATTACTGATTATTGAAAAGGGGAAACCTTTTTGTAACAATGCAATCATATTATCTTCTAGTTGAATTATTCCTAGCAGAGGGAATTAAATATGTAATAGTACTCAAATAAATATCTGGTGAATATGTATGTTAGTATTTGTGTAGTTAGAGTAGTACTAGTTGTTGTAATAAACAAACCCCCAAATTTTAGTGTCTCAACTTTATTTCTTGCTCCCATAGTAGTACAATGTGCGATTCCTGGGAGAGTGGCCTTCCATGTATTTATCCAGGATTACAGGTTCTTTCCATGTTACGGCTCTGCTATCTTTAACATGTGGCTTTAGGATCACTAGGCTCATCTGCATTGAGATGGAGAAAGGGGAACAAGCATGGAGAAAAGCTCTGGGGAGATGTCTATGAACAAGGAGAGGAATTGATGCCCATCATCTCTACTTACTTTCCATTGGCTAAAATTCAGTCACATGGCCATAGGCAACTGCAAGGGAGGCTGGGAAATGTAGTAACTAACTATGTACTCAGGAAATAGGGAACATAGGCTTGCTGATAAACTGGCAGTCTCTTTTGTGGTGTTCCATGATACTCTATAGAAAGAACCTTGACTTCCAGGTGATTTGAACTGAAAATTACCTTGAGGATCAAAATGTAGATCTATAAATTTTATTCAGATTGAAATACCTGCCCCAGACCACCATTTGTGTTAGACTGCTTAGAGGAATTACTGTAAGCATAATGCTTTTCTGACTTGATAAGTACTACGAAGGAATGAGAACTCCTTCTAGCAATGCCATTCATCCCTATATTTATTTTTTCTTGTTTTTCTCAGTTGCAGCATCTAGTACAACTCTAGCACCTAGAACTCACTCAATACATGTGTATTCAATGGATGAAAGGCCTTCTAGGGTTGCCTGTGCATCTTTCACATCACTTGATAGAGATAACGGCCCAAATATCATAGTGAATCAACTGTATTTTTGTTATTATTATTGATTCAACCATGCTCGATGGCAGTGGCCTTAATCATATTTACCCACCATTCCAAAAATGTGCATTAATTCTACTCTATAACTCACCTTCTGTTAACATGAAGGATTTTGTTACAGTCTGCCATTGCTTATGTAGACTCCTGGGAGTAAGTGAGCAGCCATGTTGTAAATGAAAAGAGCAGAGAGGAACCCAGGTTGATTTACTGTCTCAGCCTTCATTTTAAGCAAGTTACTTATTCCCTCTGAGCCTCAGTTTCCTTATATAGAAAGTGAGAATGATAACACCTGCCTTCCTGAGTTGTAAGTACAGCAATTTATATATAAAAGAACCTGAATTCAGTAGGCACTGAATAAATGGTAGTCATTTTCATCATCGTCAAAAATAATGATTGATTGTTTATAATGTTAGCATTCATAATAAAAATAATAGGGCCAGTCCCAGCAGCCTAGTGGTTAAGTTCGGCATGCTTCGCTTTGGCAGCCCAGGCTCAGTTCCCAAGAGTGGACCTACACCACTCATCTGTCAGTGGCTATGCTATGGTGGTGGCTCACATACGAAACAGAGGAAGATTAGCAGCAGATGTTAGCTCAGGGCGAATCTTCCTCAGCAAAAAAAAGTTACCCTTTGTAAGAGACATTAAATAAACGATAATAATAAATAATAAAAATTATAAACATCATGCAGTTTTATTTCCTATTAGATGCGTTATATAAGAAAGCCTAATATTCAGAGGCAACACCATAACAGAATCTTAAGTAGAGCACAAGTTTTCCAGCCTCCTGCTGTCATCTGAGTCCCTGTTGAGCAGATATTACCCTGGGAACAGATGACCATCCATCAGAGGACATAGCAGCTAAAAGCTGGAGCTGCCACGTTCACCTCTATTTGCATTGGATTGACTCAATCTGCTTTCAGCTTCCACAAGGGTAAACAGGCAGCAAACCAACAAAGCTCTTATGACTCATAGTCCTGCACAGCCTTATTAAAGAATCTTATCTATTTCAATACTTGCCAGCAGGTGTGGAATATTAGAATGTGTGTACTGGGAATGCACTGCTGTCTTGAATTAGTGACCTTGGCTCAGAAATGACATATTTTTATATTGAAATAGCAGAAAACTTTCTGTTCTCTCTTTCCTGATGCATAACATTCTAAAAGACAGGAATGGCCTTCAGCTAACACAGATCAATTTCCATTCAGCTTCAGTCACCATTTAATTACTGTCGGCTTCTTTAACCTTTCTCACTTCCTTTATGGATGATTATTTCTTTCCACTCTACTGCCAATTAATTTATTCAGTGACATAATCAAACTTAAAATTATACAATAGGATTTCACATTTTTCTTGTCTCGTTTTTTATTGTGCTAAATTTATTTAGAAACAAATCATTTCCTGAAGGAGAAAAAATTTTAATAAGTTGACTTTTTACTTTATCTCTACCTTCACTTCTTGGATCTTTCTTTGTTAAAAGAGCATTCTCTGATTTCCTCCATCACACATTTCAGAATGGTGGAACCCTACTCTTCCTTTTAACAGCCCTACAATATCTACCTGTATAGAAGTGCACTGTATACTAAATTACATATAAAAAGAAAAACTAAAACTTCAAGTGGAAACCAACCACTAATAGTGCAAAGGGGGTTATCAGAATGATAGAAGAGGAAGAATTGTCGTCTTTCTAGTACTCATTTTTATCATCACTGATTTAGGCATCAAGGAGTAAAGGAAAGAGCTTGAAGTTTAGAGCAAGACATTTCCTAGGTCAAAACCTGTCTCTACTATTCATAAGCTATATGTCCTTTGGTAAGATACTTGACTTAACTGAACATATTTCCTCATCTGAGAAATAGAAATAATTATTCTACCTCTCAAGATCATCATGATGACTAAGTAAAAAGCAAAGCGCTTGGCATTTACATTCTCTCCCAGCAAGTAAGTACATTGGCATCTGCCAGTGGGACAGCAGCCTGAGCTTGGGTTCTCCTGAAACGGGAGCCTGAGACAAAAGATTCCCTGTTACTGCTTTCCCAGCTCCCAGCGAGCTGGAGTGAAAGGCTAGGGGAGTGAAGCAGGGAAGGAGGGAGGGACAACATAAGTATACTTAATCAAGAGAGCTCCCACTAAGGTGATCCTTCTGATACTGACATATTCCTCCCTGGCTGTATTCTGTGGTAGAAGTCCTAGATCCACCTAGTAATCAGGGTTGATAACAATTGCCTCCAAAATAACTCCCTTCATTGCCTGCTGGTCCACTGGAATGAAGACTCCATGTGTAGTTAAAGGTTCAAATTCAGTGGAACCCTTTCTGTGCTCCTGGGAGTAGTGCCCCTCCCCCTTTACACCACAATGGAAACTAGGATCTTAAGTTTCTGGGGACAGAAAATACAAATTTCCCAAGTGAGTTACTATTCCTACATCGTGAATGTAAGCTGCCTTTGATCCTTCCTCCTTAAGGGCATTGAGAAGAACACATCCACTGATTAATTGTCTTATACCTAGTATCTGAGGCCCCTTTAATCCACTCGCAGTAAAGATAGCACCTCTGTCATATGTGATTGGGACTACTAGCTGGTTAAATTTATGACAGTTCTATGTCATCCATCATGTTCCTTCAAGATTTTTCAGGGCCATACAGGTAAATTGAATCCGGGATATGATGGAGACCATCACATTTATATCCTTCAAGTCTGATGATGGCACCAAGCTCTGCAATTCCTCCTAGGATGCAACGTTGCTTTTGATTTATGGTCTCGGCCAGGAATAGAGGCAGTTTCAGGGGCTTCTACTTAGCCCTTCCTACCATAATAGCCCATACACCACAGATCTGGGAACCAGTGTGAGGGTTCTATCAGTTAATAAATATATTAATCCCAATGATACACTCATAGTATGAGAAATAACTTCAAGATGGGTGTGTGAATACTTTGGACCCACTGTGAGACAACCTTGGGCCAAAGTTCCCTTATCACGATGCTCAGATGAGCTTCCACTCTAACTGGAGGTCCTTCAGGGCACTTCAAGGCCCCTGGTATCATTTCAGACCTGACTATTTATCTAATAGACTTTAGAAGGCCTGGATTTTCCCCTTTTAACAGTGAACAGTCACTCTAACAAATGCCACAGGTACATTTGGGGGAAGAATCAGAGGAATATTTCCTGTATATACTCGTGGTAACATTGAAGGATCCTTCCTCAAGGGATCCTGGTCTGTCTGTCAATCATTGGATTCTGGGTCTGTGAACTGATTTAGATCTAGAAACTGGGTGATGGGCTGTAATTTTCTACCATGGTAGTTGATGTTAGTATTCTCTTCACCAAGCTTCAAGACACATCTCAACAGAGTATTAGAACTGGCTCAGTGGTCCTTTGTAGGATATTAAATCCCAATCATGGATTGGTGCCCCAAGTCCGTGAATTTTCCTCTATTCAGCCTCATATTCTGAACTTTTCACTCCAGTTCAGGACCCTTAAGCTCCATTCGCACATGTGTAGCTCTTATTCTTAACAAACCCTATTAGCAAATTTCTGTAATTCTTTTGGTATGTAAGTATTGCCTCCAGGAGTAGTGCTTGGGCTGGGCTGAGATTTCATCTTGGTCAACAGTTTAGAGGCAATGAGGGATGCTGGGGGCATATCTTAAGGAGAAAAATTATCATTTTATGAGGCACCTGCCTTAGGGGAAGTCCCTGAACAGTCTCCAGGCAGGCAGCCACTTCTGTCCTCTGGTAAGAGTCCTAGAGGGTTCAATGGGAGCTCGAGATTCTCAGGCTGGTTCATCCAAATAGTCCTATCCACTCTTTTCCTGCCAACATCCTGACTTTGATATTGGGGCTTTGTTGAGGCTGCATATTTACTCTCATTTGTGATTCTGCCACCTTTACGATTAGATTCTGAGCTTGATTTTCAGCATAGTCTTTCTTATATTTCCAGGAGATGACTGTTTCCAGTGAAACTGCTGTAGAATTTTTCTGGCTTTCTCAGCTTGGTTTGAGTTGACAGTTGGCTTCCTTGAGTCTATCTTTTATTTTCTAAGGCTTCCAGTGCAGTTAATAGCAGTCATCTTTCTTCCACGCTTTCTATTATTATCATTTTATCCATGCTTTTAACCACCATGGCCTCCTCATCTGTCACCTGCATCTCAGCCCAATTACCCATAGGTGAAAGTATCAGTTATTATAATGCCGATACATGCCAGGGCTTATCATAACCATACCTTCTGCTTGCAATGGGGTCTTTCTAACCCAGATACAAAATACCCTCCTGAAAGGCTGGTTTCTGGAGCCACTCTGGTAGCAATTGTCTTAGCCTTAGTTTCCCAGAAAGCAGAGTTTGAACCAAAGTCTTGCATCATGCTAATTTATTAGGTAGTGTCATCCAGAATGAGGAATATGGAGTATGAAGCAAAGAAGGATGGAAGAAAATACAAGAATGCTGATCAAGTCAGCTCCTGCTTAGTTTAACTTATTGCTTGATGTTGCAAGACTATCTTGAGAAGCCACATAACTATTTCTCAGGACAGTCTCTCTAGGGAGACAAAGGGGAAATAGATAAATTCATGGGCTTCTGTCATGCACTGGTCAAATTTTCGTCCCATGGAGGTGCTAACTCTGTTGCATTTCCAGGTTGTATTTGCATGGGTGCTTAGCAGGGTCCCATAGAATTCTAAACTTCTGTATTAACCTGGGGACCTTTTTGCAGAAGGTGCAAAGTCAGGGCATAGAATGCATCACTGTCAGGTTGAACCTGGGTGAATTTATCAGAAACCATGTAGAACTAGTCACCACAGAAGTGGCGGGAGTTAGAGACAGGTAAAACAGAAAGAATTGGAAGTGGTGCATATCAGGTATCTGATACAAGGGTGTTTCCAGCTTCTTGAGGTAAGAAATCACTTAGCATTACAGAAGCATACTCCCTATTTCTGTGTCACCTCAACCAAACAGAGAAAACAGCTAAAGAAAAAGTAATTAAAGGTTAAAGACCTATGGATTCACTCAGTTTTCTCTCCAAAAAGAATCTGGTTATGGCGTATCTTATAATTCTGTCTCATTTTACTCTCATATCAGGGCAGGTACTCTTAGTCCTATATGAGAAAACTAAAGCTCAGAGAGGCTGTGCATTATAGAGTTAATAGAGCAAGTAAGTGGCAGATTTGGAGCCTTAATCTAATTTATTTACCGAGAAAGTGTTTTCTTTCTCGTGCACCATATAGGCAATTCATCTTTTCTCTCCCTCTAAAAATTCTCTTTTTCATGACTTTCACCTTTTGTAAACATGCTACTGTAAAACTAATTCATCAAAACAAGTCTGGAAGACAGGGCTCTAAAATAAGTTGAGTTTTAAAACATTTTCTGTGGTGTTTTATCTTCAGTTTTATCTTCCTCAGTTTGTGTGTTTGCTTGTTTGTTTCCAGGGCAGAAGAGACTTGAGTGGAGGTAACAAACGAAGATGGTCCAAACAAAATGGCCGCAGCACATGGACCATGTCTGTATGACAGCAAGTCCTGTTCCGCTATTTGTATTCACCTCATCCCTTCTGATCATTGCAGACATTGCTCCAAAGTCTCCTTCAAGAAAAGGGCCATGCCATCCAGCCCTGTATTTTCCACAGCCTCTAGGTAGTTACCCAGACATAGCGGCTGCTCCATATAGCTTTGCTAAAAGAATACATAAAAAGTCCCTCCCCAAAAGCATGAGACAGCATCCTCCCCTTCCCCTCAGGGGTAAGGCTAGCTTTGCAGACTATATATTTTACAAACTGTCCTTGTGCTAAATGAAGCAATTTTTGAATGAGTAGAGTCACCTCAGATAGTATGAAGACAAGTAGGGAGGACTTCGCACAAGAGGATTGTTATAAAATCTTCCTGTGGGTTTCATGACATCTAAAGCCTCTTTTCAAAATATCAAGTATACATATGATGGTACTAGGTAGCTAAGAAAATATAAAGATTCCACTGTCTTTTTTCTAACAGCCCTAATAGTTTTGTGGCAGGGCTAAAAGCGTCCTCTGAAGGGAACATGTAATTTACCTCTGGGCTTGGGAACATGAGACTAGTGTCATTAGCCAGTTCTTCCCTGGCTGACTTGTAACCATTTCTGTGACGTCCATCTCCTTCATGGTTAATGAACCCCAGGAGTGGGAGCTGCTAAACACACTTTCCCAAGAGTTCATCCGACTGTGCCTCCTGCCTCCATTACAGTAGTCAGTGCCAAGCAGGGGAAAACAGGAGTCTTGACTTGTTCCTGAGGGCTGAGTCACAATGAGATACTAGTTTCACCAGAACCTCTGCTGCTGTTATTGTTTTCATTTTCTTGGCAGATATTTTGCAAGACTTCCCATTAGCAAAGGAGAACACTCAAAATTGGTGGGAATCAATCTGTCTTTCCTAATATAACAGAATGATTCTGAGTTTTTGAAGCCTTCAGTACTTGTCCCACAGCATTGCAAGGTGTACTGGTATAGGTTGGTAGTTAAAGTGATGGGATCTGGAGCCTGACTGCCTGGGTTCAAATTTTGCTTCTGCCACTTACTGGCTGTGTGACAACAGGCTCATTACTTACCCTTTCCAAGCCTTGGTTTCCTTATCTATAAAATGCAGATAGAATTAGGATGCACTTACACTTAGCTCAGCACCTGGCACATAGTAAGTGCTCAACTAACAGGAGCCATAACTGTTAGCTCCTATAAGCTGGTATAACCTCCCAGTGCCCTCAGTAACAGCATGTGAGAAATGTTGCACGAGGAATAGCTTCTCTGAAAACATTTGGTTGTAAGAGGAGCACATTCCTAGAATTGCTTTGAATTTTTCAGGTCTCATATCTTTTCCTCTTGTGAAAAGGGAGGTCAACATTCCTTTAAGAGCTGTAGGTACTGTTCAGCACAAATCACAGAGGGGATTTAAGGGAATACTCCTTTCTTCACATTTCCTCAAAGGATCAGTGCTTCTTTTGGGCAAGTACTGGACTCCAGCTAAGAAACCTTGTTTAGATTGGCTCACCCTCCCTTCATCTTGAATTGGCACCATGTGCAATCCAATCACTAGAGGCTCTCACTGCAGTGTGAATTATTTTCTCAAAGAGGAGAGCAACAAAAGGACAGGGTCAACAGTGCTCAGGAGAGTAGTCTTTGGTGATAGTCTCTTTGGTAAGGACTCTTAGGAACAGTTACTAAAGCAGCCCGGGTAAAGAGAGTTCACCTTTTGAGCCAACCAAACCCTTTCTTTCCTCAGGCTCCATCTCTCCTGCGGTCCACACGTATGACCACAGAATCGGACCCATGACAATTTGGTATATCTAAAGCATACGCAAGTATAGATTTATACATAAAGGCTTATATAAAATACTTCTAGATATGTATGTACATGTATGGTACTGTGCATATATAATATATATGCTTTTTTATAGAGAGAGAGGCTTGGTCTTGTATTTTGCTTGCAGCAAGTTCTTATCTACCCTTTGGTCTAGTAATTAAACAATTAAGTGTCATTTATGATAATTACACATTACAACAAAGTGGTAAGTAGGCATTAACTCACTTGAGAACTATGTTCTCTTTTAGAGCCAGGACAACATAGTAGCCAAAACTGGGAAAGCATGAGAGCTGGGTGCATGGCTCAGTGGTAGTTAGCATCCTTGCAGACAGATGACAAGTCTACAGTTACTGCACCAGAAATGGGAAAGGCCCCACAATCAATCCAAACCAGCAGGGCCCAGCGGCTCTCTCTGGAATGTTATCACCACTCTGCCAGTTTTATTTATAAATGGCCAGAAGGTGCTAATTCCTGTGCCATTCTTGAGACTTGGTGGAGGGTGTGCATTTGCTGGCTTCTTCCACATGTATTAAAAAGGATTCTTCATTTAACTTAAACCCTATCATGTGGAATATTAAGACAGCTGGACTTAAATTTGAGGGAGGAAAATCCTTGTCTTCTTATCTGTGCATCCTACACTGAGCTTAAAGATAACTCATGAATCTTGGTTTTGGAACTTGAGAAGATCAGGGCACACTGCCCATATGGCTCCTGAGAGGAGAGGAAGTGAGGGGACCTGGATCCACTCTAGCCCACCCCATTTGGCCAGTCCTTTCTCTCTTGTATGCTGTGCCAGCCCTGCCTACAGCTGTGACTGAGCAGGGCTGGAGGCCTTCAGTACAGGACAGGAGAAGGATTGGAAGGATTGAAAACATTTCAGCAAGACCTTGCCCCAACTGGCCAGCTAGGAGACAGAGAAATTTTCACATTCCTCGCTTTAATGGGTAAAATCATTGAAAGCCCTTAGAAAAATTATAATACCCAGGGAGGGTGATCAACATACCATTAATAGCTGCCATTGCTCCTGTTGATGAATGACAATACAATAATAATAGTTCTTTTGATTGGGTCATTATTATTTACAATACAATGTTTCAGGTATCATGGTTTGACTTTAAAGCACTCTTTTTTTCCCCCATGACCAGAAAATTTAATTATAGGATTTTAATCTTAGGAAATAGCCACAAAAATGAAAAAAAAAAATTCTTTAAAGATGTTCATCACAGTTTAACAAAAAATTAGAGACAACTTAATGTCCAACAGTAAGGAAATGGTTAAATAAATTATGGTTCATCCACACATAGAAATTAAAGAACATACTCTTAAGGGCTATATTATATGCCCATGTAATCTTATCATGTGCTAGTGTATTACATCTCTTACTGGTTATCTATAAGATCTTGAAAGAAAGGAACCCAGGATACTAAAGTTTTGCTAAGATAGATGATCTGGTAAGATACGAAGTTTAAGTAAAGGAGATGGGGTGACATTAGTGAGAGGAACTGTTTGGAGAGGTCAGACATGGATCAGATGCTACTGGCCACTCAGGGGCAAAATGATAAGGGGATACCCAAGAAATAAGATATGAAGATGAAAAATCTCCATAGATGGAAATCACCTGTGCTGCAGCTTTGCCTTCTACGAGTATAAAGTTCCCATCTGAAGCCCTAGCTGGAGTCTGGCTGGGTAGAAGGGCCCTCGGATAACTGTCTTTCTATTAATTCTAGTAGTTTTAGTAATAGTAGGATTGTTCTATAAAACGATTTCATAAATAAATCATGGCAAATACCTAACGGTACAGAGTCCCCCTTAAGGGGATCTGCAAAGTCACCATCACAGAGAGGCACAGTTACTCTGTGGTGGTTAGGCTAGGAAAAGAGCTTGAGAAAAACTTGGGAGATGTTTTAGAGATGCAGGATTCTTAAACAGGGTCTTATTCTCTAAAACAATCATGTTTTCTACACTACGGTTTCTACTCAAAACCAAAAGGGCTGTGGGTGCCACACTAGCATGACCCTGTGACTTTGTCCATGACCACCATCAACACCAGCTGACAGAAATTGATGGAGAGTCAAATATGGCTGGCCATGGACTGGTTGCCAATTAAATATTATAAAAGTCATCGTCTTTGCCCTTCCCCTGTCGACAGTAATAGAACCCAGAGCAGGAAGATGCCTGTTTTTCTCTGTTATGAAACTGAAATTCTGGAGGAAGGACTTCTCTAATCTACCTCTTCCAGAAAGATCTCAGAAATACAGCTGTGGTGGAAATAGGTAGAAACAAAGCAGAGAGTGCATGGAAATTCCTTTTCGACCTTTTGTCTGCAGACTGAGGCAATTTAGTTTGAGATAACCAGAATTTTTTAAATGCCTTCCTGGAGCCAAAACATACCACATATCAAATATGGAATCACAAGATGGGAACACACACACACTCTATTTTTAAAGCTTATATTATGTAAATGGATATAGCTGGACTATTGTTTGTGGGAACAAAAAATTCCCACCAACATTCAGAAAGAATTTAAAGCTGACCAGTTGGGCGAGGGAAAAGGAGATGGGAAAGTAGCTGGTGGTAGAGATGAGCTTGAAGGGAGAGAAGCCCCTCTTTCAGCTCACAGTGTAGATCCCCAGATTAATAGACCCTCTAGTGCTAAAAGAAAGTCCCATCTCTTTTGAAATCAAGTCAGACCAAGAGACTACTCAGTCGTTCTATTTTCAGTTTAAATCCGAAGCAATTAAGTCATGTCTTCGAAAATCCTTTTTTTAAGCTCTTATTTTTAATGTACAACTGACATTTTTATTCTGATGAAACATTCCATTCCTCAAAGTGGTTTTGGGGAATTAATGTTTGGCCTACTTGGTAGATTGCCGATTTGGGGCAGGGCTGAGAGGCTGGGCAACTGGGCTTCCCTTTAATTCTATCCAATACCAAGGACATCATGTGGAGACAGTTATTTAACATGATTCTAGTCCCAACCACAGTGCAAAATTTCTCTCAGCACAATCAAGTGGGAAGGTTATGGGGTAATTCCCCAGGAGCCCTGGGCTCAGCACTTTTTTCCAGATAGGGCTCAGTTTCCTCATTTGTAAAATGAGACAGGAATAACTTCTCTGAGATCCCTTTCCAACTCTGATTTGTATCCCAGTTAACATTTTTAAAACTTGAAGTGTTTAGAAATGATCATAGTATATTCCTCTGAATCTCTGTAGCACCACTTCGTGGGGCACTCAAAACATAGTATCTCATTCATTTCTGTCAGGTAAAAGACAGGTAAGGCTAACCACGTAACCTCAGTGGAGAAGGTGAAAGTGAGCCAGAAGATTTTTCCATGTGATAGAGAAATAAGAGGAGAAGACAAGACCAAAATGCTGAGTAACTCTGTGTTAGTCCTGGGCAAAATCGAATTCTGGAAAGTCCATCTTTGGCCCTACTCAAATACCACTTTCTGATTTGTTCCTTATTTTCCACAGAAATGTTATCATTTTCTGTTATAGTAGTGATTTTTTTAAAACCCCTCCCAGGGACATTGTATTCAAATAGAGTCTAGAAATTGAAAAAAATCTTCACAATCCAAAGGTGGAAGCTTAGGAAAGAAAGGAACTTTGAGCAGAGAGTCTGGCCTACCAACAAATGCATAGGCCACCATACTCTGCCTTCACGTCTCGACTTGTCTTCATGAATAAAATTTAAAGACAGTGATTGGAAATAAACAAAATACTAAAATCTTCCCTTCCCTTCTGTAACAGCCGCCTGCTTGGCAATTCCCTTTTCTCAGAAACCACCATGATACAGAAATGGGTGCCAGACCCAGGGCCTTTCTATTTCCTCAAAATTCTCTCAAGGTTTTCTGATTCTCTCTAGCTTGCTGCTTCTCTGCGGAAAAGCTGTTGCCAGTGGTAACCTAAGGTATCCCTGATCAGTGCGAATGTTATCAAATTCATTAATCTGCTTCTAACTGCCTTTTCTATTTAGGAAGGGACCATCAAAGTTCTGGGAAATAAACTACAAATAGCCCCACAATAGTAGCAGGATGGCATTTCAAAAGAAGTCATCAAAGAAAGCTCACCAACAGCGGTACTTTTTCCTAATGGTTCTGGAAGATAATTAAGTTGTTTATCACCTTTGATGCTTATAACCCTAACACAGGTGTTCCCTGGAAACCAATTAAAAATACTCACAGCTGATAAAGAGTGCCTCTTAGCTCAACAAATTTACTAATAACTCCAATCCCATTTGGAAAAGAATCTTGTCAGGTTTTTTGACACCAAAAGGCAACTTTCACACTCATTTACACTTCAGTGCCCGTAGTGATAAGCACACACAGGGTATTTACTCAGCCTCCCTGATCCCAATAGTAGAATCCTCCAGAAAGCTTCTCTTGGCTATTGAATGACAACTTTAGTTTCAAAGTATGAATTGTGCTCAGTAGCTTGAGATTTCCTTTGAAGGGAAATGAGAGTAGGATCTCTCAGATGATACCTTTGCCTAATTGTCAGGAAATATTGGTGCCTTGAATCTATCGCCCTCATTTTGTAACTTTCAGTGGACACCAAGTTGATTATTTTTAGTTTCTTCAAGGACTCATGGAAGAGGGACAGTTTCCTTGAGAAAATCACAGGTGGCTTATGTGGCAGACTCATAGAAGGTAGGCTCTCAATTGATAGTTTGGTCAGGACCCACTTCTTTCCTTATATACTGAGCAGTTGGTCTGCCAAGCCCCCAACACTGACCCCATCCACGTGCATTGACTATTTTGCTGGAACCTGCCTATAGTAGGCCTTTTCAACCTGGTTGACTGTTCATTGACAAAGTTCCTGATTCTTGTGTCTGAAGGCTCACTAGTTCTCTTGTGGGGATGTTTGCTGGTTGATTGGTGGACTGGTTTTAGCTCCCTTCATTTGCCTCAGCCTCATTCTGATTGACTCCTCTATGTCTTTAGAACTATAGTAATTTTCAGGTCATCTTCTTTCTCATTAGTTATTCTCTCATCAGCTGGGGCAAGAAGAGTGACTTCGGATCCAGGCACTCTTAGCTCTGTCATTAAAAAACTGTGTGACTTTGGTCATTTCCTTCTCTTCTCTGGACCCTATTTTCCTTATTTGGAGGAAGAGAATTAGACCAGATGATGTGTGAAGGACCTTTCAGTCCTAAATTTTATATAATGTTTTTGGCAGATGGCAGATGGCAGATCGCTGATGGCAGATTTTCATATGAAACATTATTTCTTACTACTTCACATTTAAAACTTTTGTTTTTTGTAATCAGTTTCTCATCTAACCCTCCTGAATATGTAGTTGCATTGAAGAAACTGATTCCTGGCCAGTGTTGCTGCAGCTGAGAGAATGAGAAAGAGAGTGACATGAGATAAGACTGGAAGGAGAGGTTGGGGCCTCCTAAGAAAACAATGAAGAATTTTTGACAGGTGGAAAAATCACTTTAGCTGTAAATGTGGAGAATAGATTAGAAGGAGATCTGAGTCAGTGAAGGTAGTTCTTTTGGTTAAGAAGATATTGCAGTGGTCTAGCAAGAGGTAATATTCCTTTGTGCTAGGTGACTATGGAGATAAAGAGAAATGAATGGATTCAAGACCTATTTGGGAGATGAGATTTACAGGAGTCAAGGATGACTGTTAGTTTTCTGGTTTGCACCACTAGATTCATGGAGGAGTCATTCCATGGAACAACAGAAGACGACCAGGGTTATGATAAGCAGAGCTTGTTAAATTCCATCTTAGACAATAAAGTTTGAGATAAATTTGGGATGAGGATGCCAAATAGGCAATAGAATATATAGGTCTGGAACAAAGAAGGGAGTTTTGGGCTAGATGTACAAATTTGGGAGTCATCAGCAAATAAATGGTCATTGAAGCCATGGGCATATATGAGGTTACCTGGGGGGAGAGAATATAGAGTGAGAAAAGAAGAGAGCCTAGGATAACTCCAAGGTTAATGGCCAGGTAGAGAAGGATAAACTGGTAACAGATACTCAGAAGGAGTGATTAGGGAGGTCGAAGGAAAACCAAGAGGGTACTGTGCCAGTGAAACAAGGGGCTTATTTCATGAAGCAGGTCAATAGCATCAAATCTTGTCAAGAAATTAGACGGGGGTAAAACATGTCCATGTGATTTAATGACATGGAGGTAATTAGTGACCTTAGCCAGAGCTGTTTTGGTGGAATAAGAGTGGAGCCAGACTGGAGTGAGAAGAGGAGGAAGTGGGAGACGAAGTCGAAGGAACATGAGTGTTAAGACCTCTTATAAACTCTGGTTCTGAAATAGAGGAGAGAAATGGAGAAGTAGATCTAGGAAGATTGTGGAGTTGAGTGACAATTATTTTAAAAAGAAAGAGACTCAAGCTTGTATTTATTCAACAAATATTTACTGGACACTTACCTTGTGCTAAGCCCTGTTTTAGGCAATGGGGATGCAGCAAAGAATTTAAAATTCCCCATTCCTATGGAATCTATATTCCAGTGAGGAGGTGGAGGAACACAGGCAATAAACAAACACATAAATATATAATATGCCCAGTGGTGATAATGTATGAAGACAAATAAAGGAAGATGATAGAAACTATCTGAAGGGGGAATACTGTTTTATACAGTGGGTGATCAAGAAAGACCTCTTGGGTGTCTGGTTGCCAGATTTAGCAAATAAAGACACAGGATGCCCAGTTAAATTTGAATTTCAGGTAAACAACTAATACCTTTTCAGTATAAGTATACCCCATGCAATATTTGGGACATACTTATACTAAAGCATTATTTCTTGTTTATCATGTGTTTAATCTGGCAAGCGCACTCTGGTAAGATGACAATTTCAACATTTATCAGTGGGAACTCTATAGTTAGAAGGTAAATCAGTTGAATTTAGAAGAGAGAAGGGAGGCTGTACTCGAGAGTGGTATAAAGCGCCTGAGAATCATTCAGGGATGAGATCCAAAGCCCAGGTGGAGGGGTTTTCCCTCAAATAGAGAAGGTAAAGGGGATGTGTGTGGGTGGGCAATGGTTTGCAAGCCTGGTATGGGGGAGGGGAAGGGTTCCTGGGTGTTATCTTTGATGTTTCTCTGTGAATAGGTTGGAAAGACAGGGGTTGAGGGGGGCAGGAGTATGGGCAGGGAGGATGGGTTGGAGGTTGAAGAGAACGGTGATCTGAAAAAAGGAAGAACTTGAATTGGCCTGACAGTCGAGAGCTCTAAGGTCATGAATGAGGCTGATTATTCAGTCTCCATAACCATTAGCACTGAGCACCCTAAAGGTGGGACAGGGGAGAAGCTCCATCTACTCCCCAACCAAGCTCCTGCCCCACCCCACTCGAGGCTCCTGTAGTGACAGAGCTTGCTAAATACTTACTCCCAGCATCATTGCCTCAGGGCTTCTGCAGAGAATTGGGCCCATTAAGCATTTAAGCTATTTTCCTTTAGTTGGAAAGATTGCTGCCACTGTAGAAGCTACTTTAATAGCTCTACTTAGGAGAGGAGATGAATTTGAAGATAACATCAAAAGAGCCATTTATGAAGCATCTAATTTTGACACAAACTGCATCTACACAGCCTGAAGTGAACTGGAGATTTGACAATTAACCCGCTAATTCGAACAATATTGACAGCCAGTCTGCATAGATAACATAGTGAACTTGACTTTTTGGATTTTGGCTTTTGTCTCTGTTGTGTTTAGGTTTCTGCCTTTTACACACTCCTTCCATGTGGCATCTTTCCTTGTTTTAGTTGCACAGATTGCATTGAAGAAAGAGGCAAATCATTTCGAACAAGTTAAAACGTATTTTATTTGTCATTAACACTTTACATTTCATAATCATATTGTTGCATTCTTAACAAGAATAATTGCTTTGCATTATTTCATTTATATGCAGAACATTTTTATGGCATGTGCCTTCATGTTTCATAAACACGAGGCTGCATACAGAGCTCCTTGCGAGAGTGAGAGTACTGTGAGTGTAATCTTCTTCCCTGTGAAGATTAGCTCAGTGGGCCATTTCCACAGCGCTTCTGTCCTGCAAATCAAGAGCTCAGCAGGCAGCGGCATTTAGTGGCATTTCTCTTGCACATATGAACACTTGAGTGCACATGAGATCAGTGTGCAACAGGAGAGGTGCAAATGTTCACCAATCATGAAGAGATATGTTTGGGGAGGAGGGAGTTCAGTGCAAAGAGCTTCACTCTTCCCGTCTCCCAGGGTGAGGGCGGCACTGAGAACTTCAGAGGCACCCTGTTAGCACTGTCTCTGGGTGAGTTTAAATAGAAAGAAGAAGCTATTTGTGAAAAACCTTTAATCAGTGACCTAAAACCAAAAAAAGAGGAGAGCAATCAGGATGGACAAATTCGATATTCAAATATTCACTATTTGGCCTTGTTGGCTTCCTTGGTGCTGTCCTCCATGAACCTTTTCCTGGATTATGTGATAATGAACTGAGTTTCCACCCATTGTCTGTAACCATCTCATACAAATCCAGTTTTTTAGGCAAAAATAAGTCTTTTGGAGTTTGTCCAGCGGTGGGGGAACGGAAGGAAATTTTCTCCAGGCCACACGTTAGGAAATGTTGTCTCTTGCATGTGAGAGAAAGCCTGGTTCTGAGCCAGCCTTCTGGATATTTCTATATAAAATCACTCTGGTTGATCAAAATCCTGTGAGGAATTGCTGGCTGGTTGTAGCTGGGATCTTTATAACTTTCCTAGGGTCAGAGAACTCAGATGTGAAAGAGACCTGAATAGTTAACCTTGTCCAGTGGTCCTGAGCTGTTGCACTGGCCACGCTGCTGGGTCACAATCACTTGTGAAGAAAAATGTGAAAGTTTTGCACAGCAGAAGAGATTAAAGATTATCTCTATGTTAACATCACTTTCCCTCACTTGCATTCTGATGTGTTTTCTTGACTGAGAGACAAAGTGAAAGTGCCGTTTCCTGTAATCTGTGTATGTCAGTGGCTGTGAACTATGCTTATGAACAGTATCCACCACGCATGATATGGAGGAACAAAGGTTGAGAATGACAGTCACCATTAGCATATGGCCACCTCACATCCACATGTCCCCTCGTGGCTCTGCTGCAGCGCTGACAACACACTTGAGGGCATGACCTCAGAGATCTAACAGGCAGCCTGTGGTTTTGTATTTTTACCAGAGTGGTGGGTTGTAGCAGAGGCCACCTACCCCTGAACCTCTGTCTTCTAGCCTTTAACAAGAAAAACGACTGCAAGGGTTTTTGGGAGATTGCAAACCACATATCTCAACTTTGTCTTTAGGAGAGAATCCCATTGGGTGTCACCACTTTCCTGAAGGCACTGGAGTGAGGCAAATTCTGCTGTATACGACCTTTTACGTTTGCACAAAATGAAGGGGAGAATGGTCCAATTAATGAATGTCAATTACTGCACATGAGGAACTTGGAAAATTAAGCCCAAAACTTACATAGTCCCCTTAAAAGTAGGCTTGCTCTAATACACAGACGAGAATGTTATTGCTCCGTTTAAATTTGTAGGTAGTATATCAGAGATAGAAAATTCAGCTTCCATTTTCTTAGTAAAAATCCAATTTCTGTCCCCTGACAAAAGACCTGCTAATGCTCCACTTTTAGTTCAGGGGCAATTTAAAACAAAACAAAACAAACATAACACAGACACATACAAAATAAGCAAAACACTCATTCTATGCATCAGATGACATCAATACATCTTTCTTTCACACACTTCACTTTAAAGTTTTTAGCCTTCAATTCTGTTTTACTTACAAAAGTAAGGTGTGAGATTTAGAAATTTTGTTTTAGAATATAAGTTATCAGCTGAATAAATAGAGCTACTAATTGGATAAAAATGAATTTTTCCCTGTGAGAGAACCCATTAGATGCTGCATTGTACATTCAATTATCACCAGTCCTTTTATAATCCTTGCAATAAACAATTTTCAAACGATGATGGTGATTCTGCATTATAGGCAGCATATTTCTTCTCTCTGTGAAGCTACATAGTCTTAAATACATTTAGAGCTTAGAAGCTAAAAATAATATAATTTCATATATATTTGGTCAATAATCAAAATAGTGATTTATATTTAAACCATGCCTATGGTTTACAAAGCACTTTTTCATGTATTATTTGGACCTTACAAAAGACCATTGAAAAAGGATTTGATAAATAAATTATGTAACATCCATGCAATGGAATATTTTGCAACTATTAAAACAGGATCAGTGTGAAGTGGAATGATGGCATATTGTTAAGCAAAAGAAGTTGCAGAACAACATGATTCCATTTTTTATTTAAAAATCATAAAATTTTACATATGTACATAAGTTAATATATATTTTATATTTTCATGAGCCTAGAAAAACACGCATCAAGCTCTGGGATGGTATTGGAGGAGTATAGAGGGGGCACTAACACTTCTTTTTGTATATACTTCAAAAAGTACAGTGAAATTATGGGGTAACAAGTATTTTATGCTTTTCTGCAGTTTTCAGATGAAAACCTTTAAAAAAACTATCTTCATTTTGAAGATGAAAGAGCAAGGCTCAGAGATTTCTTTTTTAATGAGGAATATTGGCCCTGGGCTAACATCTGTGCCAGTCTTCCTCTATTTTTCGTATGTAGGAGGCCACCACAGTATGTCTTGATGAGCAGTTTGTAGGTCCGTGCCTGGGATCCGTACCCATGAACCCTGGGCTGCTGAAGCGGAGCATGTGAACTTAATCACTATGCCACTGGGCTGGCTCCAAGGCTCGGGGACTTTAAATGACTTTTCCAAAGTCATGCAGCCTAATCCTAGAATCCAGCCCTCCTGATTCTCCAGCAACTGCTTTGGCCACCCTGTCCCCAGAGCAGAGCCTCTGTACTATGGACTAGCTGGGGAATAATCATAAGTTTTAAACTCTACCCTTTGGTGTGTTATCACCTCAAGAGTTCTTGGTCTAGAGCAGCTGTGTTTTAGCCTAGTTAACATATAAAAATATAAAATAAAAGTTGCTAAATGCTTGTATTTTCTCTTTCTGGCGAGAAGGCAACCTAGTTGACTGAGTGTCCAGGTGGAAATCTGGAAGTTTGTGTTCTTACCCTAGTCGCATGTATTAGGTGAGCCACCGAACACTGCATCTCAGTTTCCTCACCTGTGAAAATATTGTGCTGACCTACTTTCTAAGGATGGCTGGGATGGCTACTTCATGATTTAGAACTGCTTTGAAAATACAAAGCTCCATTGAAATCATTTGCCAAGAGTTTCTCCCAGCTTCCATATTCTTTTCCTTCTCATGCCCTTCTTTGGTATATAAGGCCTGTAGACTTTGGTATTTGGGGATATTTTTCTATGTCCGATCTAAAAATCTACAAAATTAAGTAGTAATTTTCAAGTTGGAAATAGGCCCTCTAGTATTTGGTTCAAATGAGAATGGAATCATTATTTCTCCCAATGTGAATGCAAAATGTGTGTGTGTATGCATGTGTGCCCACAACGGGTGTGCATGTCTTTGACTCAGGTTAAAGCCCACTGGTCCTGGAGGCAGTGTGGTATGCTAGCATCATGTGGGCACTTCCCCTGGCTTCATTTGGCATTATGAGGCTTACCATCACCTGGACGGTGAGACTTAGTGGTACAGCCAAAAGCGGGGAAGCAGAAGCTGTTGTCTCTTCTTCTGTCTCCCCCCAGTCAACCTCCCTGCCTGTCCTGTGGTTGCTCTCTCCTCCAGTCTGTGGGGAAGTGGAGGCAAAGCATCAATAAAGCAGCATGGAAATAAAGAAGAAGAAAAAGAGATCAGGAAAACAAAGCCAAGAGTTTGCATGAGCTGTTTTCACCAACTAGAAAATTGTTGCATAAAAGAAAAGACCTCTGCCAAAAGCAGAGTTCTTCTTCCTTCCACCCTACCTGAAGCCCTGAAGGACTGGGGAATGATGAGAAGGGGATGTGCGTCGTCACATTAAACATAGGCATGACAGGGGTCGGCTTTCTAAGTTACAGCTAGACTTCTCTTCAATTGCTCCCTCTTCACTCATATTTGAATATTTTCAAAATTTTATCAATGTTGATGTTGAATTTTTGGTTAGTGAAAATGTCTTTCTCCGCATATATTACACTTTCCTTGGGCCATAAACATCTTGTAACTCTCCCAGTACCTACAACAGTGCTCTGTGTATAGCTGGCAATTCCGAATGATTAATAAAAATAGTTTTAGCTGCAGTCCAGTGTGTGCCAACTGATTCTGCAATTTGGGAATTGTTTCTCCAGACTCCTTCCAGCTTACTCTGGCTATCTCTATGTTTTTTGTTCAGGGGACTTTTTTTTGGTTAATGATCAAAATCACTCTGATGCTCTCCAGCACACTCATGAAGACCCCACAAAACCTATTTTAAGCAAGAGAGAAGTAATCCTTCTTCCTCACTGACATGCTCTCAGATTCTTTTAAGTTGTGGTGTCTTACTTTTTTTGAGGAAGAAAGGAATCTACATGGCCTTCTAGCCCAGTCACCCACTGGGTTTCTGAAGTCCTCCCCAACTTCTCTGTGAGGAGGACTCCCAGTCTCTGGAGGAAGCCTTCCGGGGACAGGGCTGAGGCAGTCCTTCCCCTCTTTGAACAGTTCTGTCTGATAGAAAGGTCTCTACCACACTGAGTGGCAATGTGTCCACTCTGGAGTTCTGCCTCATGTGACCATGGAGAATAGGCCTAATTTCTCTTGAAGACAACTCTCACATGTCTCCCTAATCTTATAAGACATCCCCAAGTCTTCTCTCCTCCTAGCTAAAGTCTTGCTTCCTTCCAGCAAACAGATTAAATCCTATGACTTCTATAACCCCAGAGCAGTCCTGTTTTATGGAAGAAATGTGAGCTTTCCACACTTCCTCTCCTTTGTGCTTGATGAGCCCATGCCAGTAGGTCTGCTGAGGGTGGGCACTCAGGGTGTGTACTCAGGCAGGGAGACCTTCCTTCCACCATCTGAATGTGCCCTGGGAGGCACGCCAGTACATGCTTCACTCCTGCTCCTTCTCTGAAGCACGGGCAAGAATGAGGCTTTGTCTGATGACTGAGGATAATAACTCTAACGGCCCAACTTCTTGTTATCCCACAGCCTCTACCCTAGGAGCTCATAATTCAAAGTATAAGGAGAAGCACGTTTTTCTCTAATGTAAGGTCTAAGTTTAATTGAACTAGTAAGAATAATTACAAGTCACATAAATGCTTCTGGGAATGGAGTACAACACAGTGAGAGACCATCATGTTCTTCATCAGTGGAGATGCTCATAAAGACAGCTGGAGGAAACAAACCAAGACTGAATGAAGTCAGGCTAGCGGGGGTTTTTTTTCTCATTTTGTTTTTGTCATAGAGTTATGGCCTATGGAGATTCAAGCAGCTAACATGTCACCAATTCCATGCCCTAACTAATGAAGGGGAACAATTAAGTAGTATGAGTGTTCTCTTTAGCCTCATATGGTAAATGTTTGGATTTAGGGTGGTTTGTGTAAGTCTACGATAGATATATTCAAGTGTACTTTACATAAACTATTGTGTAATCTTTGATCCTGGGGGAAACACTTTAAGAATTATCCAGGGCTAGAGCTACCTAGAGCAGGAAACTAAAGTGCTGCCCTGCAGTATTCAGTCAATCTGATTCCCCCGGTGTCTTCGCACCAGGCTCTCAGGTTGGTTCACGCTCTGGGTCCCAGCAGTGTCCTGTGGCAGCAAAACCAGGTAAGTCGTGAATAGTTAAAAGGTTTCCCACCTGCCCCATTTGGACATATTTGCATAAATTGGTTCTCCAACTATAGGAATAAATGCCAACAAATGACTTCCAACATGCACACTCAACAGCAAATAAAACTCAAAATTGTAGTGTAAGGTCTTCTTCCTTTGGTACATCTCCCTGCCTCCCTTCCTTCCTCAAGCTTTTTTTGAATGCTTGCTCTGTGCTGGGCATGGTGCTGGGCACTAGGGATGCCCAGCGAACAAGGTCTGGCCTCTGCCTTGACCTCACAGTAGAGACAGGGTGAAGAACCAGCTAGGACAACTCAGTGTGCTGACTGCTGGAACAGAGGTGCTGAAGCACACTGGGGAGGGGACGGGGGACGGAGGGCTGGGGTGATGAGGGTGGGATGCAGGGCTTTGGGGTAGACCTGACCCTTAAACTGAATCTTGAAAGATGAACAGGAGTCAGCCTGAAGGCTGAATTAAAGAAGGGCATTAAGGGCAGAGGGAACAGTGCATGCAAAGGCCCTGCCAGAGAGGTAGGAGGAAAATCAGGAAGGAGGGTTGGCACAGGAAAGCTAGGAAGGAGAGAAGATTAACAGCATCAAATGGCACACAGTCAGGTAAGAGCAGGGCTGAAAATGTTCCCTGGCTCCTGGGAGGCCCTGAGGCTCTTGGCCCTGCACATAAGTCTATGGCAGTTGGAGCATCAATTGCATGGAATTGCATAGAGTTGGGGGAGAACTTGGAGACCCTCAAGTCCAGCCTTTCTGCCAATGTGGGAACCTTTCTATGGCCTTCTGATTAGGGTCTTTCAGTCTAAGCTTGATCACTTCCAGAGTCAGGGAGTCCCACCAAATCTCATGGCCAAGCAACTCTAGTGGTTAACAAGTTCTTGTTTACATAGATAGTAGCTGGGGCCTGATATTTGAGAATACATATGCCTGATTTGTGTGCCTACTTTAAGTTCAGAATGTGGCCTTCCCCACCTGTTGGAATTGTTCTCCACTTCATCTTGGGTCCACAGTAGCTGATAGCCACAACAGCTACCACTTATTGAATACCTATTATGTCCCAGACAGTAGGACACTGTTGGGAGCTTTATGTATATTTACTCATTTAATCTTCCCAGCAACCCCATTAAGGTAGTTGTACAGATATGGTTTTTTGTGTTTGCAAATCACAGAAACTGATTCAGCTAATTTATGCAAAAACACCATCTATTAGAAGAACATGAGGTAGCTCACAGAATTGAAGAAGCCGAACAACCAGGCCCCAAGAAGGACAGCAACCTGGTAACTCAGGAAACCAGGGCAGCAGGAACTGATGGACAGTCCCTTCATGGTACCATCCTCAGAAAGACGCAGCTCCAATCATTTTCCACCCTTGGGTCATCTCTCTCAGGATTAAAATTCCAAGGAGGCAAAGTTTGATTGTAAGGGTAGGAAGGCCACCTTGATTGACACCAGTCTACTTGACTTGGGGGAAATCAAGGTGCTGCTTCCTAGAACAGGGAGAGGGAATTCTGAGTAGACATAAACAACAGCTGTCCATTAGCAAGGTGATGTTATCCCCATTGTACGCATCAAGAAACTGCAACACAGAGAAGCCATCAACTCTCTCAAGGTTACACAGACAATAGATGATATGGCCATAGTTTCAACCTAGACCTTCCTGACTCCAAAGTCTGGGTGCCTCCCATTCCTTGTTGCTGCCTGTTTGCCTGAACTGCATATAGATGTTGTGTTTGGAGACAGGCCACTCCTGGTAGGCTGAAGCTTTGCTGTCAGTCCCAGAGCTGGGTCAGTCTCCTCAGTTCCCATCCTGGTTCCTAAGGGATGGCTCTGGAAACATCTTCCTGTTCCCCTCACGTGAGCGTATCTTGCTGTGAGGAAATAGCCATGCTCTGCTGCCCTAGTGGGAGACAAGAGAATATTAAACCACAGCCTGTCTCTCCAATGTCTATCCATTGACTCTGTTTTGCCTTTGGGAGCAACACACAGTACTCCCTTCTCCACATGCTGACCTTCCAAATATTTGAAAAGAGCTCTCTGTCCCACACAGATCTTTTCTTCACAAAGCTAAATATTCCTGTTCCTTTAACGATTCCTCATACTGCCATCCCATATAACCACATTGGGATAATTTCCATATGTTGGCTAATTCTTCAAGACTTACATCAGCTAAGATTCTGGCCCTGAATGAAAAGAAAGTATTTCCCCTTGCTTTCTCTTTCTGATTCATTAGATTTCACATAAACCTTTCTGATGACTACCTGCTGTTTTCAAATTCAGCTGCAACCCAGTATGACTCACTAGGCAAAATTCACTTTCTTCAGTCGTTTATCATTTCCCACCAACCCAGGGCCCCAAAAAGTACCCTTCAGAAGTCATAGCCAATGGGCAATATACATATGTCCACGAAAAACGCCAAGTTTTGATTCCTTGCCATGTTTTAGTTTATGTATAGTCATATGACTTTTTAAAATCAAGGTGTTTGCTCAATGTGAATAATTTTAAGTTTGAACAGCTGTAATCACATCCTCCAAAGAAAATACCCTGAAAGGTGGTTGGTTGAGGATGTTGTATGCCAGATCCTCCCCCTACAATCTCTTTAATTGTTCTTTCCATTTTTACAAAACAAGAAATAGAGATTTGAAATTTGTTTTGAGGTTTTGAGCATTTGCAGGGCCTTTCCTCACAAAGACATTAGTTGTGCTGTTTCTGAAACAAAGTGATTATACAAACAATCATAGAAATTTAAAGTTTGAGTTGGAAGAAAGAGAATTGCAAATGTGGGGAAAGAAGTTTGGGATTTTTCTGGTCAGAATCTTATAGCTAGTCTACTCCAAAGACTGGTTCTGGCACATTAGAGAATTAAATAACTCCTGGAGGAGTTGGACGAAGTGAACCCACGTCCTAGGCTCAGCATGTGATCAGCCACAGTCAAATATTCCCATCCTCTTGCTCTTCAGAACCTGATTCAAAATCCACTTTTTATGATCTGCACATCACAGAAAATGAACTGGACTCAAACAGCAGTGTCTATTGTTTGGGCTCTGCCATCAATGAACTATGTATCTTTGAAGAAATTACTACATGAGTTTGAAGGCCCTTCTAAAAATCGTTTGTCAGTGACCAGCACTCTAGGCGGATGATTAAGGACGAGTCTGTGGTAAGAGGAAGGAGCAGTTTCTATTGCTATATTGTGTTGTTCCACCTGGAACACAGGGAGACAGAGTCTCTCCCAGTTCTCTGCTTGACTGGACTTAACATGTGTAGGCTGAAGAATGAATTGCTAAATGGAGCTGGTAGCTTCTGTGGTTACTAGTCATCAGGTTTATAGAATATAGACTCTCAGAATTGGAAGGCTCATTAGAAGTCATCTGTTGCAAAACTTTGCCTGATGTAAAAATGCCTCCATAAGGCCACTGAACAGTGGAGTCTAAGATGGTGGATACGCCAATACATAGGGGTAGGGCTCCTGTCACCCTCCAGAGCAGCTCATTCTATTCTGAGATGATTCTAAGCATTATATCCTTTTTATAATGAACTGAAATCCACCACCTGTTGGTCTAGGATGTGCTCTCTAGAGCCACAGAGTATCACACCTGCAATGTCCCTAAACTTTCCAATTTCTTTCAACTCCTCTTCTTCTCATATAATTCTCAGACCCCTTACCTCCTTGGTCACCTTTTTAGTGCACACTTCATTTTGTTGCAATCCCTTGTGCATAATTTGAATCTAGTCTTTCTACTGGGTGAACATCCTAGATATGCAGAAAGTGTAAGCTTTATGAGAGCACGTGCTGCATGGTTTGTTTCACCAACAACTAATAATGTCTGAAATCTTGTAGGTACTCAAACAATATTTTCTGAACGAATAATTCTTTCACCTTCCCTTTGGTTGCCTTAGGTAGAACTCTAAGGAGTGTTGGAAGTCCATTCTCATTCTAATGGATGGGAAATCATGCCCTTTGTATTTTAGTTTGAATAAAGGGAATGGTTCTCTGTCTTGCAGGTAAAGCCACATTAGGCTGATAACTTTTGCTTTAAAATGTTAAACTATGTAGAAACATCATTAGTAGACAATAATTTAGACATTGGGCTACTTTGGCTAAATAAGTGTTGCACTGATGTTTTTCAGTACCTTTGTGATTTATACAACTTTCTAGGATCTTTTTATTAAGAGAAGAAAAACTTCTAAATCAGCAAGAAGAGGGACTGTGGAATTTTACCTGACTCAATATGTTAAGTAATCACCTGAAATCTGCAGAAGACCACCTCTGGCACCTGGCTACACAGCTGAACTGAAGAACTCACTAATTATTTTGTTGTGTAGCCCTCCAAGTGGTTTTTGGGATGGGGGGGTGTTTGGGGGACTCCACTGGAGTGAAACACAACTGTTGAATTATTTGCGTCTCCTTGAAAAGCACAGAACACAAAATCACTGTGATTTCACCTCAACATTTCCAGCCTCTATGAACAGATTTTAGGTTGTCCTTGACCAACAGGAGACGCAGGTCTTGTCTCTGTGGGGGATTTGAATTGGCCACCCCAAAATGTTTTTCTTTGGCATGAGGATTATTTTGGGCTGGTTACTTTTAAAAACTGCAGACATAACAGGGACTTTGAAAAGTAAAAGTTACCCTTTGTAACAGACATTTACATTTGTATGGGAAATCTCCATCTGTAAAGGTGTCTCCCTCTCTGTACCAGGAAGAAGGGGGCATGACCTTATCTCTAAAAACTCATATCAATGCAGAAGGCAAGGACTTAAATCTGCATAATAACCTTACTCTTGTTTACTGTGCTTTTCTGGTAATCTCCCGTAACTGGCTCCCCCCACCCCCAACATCCTCGTTTGTAGCTGAAGATGGTATTTAAGATGAGAACCTCTACCATTTTGGCGAGTTACTCAGTTTTCCTGAGTCTCTCCTATGCATACATGTTATAAAGCTTTGTTTAATTTTCTCCCGTTATTCTGTCTCATGTGAATTTAGTTTGTAACCCAGCCAGAAGGACCTAGAGTGGGTAGAGGAAATGTCTTCCCCCCCTACATCTCCACCATGCCCAAATGCCGTATATGACTTAACTCTCTGGGAAGTGCTGTTGATCAGCAGGTGCCTCATTTGAGGACAAGAAAACAACCTACTAATGGGATTTATTGTCCCTCTTACCACTTCCACTTTTAGTGAAATTAAGTTAATGAGAACATATTTTTCTGTGGTGCTGTCTTGACCTAGGCTGTGTGTGTGTGTGTAGGCATGTGCACTTTGGTTCACTTTATATTTTCACAAATAGCCAGGAGACTGCAGAGGACATGGCAGATCAGTCTTCCAGTTCCTGGCCAGGAATTACAAACTGAAGGAAATCAGCTTTAAAAGCTTTTTTGGCCCCTCACATTATTATTAAACTAAACCAAACAAGAATATGGGGGGGAAGCGGGGGAGGGATGCAGTATATTTTCCAAAGAAACTAGCCTGAGACTATTTAGAGACAAGGTATCTACAATTTCTACTTAAAAAAACAGAGTTCTCAATACCTTCTTCTCTTCTTAAGGTTTGAAATAATCCTTAAAGCCAATATAATTACAGCACTTATTTCCAGTCAACATCTCTTTTGTTAGCTTTCTCTAGCCTCAACCTTATGTAACCCCCACTACTAAAACCCACCTCATTTAAACTAAAAATATAATTACTATAAAACAAGAAGAAAAGCAAAGACTTACAATCATATATGCTTCTAATTTTTGGCAAAGGTCAACAGTTTATTACAGAAAAATATAAATTATATGACTAACAACAAAATCTGTTCTTCTCTTGGTGATCCTGGGCTGACCTTTTCCTAAGATGACGTCTATGTTCTCACCGGGAAGCACTATCTATTGAGGGAGAACATTCTGTCTGTAAATAAATGATTATAATTTACAGAGATTAAATGTTCACCAACAAGCTTTTCATTTTGTCCTAAACTTCGTAGACCAAAACCCCATTAGACTCTACTTCTGCAACTCCCACAGAGGGATTTCACGAAGAACTTGGGCTTTCTTCCTTCCAGTTCCTACTACTGCCATTGCTATTGGTTGGAATTCTCCACTGCTAAGCATCAGCAGTCTGACTCACTCCAGGGATTGAGAATAAGGCCCTCCACATTGTAAAGTTCAAGGCTTCTGTAAAAGAAGGTCAGACAGTAAACCACAACTGGTTAAATATAGGCCCAGGGGAAAAGGCAAAATAATTCCCAGGTTTTACTGAGGAGTTGTTAATTTTAGTTTTCTTTTTTGCTTTTATTCAAATAAAAGGTTTAGTGTAAGGTGTTTATATGTGGCTTCTTGACCTTCCAAGTGATTATTGAAAAGTATGCAGTGGGAAGACTTTAATCCCAAATTGTCTATCTCTGTAGCATCAGATCATTACAACTTTTTGGTGGGCAGAGGACAAGCAGAGACCAAAACACTCCATTGTAATGTTATTTACTTGTTTATAGCTCTGTCTTTCCTATTCAGCTGGAAACTTTATCAAAGGCAAGAACTGTGCCCCTTGCATCTTTTTATCCA
Organism: Equus asinus; assembly: GCF_041296235.1. Classification (NCBI taxonomy): domain Eukaryota; kingdom Metazoa; phylum Chordata; class Mammalia; order Perissodactyla; family Equidae; genus Equus; species Equus asinus. The sequence continues at coordinate 134,945,451 of NC_091790.1, read as the reverse complement.
CAAAGGCTTGTTTGATGCCTGGTACCTAGCCAATAAATATTTGTCAAATTGAACTGTGAAGGTAAATCGAAACTACGCCATTAGTGTTCATTGTTATTACTGGCGAGATCTTCTTTAGGCAAGTAAATGGGCCCACTATGGCTCTGGTAACCACAGTGTCTTTTGAGGCTCAACATTAAGCCCTTTTTCATTCCCCTGGCCAAGCATGGAGCCTAAGAAAGCCTCAGTTTGATTTCCGTATTTGGATCATGCTGAGTGCAGACCCCAATTCTATAATCCATTTCTTTCTGAGGCTGTTGGCATGTCTGGAGTCAGGAAGTAACATCTGCTTCAGTGAGCTGATTACCAATGAGAAAAAAGAGGTAAAGGCCAGCATTAGGTGGGGTCTGTCATAGCTTCAAAGCAGGCATATGGCTTGTATCTTAATGAGAGAGTTTACATATTCAGGAACAATACATCTGAAGGGCAAATTAACTGGTTCAGGACCGAGTGCATAAATAAAATGTTGCTGATTAGATTGCTCTATGTCAATGGCACACTGTCTTGTAAAAGCCCTCATATCTCTGCTTCCCTCTCAGTTCCCACTGCATCACTCTAGTTGGGGCCTGGTTGCCTCAAGGCTGGATTACTATAGTACTTCCTCTTGTGATCTACCTTTGCTGGATGTCTCTTTGCACCAAATCCTGCTCCACAAACTAGAATGTTAATCTCCCTAAAACACCATTTTCATTCTCTCAAAAAACTTTGAGATTTACTCTCTGTTCCTGGCACTCAAGTATTTCCAGGAGGGTCTGGTTTAATCCATGTTTTCATGCTACCTCACAACAGAGTTCCAATACCACCAGCCTGGTCCACTCTTTCAAACATAGTCTTGTGATTTCTTTCTGCTATGTTTGTTTGTCCTGTTTGCCTACAAAGTCCTATTTACATTGCTTCACTTCTCCAAATTCTGCCCACCCTTCTGGGTTCAGTTCAAGCCTCATCTATTCCACAAAGCCTTCGGTCATTGTTCTAGTCCTCAACAACATTTCCTCTCTGAACAATTATAGAACTATAGAATGTGGGGAAGGGACTAATGTGTATCTATATTTTAAATACCCCTTGATTCAAACATTATTCAGTAGGACAAAAGCATAGATTCTTTAGAAATCTCAATGTGAGCTCACAGACTGTCCAATGTGGAGACCTCCTCTGGTGCAGAGAACAGAGAATCAATCTAATGAGATAAAACCAACATGGCAGGATCAGACACTCTGTCCACTTTGTTCCCTTTGTCCTTTCCTATTGTGGTCCCTTTTAATCATAATAATGCGTTAGAGTTATGTCTTGAAGGGTGAGCAGTATCAGCCAGAGAAAGATTTTGGTCTTAAGAGAACTCCACTCTGAAGCATGGGAAGGTCCAGGTGAAAAGAATCTCCTAATTTGAATCTGAGTGGTGACAGCTTGAAGTGGGACTAGCTGGTTTGAGTATATGGAGTGGTGGCTGAGTGAAGCTCAGCTCCCCAAAGAGAAATGGATAGAAAAGGATGAAGGAGGGAATCCCAAGAAAGAGGATATTCCCAGGCATCCTTACAAGGAGAGACAACACAGCAGAGGGTGGCTTGAGGAGAATAACAATAATGGCAACAAGAAAAATCTGCCCTATCCTTTGGATTCTATATGGTTTTCTGGACAGCTATGAGTAAGCATGGGTTATTTCTGGTAATAGACTGATCATGTACCAATTTTCAGGAGATATACAGAGCAGCAGCAGGGATACTCCAGTCTGTAAGGGACCAGATCTGGGGCTTTCTCAAAGAGAATTTCCTATGGAAACAGGAGAAGGAGGAGGTGGTGGTGGTGGTAGAGATGGCTATTACATCAGGGGAAAATCTAGCTGATTGGTTCATGCAGTCATAACAGAAGGGTAGACCACTTATCTAATGGCAGCTGCATACATTTTAGTGGAAATGCCTAGAAGAAAATAACTTTTAAAGTGCTGGACTTAAACCTGAAGTCTACCATTGTCACTTATTCCATGAGCGCTCTTGGTTTTTGTAATACATGACCTTGTTGCTTTAGAACATGTTTTTTAAACATTTTTGGTGGCCACCCACACTAAAAATATCTTACACAGGCTAATGTTTAATGGAAAAAAAAATACTGACTAAGGATAAGTACAATGCATTTTTATATTTTCTAATCTGGTAAGGTCTTTTTAATTTAAAAAGTGATGGTCAAGACCTGCTAAATTGGCTTCATGACCCACTAATGAGAAATCTCTGTTAGAGCAATTAGGCATGGCTGACTTCCAAGACCATAAGACAAGAACTGAGAGAGATCCAGCAAACCTAGTCCAAGTATGTTCTAAGAGATTGCCAGGGGTACTATTGGTGGAAGATTTTAAAGGCTTCTTATAACTTTTAAGCTGTATCCTTTATTGTTTTGGCCCTTTAGGTGCAGGAAAACTCCTTAAGAAACCACACAAGAATGGAAGGACTGCTTAGGGACATGGGAGTAACCTAGAATCTGAGCATCTGCATCTCATTCCACAGGTCCTTGGAGGGAGAACAGATGTTCACAGCAGACCAAAACTCACTTTCTGAAGGCTCAATAAATTTCCCTTTCCTTTTCTTCTTCCTTGAGCCGTTGTATGAGAAATCCACACTGAAGCAACCTAGCAAAACCATGTAGGTAAATGCTAGACTGGCAAAATCCTGAGCACACGTGCCAAGAGGTACCTACTAGGAGGGCAGGGGCCAAAGCTTGAGAGCCAGCTTTAAAAGATCCATGCTCACTGATGTACTTCTATTTTTCAGTCCTGTCTACAGATTCCATGAGTGGCAGCCAAGGGTGAAGGTTTAAATTTAGGTTGCCAAGTAGCAATTTCAGAAAGGGCCTCTTTGCCTTTGGAGGATAAGTGGGAAACTGGCTCAAGCAGCATTTCCATCTCTGTCTGTCTTGGATAACCCTAACAGTATGCATTACCTTGGGAAAAGATCAAGGGAATAGGAGATACTTTTGTTCCTATTCAAATTAAAGGTCATTAATGATATTTAACAGCTTTCCAGTATGAGGAAGTGTCATCATGTTCTTCCAATGGTCTCCCAGTCCTCCTGGTGCGTCAACTCCAGAATATATAGTTTATTACAGATTTCACAACTGGACTCTCCTGGTCTCCTGGAAGTCAGAGGACCAAGCGAATGAAGACTTGTTCTTCCAAATCCTCTTTCTTGTTGTGCATTTCTGCCACAGCTGCTGGATTTCCAAGCTGATCACTTACAAGTCGCATTTCTTTTTCCTGTCACTTCCTCTCAAGTTCATTTCATAGGCATCTTCTTCTATTTATGCACTTTGTCCCCAAGTTCATAGAGAAGCTCTGCTTGAAAGTGTTGCTGAAGAGACTTCCTAGCCTTAGCTCACAGGAAATAGTATAGAAGGAATTTTGTTCAAGTCACTGCTAAGGGCCAATTTCAAAACAGAGCAGAGAGAACGTTTTTCTGATGTCAGAAGACTTGGATCCTCTGCCACTGAAAAGATCATGGCCAAGGTTGGAAAGATCTTAATGTATCTCTCAGGGTTGTGAGAATCAAGTGAGCTACTAGAAGTAAACATGCTTTGTAAATTATAAAATATTTTACAAATGCAAGAGAGTTTTTCTGCCAGAGGCTAGAGAGCCAAAGACTCACCTCTCCCCTTTTCTATGTTCTAACTGATAGAAAATAGGTGTAATGATAACAAGCCAAAGTGAACCAAGTTTAGATTTTGCAACTGGCAGAGAAAACACCAGACATTCATGAAAATGCAGGAGTTGGTAATATCTGGATTAGAGAACACAGTTGGGACCTGAGGCCAACATGGAATCATTCCAATACTCTCCTGAATCCAGGCCATAGAATTTACCTGACCGGTTGACTCAGTCTGCAGAGCAGGCTCCAAATCCTTAGCCAATCAGCTGTGGACCCGGGAGCAGAAAGGAGCTCCAGGTTTACAGTGCCAAGAGACTCTCCCCACTGCTAAAACCATGGCCCCTGAATGACATGGGCTCTGAACAACCAGTTCACTCTTTCTCCCATGGAGAGGAGGGAATTAGATGAGTGAAGAAAGGTCCTCAACAATCCCCAAAGGAAGAGAGGGTAGAATGTCAATATAGGGGGTGGAGTAGGGCATAAACTCAACGTTTCCTATGCGGACAATAACATTGCAATTTCTACTTCTCCTTCCAAAACAAAGAGGTTCATAATTAATTTGGGAAAATGACTTCTCTGTTGCATCCTCGTCTTTCAATTACCCTCCCTAGATTTGGTTCACTGTGATTAGTTTGGAACTGTATTCTAAGGAAATGTACAAGTTCAGGATCAAGGGTGATAAACATCAAGAAACTCTTAATGAGTGGGTTAGAGGGAAGCGAATAAGCATTTAAGTTGTTTTAGTGTGTTATGCTTACCCAATATCTATGTCCACTTTCAGTAACAAATATACCTAGAGCTATTAAAAAGGCTTATTCTTGAAATTCATGTAGAAAAATAATTTTGTTATGACCTTAAATTTAATAGCCATAACCTCCTTTTCCCATTGAAACAACTGTTTTTGTAACATAGGTTTTCTCAGGGAGACAATAATCACATTGTAGAAGACAGACTGTATTTTGTTCATCAAATATCTGTCATGTATCAGGCATGTGTTAGACACCACAGGGGATTCAGAATTGAACAAGACATGGTTTATGCTCTAAATAGCCAACAGAAGAGACGATGGAAAGCCAATAATAAAATAACAAGTTAAATGTATAGAGCTATAACTCAAAGTGGAATGGGGTAGTGCTCAGAGTGAGGGCCATACATATATTCAGTAATAGAGTGATTACTAGTTTGGGGAGCAGGGATCAGGAGGACTGTGGGAAGGACAGAGAGACTCAGGAAGGACTTCAGGGAGGAAGTAGCATTTGAACTGTCTTTGAAGGGTGGGTATCATGTAGACATATAAATAGATAAGATACTATAGACAAAGGGAATGATGAGAGAAAGGCACTGGTTGGGGTGCAAATATGAAAGGGAGGGTAGTTCCCACTGACTTGATTGTGAAGCTCACCAACAGGAATACAAGAAATAGAAAGTCGGTAAAGGCCACATAGAAGAGAACTCCATTCCAGGCAAAGGATTTTGGACTCTGCTCTCTGCGGCAGTGGGGCTTTGTAAGAAAGCCAGGAGCAAATTGCAGAATCTCTTGCCTGTTTCATATGTGTAAACCTTGGTCTTTCCCCAAGGGACTGGAGGTGGAAGGAGGCTCTTTGCCCAGGCAGAAGTTATGTTTACCTGAGCTAGGAGGGTGGCTGTGAAAACTGCAAGGAGAGAATGAATGGGAAATGTATTGCTCAGAAAGAATGGATGGAATCTGATATACTTGATGTCAACCCAGTAAATGCCACGACCCTTTTACTTTAACAGAGATTCTCCTCAGCAATGTAATTTG